>NW_011494753.1:6186481-6190060 GCF_000754665.1 Bison bison bison
CACAAATGCAATATAGAGTTAAAAGAGGTAACATGTCCAATGCAGAAGTACAATAAATGTTGATTTCCTTACATTTTCTCAATTCTAATTCTCAACATCAATTATTTTACTTTCATAAAACAAGCCTTTCATATAGCAAGACTTTCGTGTATTACGTTTGTAGTCCTAAATTGCTTCTCTTAAATAGAATTGAGTCTTTATCACCTTGACAGATGATGATTTTTACCTGCCCAACACTGGAACTGCTGTAGATAGGGGACAAAGCTTGGCTTCAAAGACTTCCCCAACAATTCAGTGGTTAAGACATCATGTTTCCAATGCAGGGGGTGTGGGTTCAAACCCTTGTTGGGGAACTCATATCCTACATAGCCAAAAATTTAAAAAAGAAAATTAAAAAGCTTGGCTTTAGCCAAGGCAGCAGGGTCTCAGGTTCTTTGGTCTGAGCCTGTGGCTCTGTGGGCAGATAATTCTTAGGAATGCCCCTCTGGAAGAATTCTGGTCATCAGGCTCAGGGAGCCAGAGCTTACTGAGTCACTCTGGGAAGGTACCTTCTGCCTGATATTTAAAATTCCACCTCCACGCTGAGCAACGGTTGGCTCCAGAGTGATCACAAGAAACCTGGAGGAAAGTGAAGCAGCAAGGAGAGGCCTCATCCAGCTAGTGATGCAAACACAGGTGAAAACAAATCCTTTCTCCCTATCTTTGCTCCACAAACCTAGAAAGTTCTAGTTGGAAGGCTGAAAGGTCAGGGGCTGGCTAACCTTGTGCCTAAGTTGGCCAAGAGGACAAGGGCAGTAAAGGACTTCACCTGGATTGTTCTCAGTGAAAGACTTTAAAATAGACAAGAATGGTTGTTAGGCGTCCTAACAACCCTCTGGGTTGTCTGATACTATGGGGTCCTGTGTTTTGCATTGTCTTTGAGCTATTTTACAACTCTGTAAATTTAGAAAATCTATTACAATGTAAATTAATTTTGTCCAGTAGAGAGATTTCCCTGTGGATACTGATTAGTATTTATAAATTCACTTCAACATTATAGACTGATCACCTATACTTACTCGTGTGTGTTGGTTTTTGTTTGTTTTTGGCCCCGCTGTGAGGGCCCTCAGCAGTGAAAACCTGAAGACCTAACCACTGTAAGGCCAGGAAACTCCCATGCGTGTGTTGTTTGCACTTGTCTTTGAGTCAGTTGTAACATTTTATTGGTTCCCTTGTTAATGAATGAGTTAAATATGTCTCTGACACATGTTCATATTATATTTGCATGAAAATCATGATTTTCTCTTTAAATTTTTTTTTTAAACGAGTTTGAAGGTCACCCACTGAGATGGATTCATCTGACAAAGCTGGTAAATGGAGCTGCCAGTGAAGCGCACCTCCTGAGTAGCTTAAGCCCCGGCATGTCTTTTCCTGGCTCCCAGAAGTGAATCTCAAGCAGCAATAGAATTTAAAATTTGCTGGCTCTCTGTTTCTCTAGCTTTCTTCCCTATACACTAATTTCATGTTTTAGTTTTTGTTGTTGGTTTTCTTACTACTGATAAGTTATTTTCCCATTAGTAAGAGCAATGATAAGGAGTTTGGTTTTATAATTTGACAATCTGATGATCTCTGTAAATGGATGATAGAGATCTATTTATCTAGTTGACAGAGAAACTGGTTTATTAGACTCTTATTAAAAATTTCTCTATTTTTTTTAGCTCAAATAAATAAAAAATTACATACCCACTGAGGGGAGGAGAATACCTCTTTGACATTTGGACAGTGAGATTTTAAGTTTCTGTGTTTACTTGATCTGTGCCAAAGGTATAGATCTGAAGCTATAAGCCCTCTCTGTGCCTATGTGTAAAACTCAGAAAGGCCTTTACCTTTCACTCCATGTGAAATTTCTTCCTTTCTCTAGAGGATATGAAAAAATGATAGTACAAGGTTTCTTAAATTAAAGAAGTTCTAAAAAAAAAAAAATTAAGAAGTTCTAATCTGATTGACTTAACAGAGATAAATAAGCTCTTACATAAATTCAATATTCCTAAAATTCTCAGAATAGGAAATTGAACTTGTAATGCTTTATTTTTTTAAATTTTATTGAAATATACTTGATTTATAATGTTGTACTAATTTCTGCTATACAGCAAAGTGACTCAGTTATATATATTCTTTTTCATATTCTTCTCCATCATGGTTTATCACAGGTTATTGAATATAATTCCCTGTGCTCTACAGTAGGACTTTGTTTTCTGAACTTCTAATGCTTTAAATGCGGAGAAGGCAATGGCATCCCACTCCAGTACTCTTGCCTGGAAAATCCCATGGATGGAGGAACCTGGTAGGCTGCAGTCCATGGGGTCGCTAAGAGTTGGACACGACTGAGCGACTTCACTTTCACTTTTCACTTTCATGCATTGGAGAAGGAAATGGCAACCCACTCCAGTGTTCTTGCCTGGAGAATCCCAGGGACCAGGGAGCCTGGTGGGCTGCCGTCTATGGGGTCGCACAGAGCCAGACACAACTGAAGCGACTTAGCAGCAGTAGCAGCAGCAATGCTTTAAATGTACTAAACTTAAAATTCTTCTTGCTAAAACTATGAAATATTCTAAGAATCCAAGTTCATATTAATAAGACTAAATCTCTAGTAAACAATACTAGCTTAATAAAACATCTGTATCTTGGAATTATCAGTATTAAGTATTACAGAAGCATACATTTTATTCCACTTGGGTTTGTTTTTCCTAAAATTATACAGGTTTACTAATCAAGTTAAGCCAATATTACTCCTACATATTATTAAAAACTATGAAAAATGAACACTGTATTCAGTTAAATTCAATCATTATTCTGACAAACATTTATTTCAACCATAAGTATGTTTTATAGTATTTGTTTTTAGTAGATAATTTCCAAGGTAATGTAAAGCTTAAACTTATATTAAATTGAATTAATGGATATTATTAGACATAGATAAATTTTAAGTAAGATAGAATGTGTGTGTTAGTTCTCAGTCATGTCTGACTCTTTTGTGCCCCTGTGGGCTGCAGCCCACCAGGCTCCTCTGTCCATGGGATTCTCCAGGCAAGAATACAGGAGTGGGTTGCCATTTCCTTTTCCCAGGGATCTTCCTGACCCAGGGATGGAACACAGGTCTCCTGCATTGCAGGCAGATTCTTAACCTTCTCAGTCACCAGGGAAGCCCAAGACAAAATACTGAAATATTAATCACTAAGTACAATTTTAAATTTATATAATTTTGCTTCTTAAGGTTACAGCTTTGGTCATGTTAATGAACATACTCATTTCTTCCATATTAGAAAGTCATGTAAGAGATGTGTGTGGTAGTAGAAAGCTGCAATACATGAATTCATGACTTTGCACACCTACTAAACTGCTTGTGGATGCCATACAGTTCTAAATTATCCACTACCCTAGTTTTCTCTGTAAAGTACAAATTAGTTATAGTTACTTGGTTGAAAATTATAATTGATATGAGTTATGAGATGGGAATACCAGACCACCTGATCTGCCTCTTGAGAAACCTATATGCAGGTCAGGAAGCAACAGTTAGAACTGGACACGGAACAACAGACT
>NW_011494753.1:6190160-6200639 GCF_000754665.1 Bison bison bison
TCTTACCCTGCTTATTTAACTTATATGCAGAGTACATCATGAGAAATGCTGGGCTGGAAGAAGCACAAGCTGGAATCAAGATTGCCGGGAGAAATATCAATAACCTCAGATATGCAGATGACACTATCCTTATGGCAGAAAGTGAAGAGGAACTAAAAAGCCTCTTGATGAAAGTGAAAGAGGACAGTGAAAAAGTTGGCTTAAAGCTCAACATTCATAAAATGAAGATCATGGCATCCAGTCCCATCACTTCATGGGAAATAGATGGGGAAACAGTGGAAACAGTGTCAGACTTTATTTTTCTGGGCTCCAAAATCATTGCAGATGGTGATTGCAGCCATGAAATTAAAAGACGCTTACTCCTTGGAAGGAAAGTTATGACCAACCTAGATAGCATATTCAAAAGCAGAGACATTACTTTGCCAACAAAGGTTCGTCTAGTCAAGGTTATGGTTTTTCCTGTGGTCATGTATGGATATGAGAATTGGACTGTGAAGAAGGCTGAGTGCTGAAGAATTGATACTTTTGCACTGTGGTGTTGGAGAAGACTCTTGAGAGTCCCTTAGACTGCAAGGAGATCCAACCAGTCCATACCGAAGGAGATCAGCCCTGGGATTTCTTTGAAAGGAACGATGCTAAAGCTGAAACTCCAGTACTTTGACCACCTCATGCAGAGTTGACTCATTGGAAAAGACCCTGATGCTGGCAGGGATTGAGGGCAAGAGGAGAAGGGGACGACAGAGAATGAGATGGCTGGATGGCATCACTGACTCGATGGATATGAGTCTGTGTGAACTCCGGGAGTTGGTGATGGACAGGGAGGCCTGGCGTGCTGCGATTCATGGGGTCGCAAAGAGTCGGACACGACTGAGCGACTGAACTGAACTGATGAGACTATACTTGGAACAATTGTGACAGAGAAATACAACTCTGTGTGTACTTTTGTTTTCCAAGGGTAGGTGTGTCTGGAAGCAGCAGTTTGCAGTAGTTCTCAAGATTTTCAGTCTCCAATCCAAATGACTCTAGGACTAGGACTCCAGAGAGCTTTTGTTTATATGGGTTCAGAACTATTGGCATTTACTATATTAGGAAGTAAAATATAAATTTACAAAATACTTATTAATTGGTTCATTTGAAGATAGTAATGAACACAAAGTGTGTTAAAAATTACATCTCATTGTTACAAAAATGGCTTGAATAGGTCAACTCCTAAAAGAGAACTAGATCAGTTTGTTCTAGAATATGAGAAAGTATAATGAAGAACAGAGCTTAGAAAATACATTTTGTCTTTTTGACTAGGGCTTCCCTGGTGGCTCAGAGGTTAAAGCGTCTGCCTGCAATGCAGGAGACCTGGGTTCGATCCCTGGGTCAGGAAGATCCCCTGAAGAAGGAAATGGCAACCCACTCCAGTATTCTTGCCTGGAGAATCCCATGGACAGAGAAGCCTGGTGGGCTACAGTCCATGGGGTCGCAATGAGTCAGACACGACTGACTTCACTTCTCACTTTTTGACTAAAGAGGTAATTGAATATTACTTCTTAGGCACCTATCTTAACCAAGTGCCCAGATCTCCTCTGATAACTTTTTTGATTTTGCCATCCCCAAATTGGAACCTAAATATTGGAAAAATAAAATAAAAAATCATGATATCCACTATATCCAAAACTATATTTGAGATTTCCCAGAGGACCCCAGAAAATCACAATTTTTCTTTGTCTTTTAAAAACAGAGATGATAGAAATAATTATTACAGTAAAATAATGACCAAACATCTATGAAATTTCCTGGACATCTGTGAATGCCTTCGCTGCACATAATGTTGTTGTTTTTTCCTTTTGGCTGTACCACGCAGCAAAAGGGATCTTAGTTCTCAAACCCACGCTCGCTCAGTGGAAGCACACAGCCCTAACCACTGGACCACCAGGAAATTCCCAGTTCATACAGAGGAAATGCCAATCAAAACTCTTATGAAATAGTTATACACTATACTTCAACAGAAAATTTTACCCTTATTCACCCTGATATCATTAACTAGAGAAATAAATTTCCCATAGTCATTAAGTAACTGTCATTTATATAGTTTTATTTTAATGTTATGCTTGGCAGAAAGCACTGCTACAGAACTGTACTTCTGCATTTTTTTTTCTATCTACCACCCTATTTTTAACAACTAAGTATGTAAAAGTAAAGAAAAATATGTAATTTCTTTCAGAAACACACAACATGCCAAGGGTTAATTTCTGCCACTTGTACACAGTAATACAACAGGAAAATTATTTAAAAAATAATACAAAAAGGAATGCCAAGCATAAAGCGACTGTAATTTCCTTTATCTTACAAAAAACTAAATGATAAATTAGTAAAATCCATTTGGATTAGGGCTAACAAATTTAGTGGCAGCTTTGATGAGATATGGGTAAAAGTCTTCTTAATAGCTAGGCAATTGGCACCATGAGATTCAGCTTTTCCTTTCAATTCTCTTTCTGCAGTAAAAGTTAAAATGCCAATATCTTTGGGAAAAGTAATACGTTAAGCTACACTGTCATTTAAATCTCTATGTGGGGAGGAATTTTCAGAAAGAATTTTTAAAATAGAACAGTGGAAGGAATGCATAGTATAAAGAAAATAATCACGGCACAAAAAGAGGTAAAAAGATAAAATTTTGCTACTTCACACTTGGCCCCTGATAACAACCACCTTTTTCTTCAACAGAAATTAGAATACGTATTTCTAAGAGAAGTCTTGGGTACACAAAGGTAAGAAGGTGTATATAATAGTAGAAAGGGCTAGTGGCCTGAAATAAGTTGCTCAAACTTGGGACGTCACACCCATCTAAAAAGGGACTTTGGAATGATCCAATGAGATCATGTATTTTAAAGCATTTGGCATATCAAGGCGGTCAATAATGTTTGGTTTTGTTGTTCCGTTGCTAAGTCACACCTGACTCTCTGCGACCACGCGGACTGCAACACAGCAGGCTTCCCTGTCATTCGCTGTTTCTGGAAGTTTGCTCAATCTCGTGTCCATTGTGTCACTGATGCCGTCCAACCATCTATCCTCTTTGCCCCCTTCTCCTCCTGCTCCCAATCTTTCCCAGCATCAGGGTCTTTTTCAGTGAGTTGCAATCCAGTGATCCAACAAACTCCCGAATACAAGCTGTGACTTGACTGCTTACTGTTTTCCTACTTGAAAGGATGGTGTTATCAGAGAAAGTCTGAAAAGGAAATGAATAAATGGAAAAACACTAAATGCATTACACGAAAGCCTGGTATGTGGATTTCTGGAATTTATTTACAAAACTGGAATAAATTATATAGAGAACCTGAATAACTACAAAATATAATATATACATATGAATCTATGAAGATGTATAATAATTACTTATTTTTCTGAAAATTCTTTAAGAAGTTCGAGATAGTTACATATATATTTTCTCTAAAAGTGAGTAAAAAGCTGAATAATGTGACTGAAAATCTAAACTTTGTGCTATATTTTCTTCCTATTGTATTAATATTCTCAGTTGAAGTTCAAAAACAATAGTATCCTTTTATTTTAGACTATAAATTATAGTAAATTCTTATAACGACAACGTCCTAAGTCCACAATAGAAATGCTGACACCTGAATAATAGTGGAACAGCTCAGCATAGCTATAGTTAGGCAGTAATAGCATTAGCCTATGCTTATATCAGCAAAACTCTTTATATTATTCTTTTCTTATCTCCAAATTGAATGGATTTTGACACACACACACCCCATTTTCTTTGTACTTGGGCTAACTTTCTCTATGCATATAAAATACAATTATATGTACCCACAGACATATCTTACTTCTGTACTTCCAAGTAATTTATTATGTGGGAAATACAATTTTCTGTTTTAATTAAGTTTATCTGAATATGTAGGTTTATAGTGAGGACACACAATTTTATCTTGGGGCCATTTTATAAGTATTATTTGTCAAAATCAATATAGTTGAAATTTAAATCTGGTTTAAAAGGTTACACTGTATTGAAGAGGTAATATTTCCTGTTCAAATCATGATTATATAGAATCAGATTTGTAAATACTGACCCAAAAAAAGTGAACAAAAATGATCATAGTTCACCCAACTATGATACATTTCACTTCTGGGTATTATATTAGTAGCTTAAATAAGAAATCGATACAGCTGAATATAAATACATTTTGGGCTTCCCAGGTGGCTCAGTGGTAAAGAATTACCTGCCAATGCAGGAGATGCAGGTTCAATCCCTGGGTCAGGAAGATCCCCTGGAGGAGGAAATGGCAAACCACACCAGTATTTTTGCCAGGATAATACCATGGACAGAGAAGCTGGAGGGCTATAGTCCATGGGGGTCACAAAGAGTTGGACACAACTGAGCAACTGAGCATGCACACAAATGCATTTTAATATTTAGACTTTTGGGGACTTCCTGTGGTCCAGCAGTTAAGACTCTACAGTCCAGCACTTAAAACTCTGTGTGCTCACTGTAGAGGGTAGGGATTCAATCCCTGGTCAGGGAAGATCCTGCATGCCACATGGCATGGCCAAAAAAAAATTTTTTTCAGACTTTTGCATGTCAAAGTAAATTTACTAAATTATTCTTTCTTCCTTCACATATTTTTCCTGCCTCCTCTATATGCTCATTCTCAATAATTTTAACTATCTCCTATTAAACAGTTAAAGAATTTTAGCTATTTCCTAATAAATAAAACAACAAAGAGCTCAGGTAAAATAAAACTGTATATGATAATTTAGGCATCTTTCTTAGCATTAATAGTAGTTTATAAGTCTTACATCTACTATGTTTCAGACTTCCAGAATTATTTTATTGATAAGTCAATTAGTTTACAATTTTTTCCTGAAAAATATTTGTGAGTATAAGTATCTAAAATATTACATTCTATCAACTATTTCTACTATTTTTCACCTGATAATCTTATAACCTATTCAAAATACATCTATGAGAAAGAACTTTCCTTCAAAAGAGTCCACAGTCTAGAACTGGAAAACATGAACCAACTGTTCAGTAGTAAAACAAATTAGTTTCAGAACAATCACAAACTAAAGAGAATACATCTCAAGGATTTTTTTACCAAGCACATAAGAAACTCTCAGCTTTCCCAAATTACCTAGACTCCAGAGAATAGTAAAAGGGAAAGCAGAGATTAGTCAAAGAAATGGTGGAGGTGTGCCGAAAAATATCAGGCAGACTCAGAATAAATGAAATAGTTTTCTCTGGTGACTTTTTCTTTTAAACTGATGTTAATTAGTAAAATCAAATACAGCAAATCAATCGAAAGTATGAGGAAGAGTATACCCAGTATGAAAATCTAGGGTATTTCCAAACAAAATGGCAGTGTTTCAAGGTTATCTCTGGCATCATTTCACCTCATTTTTCAGCTTTGTTGTCACATGGCATTCATTCCCAAAGTCTTGAGTCTTAAAAGGTATTTAGGACATCCTAGTGCTGTGATCGGAGAAGGCAATGGCACCCCCCTCCAGTACTCTTCACTGGAAAATCCCATGGATGGAGGAGCCTGGTAGGCTGCAGGCCATGGGGTCACTGAGGGTCAGACATGACTGAGCGACTTCACTTTCACTTTTCACTTTCATGCATTGGAGAAGGAAATGGCAACCCACTCCAGTGTTCTTGCCTGGAGAATCCCAGGGACAGGGGAGCCTGGTGGCTGCTGTCTATGGGGTCGCACAGAGTCGGACACGACTGAAGTGACTTAGCAGCAGTGCTGTGATATCCAGAAAAGATCCCACGTTCCAGACCACTCTCTGCCGCCTCCACCTGTCAGAGATATTTTGCTCAGTTCTGATAAATTGATTTCAAATACTAAGTAATACTAATGACCAAAGTGTAATCCTTAGAGGATCATTTGCATATAACAGAGAGCCTCATAATATACAGAAAATAATCAAGTTATACTATTCAAGACCTTTATACATTTAGCTAGACTTGGGTAATAATAACTGGCTACATTTATTCCCACTAAAGGCAAGTTGAGCAATTAATCATCTAAAGAATTTAGACACTCTGAAGAAAAATTTTCTGGATAAGTAAGGCTCCTCTCAGTTTACATTATTGTTAGAAAAGAAGGACTATTTCATATTCTAGTTTGAGAAATATACATCCTTTGATCCTTACCAATGTTATACATGTTATGCTTCATCATTTAATTATGTGTAATTTGGATATGACTTAGCAACTGAACAACAACAATTTAGACAATAATGCTCCTTTTCCCTAATAAGACTACAAACAGGCAAAAACCCCTAAATATCCCCTATCCTCCATTATCATTTTATCCTTTCTCTCCTCCAATTACAAGAAACCTTGGCTAGGCACATGGCTACATGAAATAAACACTGTGCTTCCAAATTCCACATTCACTGAGGAAAAGCCATATGACTAGGTTCCAACTAAGAGAGTGCAGGAAAGTGACAGCTGCAACTTCCAACTTCAAGAAAACATCCTTAAAAGGAGAAGTATCTCCTTTTCTTTCTTCCTACTTTTTGAAAAGATGGGATCTACAGATTATAAAATATGTGAGAAATGTCAAAAGAAGCTGCGATTGGGCAGACACTACAAAATAAGAGCTTGGGGGACGAAGAAGGAAGCAGATCTCTTTGTGCACCATATGCTTCCTGGAAGATGAAAGGCTCATTTTGACTTGTTTGCAGTGGCCTGTGAAGGAACCAGGAACACAGGAAGGAACATAAGGAGACACGGCAGCAGAAATGTGCAAGTGTGCCAGAGCATGGAGGAAATCCTGAATCTGGGAGCCTGACTTCTGGAAGGCATCTAGCAAACAAACTTCAGCTCATCATGACATGATTACAGAGGCAATGGCCAAAGGGCAAGCAAGGACCACTGAATATACTCAACTACAGAACGCAGGCCAAAACAGATGAGGAAAACGGTGACAAAACACAGAGAAAATGTCATATACTCTGACAAAGTAGAAATTGTACCATTTACAAAAATTGGGAAGAGAGTAACAAAAATAGGAGTGGAGTGAGGACTGCAATCTAAAGCATACACTGGCTGGCAGTCACAGCAGGTATTTAACAATAAAACATCAAGTAGTAGAGAAATATATGCACATAGAGATTTTTTTTTTAACTGTGAAAACAGTTCAGTTCTGTTAAGTTCAGTCACTCAGTCGTGTCCACCTCTTTGTGACCCCATGAACCGCAGCACGCCAGGCCTCCCTGTCCATCACCAACCCCTGGAGTTTTCTCAAACTCATGTCCATTGAGTCGGTGATGCCATCCAGCCATCTCATCCTCTGTGGTCCCCTTCTCCTCCTGCCTTCATTCTTTCCCAGCATCAGAGTCTTTTCAAATGAGTCAGCTCTTCGCATCAAGTGGCCGAAGTATTGGAGTTTCAGCTTCAACATCAGTCCTTCCAATGAACACCCAGGACTGATCTCCTTTAGGATGGACTGGTTGGATCTCCTTGCAGTCCAAGGGACTCTCAAGAGTCTTCTCCAACACCACAGTTCAAAAGCATCAATTCTTCAGCACTCAGCTTTCTTCATAGTCCAACTGTCACATCCATACATGACTACTGGAAAAACCATAGCCTTGACTAGATGGACCTTCGTTGGCAAAGTAATGTCTCTGCTTTTTAATATGTTGTCTAGGTTGGTAATAACTTTTCTTCCAAGGGGCAAAGGTCTTTTAATTTCATGGCTGCAAGTCACCATCTGCAGTGATTTTGGAGCCAAAAAAAAATAGTCATCCACTGTTTCTACTGTTTCCCCATCTGTTTACCATGAAGTGATGGGACCAGATGCCATGATCTTAGTTTTCTGAATGTTGACCTTTCCCCCCCGCTTTTTTTTAAATTAATTTTATTTTATTTAACTTTACAATATTGTATTGGTTTTGCCTTTAAGCCAACTTTTTCACTGTCCTCTTTCACTTTCATCAAGAGGCTCTTTAGTTCTTCACTTCCTGCCATAAGCGTGATGTCATCTGCATATCTGAGCTTCTGGCAATCTTGATTCCAGCTTGTGCTTCTTCCAGCCCAGCGTTTCTCATGATGTACTCTGCATATAAGCAGGGTGACAATATACAGCTTTGTCACACTCCTTTTCCAATTTTGAACCAATCAGTTGTTCCATGTCCGGTTCTAATTGTTCCTTCTTCACCTGCATTACAGGCTTTTCAGGAGACAGGTAAGGTGGTCTAGAACTCCCATTTCTTTGAATAATTTTCCACACTATATTAAAATTTAAGAATTTTCCTTATTACATAAAAAGCCCTGAAAATGAATCCTAAAAGACTACAACTTAACAGAAAAACTGGGGAGAAAAAAAATTGACAGAATAAGAAATACAAATGGCGCAGCTTCATCTATCATAAAATAAATGTGTCAGAGAAAGATAAATATCACATGGTATCACATACATGTGAAATCTAAAAGAATGGTACAAGTGAACCTATTTACAAAAGAGAAATAGTCACAGATGTATAAAACAAACAAGGTTAACAATGGGGAAAGAAAAAGGGAGGGATAAATTGGGAGACTGGGATTGACATATACACGATACTATATATAAAACAGGTAACTAATTAAGGAGCTACTGTATAGCACAGGGAACTCTTCTCAATTATCTGTAATGACCTAAATGGGAAACAGATCTAAAAAAAGTGGCTATATGTATGCGTAACTGATTCACTTTGCTGTATGGCAGAAAACAATGAAACACTGTAAATCAACTATACTCCAATGAAAATTATTTTTTAAAAAAGGTAAGTTTGAGTTAAGGCAACACTCAGATACCATTTCTCACCTATAAGATTGGTGAAGGTCCAAAGTTAGATAATATACTCTGCCGGAAAATGAGGCAATCTCAAATACCTATGCAGAGCAATTTGCCAATATCTACCCAAATTACAAATGCATATACCCTTGACCCAGTCAAATTCCTGAAATTTACTTGCACTCTATAAACGACGTTTCCCCATTTTAAGCCTAGGTTTCCCCAGTGGCTCAGCGGGTAAAGAATTTGCCTGCAATACAGGAGACACAGGAGACAGGGGTTCTTTCCCTGGGCTGGAAAGATCCCCTGGGAGAGGAAATGACAACCCACTCTAGTATTCTTGCCTGGAGAATTCCATGGACAGAGGAGCCTGTTGGGTACAGTCCATGGGGTTCCACAGAGTTGGACACGACTGAGCAATGCACGCATCTCTCCATCCAAGGTTATCTACTACTGCACTATTTGCATTAGCAAATGCTGAGAAGCAACTCAAAGGTTCATCAAAAGGGTTAAATACACCATAGTACTTACATAAGACACAACACTATGAAACTGTTATAAAGCATTCTGTGTATTGTCATTGAAAGCTCTCTAAAATGTATTACAAAGTGAAAAAAGCAAAGTAGAAAACAGTGCAAAAATTGATTGAAAATAAGATCTCAGGTTGGTTTTGGCTTATACATGCATAAATATGTTAGAAGATAAACAATACATAAAATTAGTTGTAAGTAGAAAATAGGGAAATAGGTGAAAAGAACAATTTATGCTGTATATCTTTTACTATTGCTTAATTATTGGGTCACATAAATTTATCAAATTTTTAATATGTCAATGTATTTTGTAACCAAAACTGAAGCAAACTTAGGAGATGGTTGCAAAGGAATAATCTTAGCAGGAGATAAGATAATGCCCCAGGCCTTTTATTCATATCTTTGCCAGACAATGCTGGCCTGCTCAGAAGCAAAGTTGGAAGGGAAAGGATAAACTAAGAGAACATTAAGTGAAAGACCTAAAATATAAAGTTAAAGAACAGTTCCCCTTAGATCTCCAGCTATGGTACTTACATTCTAGAACTAAGTGGAAACAAGGACACACCTAGAGCCTGCTGCTGCTGCTGCTGCTAATTCGCTTCAGTCGTGTCCGACTCTGTGCGACCCCAGAGACGGCAGCCCATCAGGCTTCCCCATCCCTGGGATTCTCCAGGAAAGAACACTGGAGTGGGTTGCCATTTCCTTCTCCAATGCATGAAAGTGAAAAGTGGAAGTGAAGTCGCTCAGTCGTGTCCGACTCTTCATGACCCCATGGACTGCAGCCTACCAGGCTCCTCCGTCCATGGGATTTTCTAGGCAAAAGTACTGGAGTGGGGTGCCATTGCCTTCTCCACATCTAGAGCCTAGTAAGCTTTTAAGTGGGCTGCATTACCAAAGAAACCACAAATCAAAAGCCTGTTCAAATCCTAAAGTCCTTATCTTCCACTGCTGTTGTTCAGTCGCCAAGTCATGTACTGCTCTTTGCAATTACGTGGACTACAGCACAGCAGGCTCCCCTGTCCATCACTATCTTCCGGAGCTTGCTCAGACTCAGTCCAGTTCAGTCTCTCAGTTGTGTCCTACTCTTTGTGACCCCATGGACTGCAGCACACCAGGCTTCCCTGTCCATCACCAACTCCTGGAGCTTGCTCAAACTCATGTCC
>NW_011494753.1:6200739-6226749 GCF_000754665.1 Bison bison bison
GCCAAAGTATTGGAGTTTCAGCGTCAACATCAGTCCTTCCAATGAACATTCAGGACTGATTTCCTTTAGAATTGACCAGTTTGATCTCCTTGCAGTCCAAGAGACTCTCAAGAGTCTTCTCCAACACCACAGTTCAAAGCCATCGATTCTTTGGTGTTCAGCTTTCTTTATAGTCCAACTCTCACATACATACATGACTACTGGAAAAACCATAGCTTTGACAAGATGGACCTTTGTCGGCAAATTAACGTCTCTGCTTTTTAATATGTTGTCTAGGTTGGTCACAGCTTTTCTTCCAAGGAGCAAGCGTCTTTTAATTTCATGGCTGCAGTCACTATCTGCAGTGATTTTGGAGCCCAAAGAAATAAATTCTCTCACTGTTTCCACTGTTTCCCCATCTATTTGCTGTGAAGTGATGGGACCAGATGCCATGATCTTCGTTTTCTGAATGTTGAGCTTTAAGCCAACTTTTTCACTGTCCTCTTTCACTTTCATCAAGAGGCTCTTTAGTTCTTCTTCACTTTCTGCCATAATGGTGGTGTCATCTGCATATCTGAGGTTATTGATATTTCTCCTGGCAATCTTGATTTCAGCTTGTGCTTCATCCAGTCCAGCATTTCTCATGATGTACTCTCCATATAAGTTAAATAAACAGGGTGACAATATACAGCCTTGATGTACTCCTTTCCCAATTTGGAACTAGTCTGTTGTTCCATGTCCAGTTCTAACTGTTGCTTCTTGACCTGCATACAAGTTTCTCAGTAGGCAGGTAAGGTGATCTGCTATTCCCATCTCTTTAAGAATTTTGCAGTTTTTTATGATCCACACAGTCAAAGGCTTTGGCGTAGTCAATAAAGCAGAAGTAGATGTTTTTCTGGAATTCCCTTGCTTATTCTATGCTCCAACAGATATTAGCAATATGATCTCTGGTTCCTCTGCCTTTTCTAAATCTAGCTTGAACATCTGGAAGTTCACAGTTCACATACTGTTGAAGCCTGGCTTGGAGAATTTTGAGCATTACTTTGCTAGCGTGTGAGATGAGTGCAATTGTGCGGTGGTTTGAACATTCTTTGGCATTGCTCAGACTCATATCCGTCCAAAGGACTCTCAAGAGTCATCTCCTGCACCACAATTTGAAAGCATCAATTCTTTGGCACTCAGTATTCTTTATGGTCCAACACCCATACATGACTGCTGGAAAAATCATAGCTTTGACTATATGGACCTCAGTCAACAAAATGATGCCTCTACTTTCATCTAGGATTGTTATTGCCTTTCTTGCAAGAAACAAGCATCATTTAATTTCACAGCTGCAGTAACCATTCGCAGTGATTTTGGAGCCCAAGAAAACGAAATCTGTCACTGTTTCCACTTTTTCTCAACCTATTTGCCATGAAGTGATTGAACCAGATGCCACGATCTTAGGTTTTTGAATGTTGAGTTTTAAGCCAGGTTTTCATTCTCTTACCCTCATCAAGAGGCTCTTTGGTTTCTCTTCACTTTCTGCCATTACAGTGGTACCATCTGCATATATAATATTGTTTATCTTCCATTAGTTTTCCCCATATATTTACTTTTTCATGGTTTGCCATCCTTAAAGTCTAAAATCTCTTCTTGTCTTGTCACTTCTTTACAAATTTATTGTTTTTTGTTCAGATGTTATAGAAACCCCAAGTTTAAACCAACCCTTTGAGTTACTCATCACCAAATAGTCTCATGTATTTATTCAGAATACATGCATTTGTAAACTTCTGTTTTTCTCTTTTTAATTTTTGTCAGTCTAATTTGCAAGGCCTCAACCAATAAACCTCAGATGGGTAGAGGAAAAAGACTTTTCTCCTCCCTTATTAGGACATATATGTTACAGTAAGAGTGTAAAGAAAAATCAACTGGAGTCTGACCCTGAGATGACCTAGACACTGAAATTAGCAGACAAGAATTTTAAATCCCAAGGTTTAATGCTCAAGGACATAAAAGAAAATATAATCAATGAAGAAATAAGATAGCTCAGCAGAAAAATAGGAAATATGAAAAAATAATTAACATGGAAATTTTAGAACTCATAAAATAATATATGAAATAAAAAATTGATTGGATGGCCTTAACAGCAGATTGTAAATAATAGGAGGGTCAGTGAACTTAAACACAGATCATTACAAACTATCTGTTTAAAATACAGAAAGATTTTTTTAAAAAAAGAAAGAAAAATCCAGTGATTTATGGAACAGTATTAAAAGGTCAACATACTTGTAATTGGAAACCCAAAAGGAGAAAAATTAGAGAATGGGGCAGGAAAAGAATATTTAAAGAAATTATGCCCTCAAATTTCCCAACTTTAGTGAAAGATAAATTTGCATACTGAAACGGCATATACCAAGCAAATTTAGGCACATCATAGTTAAGTGGCTGGAGGGAAAAAAGAGAAAATCTTGAAAGTAATCAGAGAGAACAACACAGAACACATGGGGAAATAGTAATATGAATGATAGCTGACTTTGTATCAGAAATCATAGAGACCAGAAGACAGTAGAAGGAAATATTTAAAGTGTGGGGAAAAAAATTGAACCCAGAACTCTGTATTTTGCAGAAATACCCTTTAAATATGAAAGCAATAACAGCAGCACTACTCATAATAGCCCAAAAGTAGGAAAAATCTCAAAGGTTCATTAACCAATAAGTGGAGAAATAAAATGTATATCTATACAATACAACATTATTTGGTGATAAAAATAAAGTACTGAGACATGCTACAAAATAGATAACTCTACAACATAAAGTAACTTAGGCTAAGTCAAAGAAGCCATTCACAAAATAACCCTTATTGTCTCATTCCATTTGTATTAAATATCCAAAATAGGATAATGAGACTGAAAGTAGATTAAGTATGTGGTAGAGAATAGGGATTAATTACAAATGTTTGTGGTGTACTTCTAAGTGTGAAAGTGAATGTGTTAGTCACTTAGTTGTGTCCGACTCTTGGGACCCCATGGACTGTAGCCCGCCAGGCTCCTCTGTCCATGGAATTCTCCAGGCAAGAATACTGGAGTGGGTTCCCTTCTCCAGGGAATCTTCCCGACACAAGGATCGAACCCTGGTCTCCCGAGTTGCAGGCAGGTTCACAGATTCTTTACCATCTGAGCCACCAGGGAAGCTTTTAGGAGAGGATGAAAAATGTCCTAAAATTAGATTACAGTGATAGTTCATTGCATAACACTGTGAACATATGAAAAAACATTGAACTATTTACTTTAACTGGGCAAATTATATGATATGCTAATTATATCTCAATAAAGCTGCTAAGAAAAAGACTGAAGGCAGTATAAAGACATTTTTAGATACAAGAAAAAAAAGATAACTTATGGTCAGCACCCTGTTTTGTAAGAAAAGTAAAAAGGAAGGTCTCCCGGCTCAGGGGAAATAACTAGATGGAGACAAATCTATAGAAAGGGATGATGAGCACTGGAAACAGTTAAAAAAAGTGTCACTTAAATCTCCATTTAGAAAAATACATATGACTATTTAAACCAAAAACAAAAACACTATATTGTGGAGCCTACAGACTTATGTAGATACATTACTTAGGATAACGACGGGATAAAGAATAGGGAAACAAGTGAAAGAATACGGTTGAGATTCTGCATCTTATGTGAAGTGAAAATCAGTCATGATCATATTAACTGTGAAGTTAAACCTGTATATATCCTTGGGGCAAAAATTAAAAATATAATACAGAGGTAGTTAAAAGGCTTATAAATTAAAATGAAATTCTACCTTCATGTTTAGTCATTTTAAACAATACTAGCCACAAGACTCATATTGGTGGTAGTCATGGGCTAAAGGACACAAAAAAATATATATAAGATATGTAATACTTGCAACACACCTCAACTATATTTAGACTGTGCATTAAGTACAAGTAAGTAATACATTTACTGTGTTAAGATGCTCTACACTACTGATAAATGAATGAAAAAAGGTTATTTAACAAAAGCTAAATTATAAAGTCTATGAAGCAGAGATGAACAAAGCCAAGGTCCTTCAAAAAATGGAGAATGGCTGTATATATATTAACATATCTAAAGAAAAAGCCTGTCAATCTGAGGAGCCGTTGGTCAGCAAGAGAAACCCAGGGGCAAAGAGCACAAGAGGCAAACTTCAGCAGTACTCATCTAAGCACTAATAGAGAAGTTATGGGCCAGACTTCAAGTATTACAGTCCTAGGTAAGATTATTCCTCTTATGGAAATGAATGCAACAGGCTAGTGACAAATCCAATTTATATAACTTTGTTTCCATTCTATATTCCCTAAACAATGCTCTAATTATAAACTTGACTTCCCATGTGTAACAGTCTACACAGAGAAAATACCTGACTCACATTAACTCAAGTCTGTGTTAACTACCACTCAAAAGTTAATAAACTGGAATGGTTATTTTAGTTATTAGTCTCTACAGGCCCAGTTTGTGTTCATGAGGGATGAGAACCCCCTCCCCCCGCCATGCTATGCATGGGGCTTCCCTGGTGGCTCAGAAGGTAAAGAATCTGCCTGCAATGCTGGGGACCTGGCTTCAATCTCTGGGTCGGGAAGTTCCCCTGGAGAAGGAAATGGCTATCCACTCCAGTATTCTTGTCTGGGAAATCCCACAGACAGAGGAGCTTGGTGGGCTACAGTCCATAGCATCACAAAGACTCAGACACGACAGAGTGACTAATACACACATACTACACTATGCATAATTAGGTCTGAAAGCATGGAGACCAAGAGAGGATCTCCAGGTTGTGAAAATACGGTTATATGGTTATACAGAATTTCATAAGGCTACTTATTTTATGGCCTAGGTGTACAAACTTTACCGAGTAGTTCATTTTCTTTTTAATTACAAGAGTTTGAAATTTAAATCTTCATATTATTAAAAAACTTGGTTTTGCTTTTTAACAGACGTACTTGATTACATAAGACAGTGGGATAAAGAGATACTGCTGACAAAACACTAGTGAAAGGTCAGGAAATCAGATATAGTCCTTGACATAAGCTACCCCTTACATGTAACAGAAAAGAGATTCATTCACAAAACTGGAAAATAGTGCCCAATTCTTGTTTATAATGATTTATTTTTACAGCAACTAGTGAATTGTTTTTTGGGCTCCAAAATCACAGCAGATGGTGACTGAAGCCATGAAATTAAAAGACGCTTACTCCTTGGAAGGAAAGTTATGACCAACCTAGATAGCATATTGAAAAGCAGAGACATTACTTTGCCAACAAAGGTCTGTCTAGTCAAGGCTATGGTTTTTCCTGTGGTCATGTATGGATGTGAGAGTTGGACTGTGAAGAAGGCTGAGTGTCGAAGAATTGATGCTTTTGAACTGTGGTGTTGGAGAAGACTCTTGAGAGTCCCTTGGACTGCAAGGAGATCCAACCAGTCCATTCTGAAGGAGATCAGCCCTGGGATTTCTTTGGAAGGAATGATGGTAAAGCTGAAACTCTAGTACTTTGGCCACCTCATGAGAAGAGTTGACTCATTGGAAAAGACTCTGATGCTGGGAGGGATTGGGGCAGGAGGAGAAGGGGACGACAGAGGATGAGATGGCTGGATGGCATCACTGACTCAATGGACGTGAGTATGAGTGAACTCCAGGAGTTGGTGATGGACAGGGAGGCCTGGCGTGCTGCGATTCATGGGGTTGCAAAGAGTCAGACACGACTGAGCGACTGAACTGAACTGAACTGAGTGAATTGTTTACCTACATAATGATAGTATTAGATCTCAATATTACATTTGTTATTACTACATCTGCTTGTACTGTCTTGGTAGAAATCAGATAAAATGGTTTTATCAGAATGAAGAATGAACAGGTCCTAGATCAAACCTCAATATTCCCAGTGAAATGTGTTAAAAGAATTGCATCATAAAGATCTATAAATATAATATTTACACATTTTTTCTTGATGGCCATAATTAGCTCTATATTTTGAATTTCTATTTAACACATATTGGTTGAGATGCTTTGTAAAAAGGATGAGGCAGGTGTAAAACTGAGGAAATTAATTTAATGATATTTTTAAGGCTTCTTTTCATGGCCTTTCCCTCATTTGAGCCCTTCCCATTCTAATACTTTATTAGACAAAGAAAATTTTCTGAGATTTTTAGAAGCACTGGTTTGTTATTAACTTAATGAGAGAAGGAAATGTGTAAACTAAAAAGGGCAAAAAAACAATTCAATATATCTCTGTAGAAAATCGCAAATAACTTTTATTTTCAAATCCAATCTATTGTAAACATCTTCCTCACAGAATTTATTATATCTTAGCTTTGATTACTTGGTATTAAATATCCTTATTTTTCAGTGATAAGATTTCCAAATTCTTCTCTATCCTGGTTTTCCTCATCAACATTTTACCGAGAAATTTTTTTTTCTTTTAGCATTTATTATATTCTAGGACTTATACTGGATGCAGGCAATTCAAAGACAAGTAAGAGGATGCATTTTCTCTAAGGGGCTTATTATTCTATTAGGGAGCAGCATATACAGAAGTCATTTAAGTGACATAAAGAGTCATAAAGATGTCTAAAACATGTTTGAGTATGTGAGAATATAATTACTAGCTGATATTTAGGGTAATCCTCAAACTGGTGGCTTAATACAAGAAAAGTGTTTTATTCACAAGCAGCCCTCTCCATCACTTAAATCTACTACCTTGAAAACATGGCCTCCAAGGTCACTGAGGTAGGAAAAAGACAGGCTGGAGTTTTTCAGGAAACAGTTGTCTGGGGCCAGGTTTGGAAGTGGCCTGAATCCCTTCCCATAACACTCTGTGCCAGAACTCAATCTCAGGGATCCAACTTATCGACAAGTGGGGCTGGGAAATGTAGAAGACCCCAAAGGTATTTATTGAACACTAACAGGCTCTGCCACAGAGTGTAAATGGAGGCCAGTTAATTCTACTTAGAAAAGCTTTATAGAAAATATAATGCTTGAACTGGGTACCAGATCACTCTATCAGTTTTCCATTGTACATGATGAGAAAACCAAGAGAATCAACTGAAAAAATATTACGAACAATAAAAGAATTTAGCAGAATAGCTGGGCCTCCATTCATTCGAAAGATAATTATTGAGCACTTGTTCTAGATCTATGGGAAACATCACTGAATAAAATAAAATAAAATAAAAATTCTTAAATTTTTAAATTAAAAAAACCATGGAGTTTATAATCGATCCTGGGGAGATAGTAAGCAATAAAGTAAACAAGGGCTTTCCTGGTGACTCAGTGATAAAGAATCTGCCTGCCAATGCAAGAGACACAGGTTTGATCCCTGATCTGGGAAGATCTCACATGCCATGGAGTAACTAAGTCTGTGTGCCACAACTAATCAGCCTGTGCTCTAGAGCCCAGGAGCCGCAACTACTGAGCCCATGTGCCACAACTAGTGAAGTCCACGCATCCTAGAGCCTCTGCAACAAAAGAAGCCACTGCAATGAAAAGCCCATGCGCCACGAGTAGAGAGTAGCCCCTGCTCGCCACCACCAGAGAAAAGTCTGTGTAGTAATGAAGATCCAGCGCAATCAAAAATAAAATAAATAAAAATTATTTTAAAAATAAATAAAAAATCAGATAGCATGTTAGTGGATCATAAGAGATGTGGATAAAGGAAGAGTGGAAATGGGAGAAGAATAGGTTTCATTTTTTAAATAGTGGTCCAGAAGTTGACAGTGAAGAGATGCATGATGTGAGGGAGTTAGCCATAAGGATATCTTGAGGAAGAGCATTCTATAACAGAAGGAAAAACCAAGACATTATCTTAAAGTCAGGAACTTTCTTGGCATTGGGGAACACCAAGGATGCCAGTGTGGCTGAAGTAGACTGAACAACAGGAGAGGAATAAGATATGAGGGTAGAGAAATATGACAGCCATTTAAGCCTCTGGTCTTTATGTGAGTGAAATGGAAAGTCATTGAAGAGTTTTAAATATAGGAATAACATGATATTTATTAAGTTTATGTGTAAAATGATTTATATTTGCAGCAAAACATAAAATCTATAGGAAAAAACTAGAGAAATGTGCAAAATTTATATTAAATGTTTTATAAAACATTGATATTAAATGTTTTATAAAATGTGTCCACCCCTAAAGGACACAAAAGGGAATTTGAATAAGTAAGAAGATATGTATTATTCTTGGATAAAAAGACTCAGCACTATAAAAAATTTTTTTTCCTTACATGAATGTATCAATTTAATGCAATTAATAAAAAAAAAACTGTCCTTATGTGAATGTATCAATTTAATGCAATTACCCACTCAAAAAAATCCACAGTCTTTCTTTCTGGACAGATAAATTAATTCTAAAAGTTCATATGAAAAAATTAAAAATCAAGGGTGGTTGGGGTGTGGTGATGCAAAACCTAGACTTACTATACATTAAATCTCACTATAAAGATCCAACAATTAAAAGAAGTTGCTACTGGCACATGAACAGGCCAAAGGAAAATGAGAGAAATTCCAGAAAGAATTCAAATACTTACATTTGAAACTTAGTATATAACAAAGCTGGCATTTCACATCAGTAGAGGAATTCAAGCATTTAATAAATACTTACTGAATACCTATTATGTGTCAGGCACAATTCCATGAGTAACCATGAGTAAAAGTTCTTGTCCTTATGAGGATGACATTCTAATGGGAATTATGACATTAAATCAATAATGTTGAGAGGACTGGGTAGTTATATTGAAGAAGATAAATCTGGACCATATACATACTCTAAGTAGAATAAATTTTTAACTTTTAAAAAAGAACCTGAAACAAACATGAGAAAATTCATTATAACCTTGGAGTAAGAAAGACTTTTCTAAGTATGACTCAAATTTGAAGTTTAAGAAAAAAACAAAAGACTGAAAATTTTGACTGCAGACAAATAAAAGAACTACTGCATGGAAAAGTAAACACCGTAGGATAGACAAAAAGAAACATAATAAACTATAAATAATTATTTTAAATTAATATTATACATAAAAGGCTAACCTCCCCAATATAAGACAAGTTCTAGAAATAAAAAGTATCAATAACCCAATTTTTAAAAATAAGCAAATATGTGAACAAACGTTTATCAAAAAAGATAGCTAGTATTTAAGCAATGAAAGATGTCTGACTTTACATATAATTAGGAAAATATAAATGAAAAGAACACTGAGATACTATGGTTTTAATCTATCGTATTTGCAAAAATCCAGAAGTTTGACAACTCTGTTGTAATGGAAACAGTTACTCAAATACATTACTGGCAGGAGTTCAAAATAGTATTATAATTCCCATAGAGAACTATTTGGCGACACCTATTAAAATCACAAAAGTATGTATCTTCAATCCTGAAATCTTACCTCTAGGAATTTACTTTCTAGATAAGTGATTTCATACATGTGCAGATTTATACACACAGTTATATACTTCAGCATTGTGTAAGCAGTAACATCCAATGACGAGTTCAAAGAGCTTAAGAATGAAGAGAAAATCAAACCCAAAGAAAGTGCAAAAAAGAAATAACGAGCAGATGTTAGCCAATGCTGCTGCTGCTGCTAAGTCGCTTTAGTCGTGTCCGACTCTGTGCGACCCCATAGACGGCAGCCCACCAGGCTCCCCCGTCCCTGGGATTCTCCAGGCAAGAACACTGGAGTGGGTTGCCATTTACTTGTGCTTAAATTTTTCATAACATCTTTGGGCAAGAGGAGTTTGTTTCTTCAATTTCAAATGTGAGTCAAAGAAGTGAGGCAAATAGTCCACAAGCATACAGCTTGTATGGGCAAAGACAGTCTCACAGCTATGCTGAAGTCTAGACCCTGCGTTCTTAAACAAAACTCAACACTGTCTGCTATGAAAATATGTTGTTACATTGTTGTTGTTATGTAGTCGCTAAGTCCTGTCCAATTCTTTTGCAACCCCAAGGACTGTATCCCACCAGGCTCCTCTGTCCATGGGATTTCCCAGGCAAGAACATATGCTCTATGACTGTTCATTCCAGGCCCGGAAAGTTACCCTAAGAAAAAAACTGAAACGAGAACTTCACTCCATATATACAGAGCTGCTTATTCATTCCACAGATATTGGTTGATTGTTCACTATGTGTCAGAAAATATCCTTAAGTAATTTATAAGAAATAAATGCAGGCACTAACCTGGCAGAGGTGACAGGCAAGTGTCCCATTCCCAGTGCTTCTCCCTAGGTCCTGCCAGAACCAGTAGTCATGTGGAGCCCTCTCCCCAGGGGGGATGCCCCTTGACTGTCAGGTTCTGTTGGCCAGAGGGGAATGCGTTTCAAGCCTCACAGGTCTGAAACAACAGCAAGGCAGCTGAAGAGAAAATAAAGATCCAGGGCAAAGTTAAACAATAAGGTTCATCTCCTACACAAGGCCACTCCTTCAAAATTGGGAGAGAGAGCTATCTTGCCTAATACATAGAAACAAATACAGAGTCAAGCAAAATGAGGAAACAGAGGAATATGTTCCAAATGAAAGAATAAGCTGAACTCCAGGAAAACAAAAAACAAAAAACCTAAGTGAAATGGTATTTAAGTGAAAAGTCACTTAATGGCCTAAGTGAAAAGTCATTTACCTAATAAACAGTTAAAAGTAATAGTTATAAAGACACCAAACTTGGAAGAAGAAAGGATAAACACAGAGATAACTTCAACAAAGAAATAGAAAATATAAGAAAGTACCAAACAGAAGTCAGAGAGCTGAAGAACACAATAAATGAACTAAAAAAATACACTGCTGCTGCTGCGTCACTTCAGTCATGTCAGACTCTGCGACCCCATAGACAGCAGCCCACCAGGCTCCCCTGTCCCTGGGATTCTCCAGGCAAGAACACTGGAGTGGGTTGCCATTTCCTTCTCCAATGCATGAAAGTGAAAAGGGGAAGTGAAGTCACTCAGTGGTGTTCGACTCTTCCCGACCCCATGGACTGTAGCCCACCAGGCTCCTCCACCCATGGGATTTTCCAGGCAAGAGTACTGGAGTGGGGTGCCATTGCCTTCTCTGAAAAAAAATATACTAGAGGGGTTCAACAGCAGACTAGATTAAGGAGAAAGAATCAGTGTTCTAGGGTATAGGACACTCTGTGCTGCTGCTGCTGCTAAGTCGCTTCAGTCGTATCCGACTCTGTGCGACTCCATAGATGGCAGCCCACCAGGCTTCTCCGTCCATGGGATTCTCCAGGCAAGAACACTGGAGTGGGTTGCCATTTCCTTCTTCAATGCATGAAAGTGGAAAGTGAAAGTGAAGTCGCTTAGTCGTGTCCGACTCTTAGCGACCCCATGGACTGCAGCCTACCAGGCTCCTCCATCCATGGGATTTTCCAGGCAACAGAACTCAGCAAAACAGAGCAGGAAAACAAACAAAAAAAAGATTTTAAAAAGAGAGACAGCTTAAAGGACCAATGGGACAGCATCAAATACAATAAAATTTACATTACAGGGGTCTCAGAAGAAGAGCAAGAGAAAAAGGAGCAGAAAGCTTATTCAAAGAAACAATGACTGAAACTTCCCTAACTTAAGGACACAGACATTCATGCATATGAATGTCAAATCATTATGCTATACATCTGAAATGAATGGAATGTTGCATGTAAACCATGCTATGCTATGCTATGCTAAGTCACTTCAGTCGTGTCCAACTCTGTGCGACCCCATAGACGGCAGCCCACCAGGCTCCCCCATCCCTGGGATTCTCCAGGCAAGAACACTGGAGTGGGTTGCCATTTCCTTCTCCAATGCATGAAAGTGAAAAGTGAAAGTGAAGTCACTCAGTCGTGTCTGACTCTTAGCGACCCCATGGACTGCAGCCTAACAGGCTCCTCCGTCCATGGGATTTTCTAAGCAAGAGTACTGGATCGGGGTGCCACTGCCTTCTCCAATGTCAACCATACTTCATTAGAAATGGCATCAAGAGATAAGGCAATTAAAAAAAAGCATTTATGAGATAATGTTAGATGGAAAAAGTTGACTACTATCTTTGATTTATCCTACATAAAAACAACTGGTCATGAGGCTCAGGCTAAGGGCTGAACTGATATGAAGTTATGTGATTTGGGATGGGGACTGAGGTAAATTACTAATTTAAAAGTTTCACTGGAAAAAAAAAAATCAGTGAAATAGGAAACAAAAATGCAATTGAGAAAAATCAACAAAGCTTAAAACTGGTGTTAAAAAAATAATAAATAAACCTCTAGGAAAAAAAGAAAAAACACAAAACATTTACATCAGAAATTAAAAGGTGACCATCACTATAGATACAGACTTTTCAGATGTTTAAAAGGTAATAAGAGAATAACATTGCATAGGAACCTGGAACGTTAGGTCCATGAATCAAGGTGAATTCATGGACAGGAGATGGCAAGAGTGAACATTGACATTTTTGGAATCAGTGAACTAAAATGGATGGGAGTGGGTGGATTTAATTCAGATGACCACTATATCTACTACTGTGGACAAGAATCCCTTAGAAGGAATGGTGAAGCCCTTTATAGTCAACAAAAGAGTCTGAAATGCAGTACTTGGTTACAATCTCAAAAATGACAGAAATGATCTGTATTGGTTTCCAAGGCAAACCATTCAACATCACAGTATTCCAAGTCTATGCCCCAACCACTGATGCTGAAGAAGATGAAGTTGAACGATTCTATGAAGACCTACAAGACCTAGAACTAACACCAAAAAAGATGCCCTTTTCATCATAGAGGACTGGAATGCAAAAGTAGGAAGTCAAGAGATACCTCAAGTAAGAGTCTTGCTTGGCCTTGGAGCACAAAATAAAGCAGGGCAAAAGCTAACAGAGTTTTGGCAAGAGAATGCATTGATGCATTGGTCATAGCAAATACCCTCTTCCAATAACACAAGAGGCGACTCTACACATGGACATTTCCAGGTGGTCAATACCGAAATCAAATTGATTACAGTCTTTGCAGCCAAAGATGGAAAAGCTCTATACAGTCAGCAAAAACAAGACCGGGAGCTGACTGTGGCTCAGATCATGAACTCTTTATTATAAAATTCAGGCTCAAACTGAAGAAAGTAGGGAAAACCACTAGGCCATTCATACGACCTAAATCAAATCTCTTATGATTATATAGTAGAGGTGACGACTAGATTCAAGAGATTAGATCCGATAAGAGTGCCTGAAGAACTATGGACAGAGGTTTGTAACACTGTACAGGACGTGGTGACCAACACCATCCTCAAGAAAAAGAAATGCAGGGAGGCAAAGCGGTTGTCTGAGGAGGCCTTACAAATAGCTGAGAAAAGAAGAGAAGTGAAAGGTAAAGTAGAAAGGGAAAGATAAACCCAATTGAATGCAGAGTTCCAGAGAATAGAAGGGAGAAATAAGAAATCCTTTTTAAGTGAACAATGCAAAGAAACAGAGGAAAACAACAGAATGGGAAAGACCAGAGATCTCTTTAAGAAAATTGGAGATACAAAGGGAACATTTCATGCAAAGAGGGCACAATAAAGGACAAAAATAGCAAGGACTTAACAGAACAGAGGGATTAAGAAGAGGTGGCAAGAATACACAGAACTGTACAAAAATGCTCTTAATGACCCAGATAACCACAGTGGTGTGATCACTCACCTAGAGCCAGACATCCTGGAGTGTGAGGTCAAGTGGGCCTTAGGAAATGTGGCTATGAACAAAGTTAGTGGAGCTGATGGAATTCCAGCTGAGCTAGTTAAAATCCTAAAAGATGATGCTGTTAAAGTGCTGTACTCAATATGCCAGCAAATTTGGAAAACTTAGCAGTGGCCTCAGGACTGGAAAAGGTCAGCTTTTATTCCAATACCAAAGAAAGGCAACGCCAAACAATGCTCAAACTACTGCACAATTGCACTCATTTCATGTGCTAGCAAGATTATGCTCAAACTCTTTCAGGCTAGGCTTCAGCCCTATGTGAACCAAGAACTTCCAGATGTATAAGCTGGATTTAGAAAAGTCAGAGGAAACAGAGATCAAATTGCCAACATCCGTTGGATCATAGAAAAAGCAAGGGAATTCCAAAAAAACATCTACTTCTGTTTCATTGACTACACTAAAGCCTTTTACTGTATGGATCACAACAAACTATGGAATATTTCTGAAGAGATGGGAATACCAGACCACCTTACCTGCCTCCTCAGAAATCTGTTTGCAGGTCAAGAAGCAATAGTTAGAACTGGACATGGAAAAAAGGACTGGTTCAAAATTGGGAAAGGAGTATGTCAAGGCTATATACTGTCACCCTGCTTATTTAACTTATATGCAGGGTACATCATGCAAAATGCTGGGCTAGATGACTTCACAATCTAGAATCAATATTGCCAGGAGAAATTATCAACAACCTCAGATATGCAGATGATACCACCCTAATGGCAGAAAGCAAAGAGGAACTAAAGAGCCTTTTGATGAAGGTGAAAAAGCAGAGTGAAAAAGCTGGTTTAAAACTCAATATTCAAAAAACGAAGATCATGGGATTCTATCACATCACTTCATGGCAAATAGATGGGAAAAAAGTGGAAACTGTCAGATTTCATTTTCAGGCTCCAAAATCACTGTGGATGGTGACTACAGCCACAAAATTAAAAGATACTTGCTCCTTGGAAGAAAAGCTAAGAAGAACCTAGACAGTGTATTAAAAAGCAGAGACATCACTTTGCTGACAAAGGTCTGTATAGTCAAAGCTATGGTTTTTCCAGTAGTCATGTATGGATGTGAGAGTTGGACCATAAAGGAGGCTGAGCACCAAAGAATTGATGCTTTTGAACTGTGGTGCTGGAGAAGACTCTTGAGAGTGTCTTGGACAGCAAGGAGATCAAAGCAGTCAATCCTAAAGGAAATCAACCCTGAATATTCATTGGAAGGACTGATGTTAAAGCTGAAGCTCCGATACTTTGGCCACCTGATGTGAAGAACTGACTCATTGGAAAAGACCCTGATGTTAGGAAAGATTGAGGGCAAGAGGAAAAGGGCATAACATATACACACTTTTGAACTGTGCTGGAAAAGACTCTTGAGAGTCCTTTGGACTGCAAAGAGTTCACACCAGTCAATTCTTGACTACTCACTGGAAGCACTGATGCTGAAGCTGAAGCTCCAATACTTTGGCCATGTGATGCCAAAAGCCAACTCATTGAAAAAGACTCTGATGCTGGGAACGACTGAAGGTAAAAGAAGGAGGCTGCAGAGGGTGAAATTGTTAGCATCACTGACTCAATGGACATGAATTTGAGCAAATTCTGGAAGTTAGTGAAGGACAGATAAGCCTGGCATTCTACAGTCCATAGGGTCACAAACAGTTGGACCCAACTTAGCAACTGAACAACAATAATATATACATTACCACATAGAAAATGCTGTGCAGTGCTTAGTCGCTCAGTTGTGTCTGACTCTGCAACCCCATGGACTGTAGTCTGCCAGACTCCTCAGTCCATGGGGATTCTCCAGGCAAGAATACTGGAGTGGGTTGCCATGCCTTCCTCTGGGGGATCTTCCTGACCCAGGGATCGAACCCACATCTCCCACATCGCAGGCAGATTCTTTACCAGCTGAGCCACCAGGGAAGCCCAAGAATACTGGAGTGGGTAGCCTACCCTTCTCCAAGGGATCTTCCCACCCCAGGAATCAAACCGGGATCTCCTGCTCTACAGGCAGATTCTTTACCAGCTGAGCTACCAAGGAAGCCCATATATAAAATAAATAAATATTAATAATGACCTACTGTATAGCATAGGGGCCTTCCAGGTGGCTCAGTGGGTAAAGAATCTGCCTGTAATGCAAGAGTCGCAAGAGACTCTAGTTCAAACCTTGAGTCAGGAAGATTCCCTTGAGGAGGGCACAGCAACCCACTCCAGTATCCTTGCCTACAGAATCCCACGTACAGAGAGCCTCATGGGCTACAGTCCATAGGGTCGCAAAGAGTAGGACACAACTGAAGTGACTGAGCATGCATATAGAGCCCAACGGAACTCTACTCAGTACTATGTAATGACCCATGTGGGAAATGAGTCTAAAAAAGTGGGGAAATATATATAATTGATTCACTGTGCTATACAACAGAAAGTAACACAACATTGTAAATTAACTATACTCCAATTAAAAAAAAATAGGGTTTCCCTGGTGGCTCAGTTGGTAAAGAAACCGCCCACAGTACAGGAGACCTGGGTTCAATCCCTGGGTCTGGAAGATCCCCTAGAGAAAGAAAAGGCAACCTATTCCAGTATTCTTACCTGGGGGGTTACAGTCCATGTGGTTGCAAGAGTTAGACAAGACTTAGCGACTATACCACCATCAATTAAAAAAATAACAATATTGAGCCACTGAATCAAAAAATAGTATATGTGACTCCAAACACATGCACACTGACATATCTGAAGCACAAGTTTCAAAATAACACTTACACTCATTATGTACTATTTATTCTAATATTTTTTTCTGTTCTTTTCATTAATTTTAAGACATGTCAATGAAAATAAACAGAATGTAGGATGGAAAAATAAAACTCAATCATTCCAGTAAAGACAGAAAAGGTGAAGTTCAACTAACTGTATGTGTTTATAGACACACACTGTAAAATTGAAAGAAAAATGTATACGAGTCAAGCACCAAAACAGGAAGGCTAGTATAACACACTAATGTCAGTTAAATAGATTTTAAGACAAAAAATATTAGTGATGAAGAAGGTCACTATATCATGATAAAAAAGGACACTTCATCAGAAGACCTGGAAGAGAAAATGGCAACCTACTCTAGTATTCTTGCCTGGAAAATCCCATGGACAGAGGAGCTTGGCAGGCTGCAGTCCATGGGGTCGCAAAAAGTTGGACATGACTACACACACACACACACCCCCCCCAGAAGATATAACCATTCTAAATTAATATATGCTTAATAACACTGCCTGAAATACATTCAGCAAAAATTAACAGAAATCATGGTATTAAAGATCCAAAATTAGTGAGAAATTTGGACATAATCCTTTCAGTTCAGTTCAGTCGCTCAGTTGTGTCCAATTCTTTGCGACCCCATGAAGCACACCAGGCCTCCCTGTCCCCTTTAATTACTGATAAATCATGAAGATAAGATTATTAAGGATATGAGAGATTTGAACAGCACATTATAACAAGCCTGATCTAAAGTGTATACATAAATCTTGACATCTGTCGATTAAAGAATCCACAATCTTCTTTCGCAGACACAGACCATTTAAAATTCTGTACGTGAATCAGGCTCCAGAGCAAATCTCAACACTAACAAACTCATACCATGTAGTCCTCAACTTTAAAATATTAGCTTAAAAAAGGAAGATCACTGTGCTAAATAAGCAAATAAAGAAACTACATGAGAAAAACCAGAGGATGCTGGTTTGAAAGTCCAAATAAGAAGAAAAAAAAAAAAGAGAGAGACAGAAGAAAAAGACCAATGTGTAAGAAAGAGTAAATTAAATTTGTAAAGCCTATTTGTTTATTGCCATTGTAGTATTTCTAAGTATTTTATTAATTTACTTATATATTTCACACAAGAAAAATATACTGACCACTGATTCAGAGATGAATCAACAATTATTTAAACTGTCATCTATCATGGGCAAGGCAATTTCCTAAATGATAAGAATGATGGGGGATATTTATTGTAGAATAAAGAAAGTGAGTATATATGTGATACAAAATACAAGGCAATAAATTCCACACATTTCTCTGTACAGAGAGGAGGAGATTAATTTTGATTTGTGATGAGGTGAGTGATTAGGAAGGAGGCAACCTTGAAATACAAGTAGGATTTGAATATGCACATGCGTTTGTACTCGGTCGCAAGTCAAGTTCTACTCTTTGTGACTCTATGAACTGTAGTCTGCCAGGCTCCTCTGTCCATGGGACTTCCCAGGCAAGTATTCTGGAGTGAGATGCCAACAGACAGGAAGAAAAGGAAGGGTGAGAAAATGCAAAATGTGTCTAACATAAATAGTAAATTGTTCAAGGTAGAACTCAGACCAAGGAAGAATAGAAGATCACAAAGGTGGTTTGGGGGCAAACAGTAGATGTCTCTAAAAGCTATGGCAAAAGGTGAAACTTCATGGTATCTGTGGCAGATGGGTAGGTATGAAGGTTGTCACTGAAGTTTTATTTTAGCAGAAGCAGTGATGAGAATTAGGGTCCAAGAAAATTGGCTAGGAAACCATTTCTATAGACAAATCAGGGATTAAGAAGGTATGAGCTAACACAATGATTGTAAGAACACAGGGGGCTAGAAAGATGAGAGACCTACAGCAAAGGCAGAATTTTGACCTGACAACCAGACAAGACTTCAACGACAGTTAAAGAAGAATCAGTGAGTGACAAGGTGGTTGGATTGTCAGAAATAGGGAATGCAGGAAATAGAATGAGTTGGGATGGGAAATGAGTTTGCCTTTACATATAGGCAATATAGCCTATAGGACTGTATTAGAAAAATGGTCCTAAAATTATTAGAAGGCAATTATTTTTACAAAATATGATTTTAAACTTATCTGCCATTCAGTTTCACTGAACTCTTAGTCACTATATTTCTTCCTTTTTTCTCAAGGTGCCTTTTGTTCCTCCTGACTTCACCTTCTTTCAGTATGTTTAATAACTCCAGGATATACCTTGTACACTGTGCAGCAAGTGCTAATCTCAAAGAATCTCCTGTGATCACGCAACATGGTGACCTTGCTTCCTTCCTAGCCATTATGAATCGTGGGGCATGGTTTCAACTTCTCCTCAATTACTACCACTATTAAAGCCTGAAATTAGGAAGAAATCAGATAGATTCTTAAGCCTGGCATGAGTTCCCAGCAAAGCAGCCCATTCTCTTTCATTAGCCACTCTTTAAAAATAAACTAAAAATGCATCTATATAAAATGCAAAAGCAGAGTGACAACCTAAGTTCTATGGGCTAAACATCTGTGTCCCCCCAAAAAATCATATGTTGAATTTCATAACCCCAATATGATAGTATTAGAAGGTAGAGGCTTTGGGAGGTGATTAAGTCATGAGGATGGAATCCCTCATGAATGGGATTAGCAACCTTATAAAAGAGGCTCTAGTGAACTCTCTCTTCCTGCCATGCATGGCATAATCTTCCATAATTTTCTGAATATGTTTTATAACCCTTTAAAAAGCAAAGAAAAAAAAAAACCTTAAGTCAAGGGTCAAACAAAAAACAATCTGGCCTGTGGTTTGTAATTTGCTTACACCTAGAGGAAGGTCCTCCTCATTCTATCATATGTTGTCTCTGCAGTCTGATAGCTGGCTCCTTACCAGCTCTTCCTGACAATAAATCTGCCAGTCAAAAGTTCTACCCAGGTACATCTGCAAACCACGAAGCATCCAGGCTGGCACCCTGATCTCAGACTTCTGGCCTTTAGAACTATAAGAAATAAATTTTTGTTTTTCATAAGCCACTCAGTCTATGGTATTTTGCTATAGTAGCCTGAACTAAAACACTAGATTTCTTCCCATTTCAATGACTTCCCATATTTCAATACTCTTTAACTCTTTCTTTCCACTTACTCAGTGCAATATAACAGACAGTTAGTATACAGTCAATTTTTCATTTTCTCCTTATTTTTCTATTTCCTTAGGTCTCCTCTCCACCTTTTCTCTAAGGTTTTTCTGAGAATGAAACACGGAAATGTAAATAAAGAATATGGTCAGTAAAGAAATTTGAGGGGATAATGGAAATATTCTGTATTTCGTGGTGGTGGTGGTTTCACAGGTATAAACATTAGTCAAAATTCATCAGTTAATGCACTTACATGAATGTTTATCATACATAAATTATATTTCAGTAAATGGATTTAAAATGTAATCTAATGTAAAGCATCTGGAGGGTGAGAAATAATTGTTAATTTGTTCCTTTATCCCCTTATTTTTTCACCTAAGAGGAAAAAAATACCTATTTTTAAAAATAGTCAGTCACTATTCCTTCCATGAAAACTTCTAAAAACTCCCTGAGATAATTATAAGGTTATTTCTCTGTCTCTCCTCCTCCACACTAAATCCCAACATTCTTCTCTTTTTCTGAAAATTTCACTTTCCTATTCCTTTATTTAATATGGTCTTAAATCTAGATTCTCTCTCTCTCATTTCAGTTAAATAACAAAAACAGAGTAATTGACACACATGCCACAAAATATCTTTGGATGTCAGCTCTGCTAAAACCTAGGAACAGTACTGGTAGTACCATGTTGTTAGTTCACATATTAAAAGAGGCTTATTGTAACCCCCTTTAATCCTATTCAACCAAACTCACATAAAGTCAGCTATACAAGTACTGTTTTCAAGTCTTTTATTAACCACTGGCTATAACTATACTCCCAAAGTGAATCATATTCTTTTAAAACAATAAAAACTAAGATCCTTTCTTTTCAAAATTTGCTCCCACTGTTAGAAAAACTTAACTCTTCATTTTCAATTTAATATATCAAATGAAGTCTTGGTACCAACACAGTTATCATGTACTTATATATTCTAAATCAAAGCAAAATATCTCATGGTGTGTTTTCTTACATTTGTGAATTCTCTAGCTGTTTTGCCAGAATGTTAAGTATAGACTGTCTTCCCTAATTTGCTAAAATTGTAGAGAGTTTACTAAAACGGATTATTAAAAAATACTAATAGACTTGAAACTACCACTACAAATTTTCAAAATAAATGCTTTTGAGATGATTTGCCACTTTGCTTTGTTTTTTTAAACCATAATTCTTTTCCACTTCTTCAAGGAGTGATAAATACTGAATAAAGAATGTGAGATGAAAAAGGGCAAGGAACACTTCATATTTATATAGGTAAATATTTATCTATAAATATTTATATAGATATGAAGTGTTCCTTGCCCTTTTTCATCTCACATTCTTTATTCAATATTTATCACTTCTTAAAGAAGTGAGTAGATAGTGAAAAATAAAATTACCCTCTCCCCCAGCCCATTTTACTCACCTACAAAACGGGCTGGGAATAGTAGGTATCACATAACAAAGTCCTCCATTCAAGCAGAATGACCTGTGACTAGGACCACAGGGCTCTTCGTGATCTAAAACATATACATAAATAAAAGACAAATTATAGTTTTTCTAACAAAATAAGGAAAAGGACTAAATATCTTAGATTGAAGTAGTAATTCTAAAAATTAGAATAAAGAATTGTTTCTTAAAATGAAGGACTTAGTCTTATTCCTTATTTGATAAGCAGGGACTTCTATCTCTTTGAGGGAAAGAAATTAATCTGTCTTAAGGATATGGCCATTAATTACAATGGAGTTTAAAACTGTATTGCAGACATAGGGACTCTCTATAATATATCAAGGGCTTCCCTGGTGGCTCAGTGGTGAAGAATCTACCTGCTAACACAGGAGTCGCGGGTTATCCTGAGTTAGGAAGATTCCCTGGAGAAAAAAAACGGCAACCCACTCCAGTATTGTTGCCTAGGAAATTCCGTGGACAGAGAAGCTGGGTGGGCTACAGTCCATGGGTTCAGGAAAGAGTTGGACACAACTTAGCTACTAAACGATATAATAGATTCAAAGGAGAAGACCAGTATCTTAAAATGAATAGTGGCTTTTCTCATTCAGTACAGCTTCGCTTAGAGTTCTGTCCCAATAGTATACTTGGTTTCCTATTTTTCCTTTAAGGTTTCGGATACATTAAAGCCTGAAATTGCTGTGGGAAAAAATTTTTAGATTATTAAATAAATTCTGATGTTCAAAATCATCTTTAAGTATTTCTATATACGACAATTCTAACATCAAAAAACAAAAATATTTTATTAGGTTTTGATTTGCAAGCGGACATTAGGTAATAGCTAGTAACTATAAAGACATACTTCAAGTCTTCAGTAAAACTGAAAACAATAATACCACCATATGGGATACAGCAAAAAACTTTGGAATATTAAGAAAATAAATTTCTGTGTCTCTCTTCCTTTTTCTCCTCTTTCTCCCTCCTTTCTTCCTTCCTTATCTTTGACCTTTCTGTTATGCTTCTTTCTGTGCCTTCCCTTTCTTTCTTGGTACCTATCCCTCCCTTCCAGACTCTACCTCTTCACTCACTCTTTGAAAAAAAATCCCCCCAAAACCATTATACAGAAAAACTTGGAAATAAACACAGGAGATATGTTATAATGTTATAACATTATATATTATATAACATATATGTATATGTATAACATATGTTATAACATTATAACATATCTCCTGTGTGTATTATATATACTATATACTTTAAATATGTCTTTATAGTTACTCATTGAGTTATACTACTATAGACTACTATTTATGATTAGAAAAGTCAATTGCTGAATGCTTTATCTTTTGATCCTGAAGGGGGAATTATTTAATACATTGCTTTAAAATTGAACTTTGTTGGTTCCTGATCATTTCTGTGCAGAAAGTGACGTAGAATCTTATGTGAAGAAGAAAATGGCATTGTTCCAATTTGGCATTTTAAAAAAAGCACACTAATTTAAAAAAAGTTATTTAGTATTTATTTGCCACTAAGATATTAATATCCTTAAGATATAATTACTATCGAACCAGATGTCTTCACTGTAAGAATTTGAACTTTTATTTTAAATTGTTTCACCCTCACATTACAATTATAAAAGTATAAAAATGTAAAGAGGAAAACAGAACTTACAAAGAATTTAAGTGGAAAAAAGGAAAGTAAACCAACCAGAACTAATCTTCTAATTTTTTTCTTTTTTACACAATGTTATGCTTCTTTACTAAAGGAAATCAGTCCTGAATATTCATTGGAAGGACTGATAATGAAGCTGAAACTCCAATACTTTGGCCACCTGATGCAAAGAACTGACTCATTGGAAAAGACTCTGATGCTGGGAAAGATTGAAGGCGGGAGGAGAAGGCGACGACAGAGGATGAGATGGTTGGATGTCACTAACATAATGAACATGAGTTTGAGTAAACTCGGAGTTGGTGATGGACAGGGAAGCCTGGTGTGCGACAGTCCATGGGGTCGCAAAGAGTCGGATACGACTGAGTAAATGAACTGAACTGAACTGAAGCTTCTTTACAACAAGACAACTTTTTTCTTTTTTTCAAAACAACTTTTTATAAGATAATTCTAACAATTTTCCAGGAATAATCTGGCTAACAAATAAAATCCCAGTTGACATTACGTTAGAATCATGGACATCATCACATACGGTTTTCCATTGAGGGTGTGTCAACTTTATCACAGAATGATTTCTGTAGCTGAAATTAATGTCCTTGTTTTTAATAGCATCACAACCAGTTATGACTCAACATCTCGGATTTTATCAGTAAGGAATACTCATCTAACCTGAATCACTATCTCTGAATCTATTTGTATTCTGATTTCATTTACTTATTTGTAAAGCTGATAGCAGATTTAGAGTACACCAGAATTAGTTTGTAAAAAGCGATAAAATGTAGGTCTAAAACTACAGGTCTAAATAAAATAGTTCCATGTTACAAAGCAAGGTCTTTCAAAACCAAGGTATTTCACATTTCTAGGATAATTTTAGATGGAAAAAATACAGTCTTGTGTTGATATACATTTCTTTTTTGTTTCTATTTCTATGATATAAATTTTTTGACACACATTGACAAAAGTATAAACTTACAAGAAATTACCTGTTGTCATCTTAACTTCTAAATAGTTTCATTCTTGGCTGAAAGTTTAGGGTTGAAAAACAGCACCTAAAATTAATAATTCAGGAAAAATTATCCTCTTTTGATAGCATTACAAAATTTCAAATATCGTAACAATAATATTCTTTTAAATGATGAAAATAATTAGGCATTTATAGGCTAGGGACTAAATTCTTTGGTTAGAATATCTATATTTTTAGATACTTATATATCAATAAAAAAGTCTGAACAGGTGAAACTAAAAGATCAATAAATAGTATAAATGCACTAGATACAAATCACTGCCTAAGTAATATAATGCAATCTTAAATCTCTCTCTAAAGAAAAGTCTAATGTTTTACTTTTAATGAAAGTGAAAGTCGCTCAGTTGTGTCCAACTCTTTGTGACCCCATGGACTATACAGTCCATGGAATTCTCTAGGTGAGATTACTGCACTGGGCCATGTCCTCCACCAGGGGATCTTCCCAAACCAGGGATCAAACCCAGGTCTACCACATTGCAGACAGTATCTTTACCGGCTGAGCCTCAAGGGAAGCCCAAGAATACTGGAGTGGGTAGCCTATCCCTTCTCCAGCAGATCTTCCCAACCCAGGAATCAAACAGGGGTCTCCTGCATTGTAGGCAGATTCTTTACCAACTGAGCTATCAGGGAAGCCCAATAAACTATGTTAATTTAGTAGTATACTATGTGAGTTTCTATATGAAAAATATGAGATAATAAGTAAAAATGAGTGACTTGAAATTGACATTTTAACTTTCTCATAAAGCCTATTTCTAATTTGACTTTTCAAAAGAACAACTTTCAATTTTTCAGTTTATTAAAAATGACCAAAAGGTTTGCATTTCTACAGAACCTTTAAAATTTTTATAAAAGTACTTTTAAATTTACTGTGGATTACATATTACATTTACCAATCTACATGTGCCTTTCTTTTGAAAAATATCTGGCATCTGGCAAAACAAAGGAGTTATGTATGAAGTTATCTGCTTTAACAGAAACAAAGGAATTCCAAAAGACATTTGCAAAGATGATAGATTTATACTTACATTATGATTATATGCTCTCAATTTCATTTTATAAAAGACACTTAACTTACTCCTGACTTAAGGAGAAAAACTTTTGTAACAGAAATCTCAATCAACAACTTCCTATTAACACAGGTGTAATAAGCAAGATCTTCTTTCAAAGCAAGTCACTCTTAAACAGACAAGCAGTGAGAGAGAGAAAGACAGAAATTAAACCTATTTAATTTGAAATAATCACTGGCTCATTGTATGAGTTTCTTTTTCTAAAGAAACAGGCTTACCTCAATAAAAACTTACGTTCAAACAAACAATAAATTCTGTTGGATATGCAGCATTTCAAAAGTTTCTGAATAATGCAATCTGCAGCAGTTGTGCCTTGCCCTTTATAATCCGTCAAAAATCTAATTTATATGGCTGTAGTGCGCAGTGTGGGTGCAACTGAGAAAGACCAAGGTGTGCACAGAAGTCAGGCACCAGCCAAGGGAACCAGCCCTTTCAGTCCACATGTTCAGAGTTACAACTGGAGCAGAATTTTATTTAGAAAATAAGTTGTTCTAAGCTGCCTTCTCAAATCACTTTCCAATATTTTCAAGTGATTAAGTAAACCATATTCATTTGGCTCCTAACTTATCTTTGTATGGCTGAATAATTCCATCGTGTTGTATAACTTTGTGAAGAAAAGGAATTTTAACATGGAGTTAGTAGACAAGTATTCCATGGATTTTTTTTTTTTTGTCTGACCCAAACAATTTATTTTTAGCATAAACATATAACCTCAATACGAGATGTCTAACTAAAGCAAGCACTACCAACAAGACCAAGACGGCATCTCCTCTTCTAAAGTTTAGGTTTTGCCCAGAATTCTTGATATAGGGAATAGCCCATACCAAGAGTCATTGCTCCCACAACAAAGCCTTGAGCTGCCACATGCTCGGATCAGGTGAACAGACATTTTAGTATTTCCCCTGCTCTTCAATCTATATAATCCATATGCAACAATTGCTGCAAAACCTGCCATTCCAACGGGGACAAATGGTGCCTCTCTAGCTTTTTGGATAAGTTTAGATCCCTGATCTTCATCATATGAAGAAAGAGAAACATCTGTGTCACTTGACACAGTGATTGAAGAATCTTCAGACAATTACAAGACGTTTCAGGTTCCTACCAGCTTCTGACCCCACTCCCACATCCGCCCTCCAAGGATTTTTTTTTAATTAATTAATTTATTGTAATTGGAGGCTAATTACTTTACAATATTGTGGTTGTTTTTGCCATACATTGACATGAATCAGCCACGGGTGTACACGTGTTC
>NW_011494753.1:6226849-6230413 GCF_000754665.1 Bison bison bison
CTCCCCATCCCACCCCTCTGGGTTGTCCCAGTGTACTGGCTCTGAGTGCCCTGTTTCATGCATCGAACTTGGACTGGTGATCTAACTTATGTATGACAATATACATGTTTCAATGCTATTCTCTCAAATTATCCTGCCCTCACCTTCTCCCACAGAGTCCAAAAGTCTGTTCTTTTTATCTGTGTCTCTTTTGTTGTCTCATATATAGGGTCGGTGTTACCATCTTTCTAAATTCCATATATATGCATTAATATACTGTACTGGCATTTTTCTTTCTGACTTACTTCACTCTGTATAATAGGCTCCAATTTCATCCATCTTATTAGAACTGACTCAAATGTGTTCTTTTTAATAGCTGAGTAATATTCCATGTCCATAGGGTTTTTTTTTTTAAAGGAATTTCCTTACAAAATATATAACATTAACATAAATAATGATTTGAAGTACTGAGAAAATTTAAAGAAGGCAACAGTTACAATACAGCATACATACAATACCATGTTCAGTTTGAAGTGAATATAAGCACTGAACATGACTCATTCTGATGGCAATATAACTATCTGCAAACTATAACAAAGCTGTAATATATGCATTAAGGAAAGTGATAAGGTTTAAAATCATAAATAACTTAATAAAGTAAAGCATAATTTTGTTTAAAATTGAAGTACAGAGTTCTTTAGCAAGTAACTACCTAAAGTATGCCAACCATTCATATGGTTTTCTTTTCTAAAACAACTCAGACATGAACTTGTTTGATGTAAAATGTAGAAACTAGTACATTTGCTCTTTTAAGAAAATATTTAAATAAACTCATAATCCATATTCTGAAAAAAACTCTTTACATTACTAAATACTATCTCAAAGGTAACTTTTACATATTACAATCTTATAAACACACACATGCAAACATATATATACATATATATAAAATTTTGTTAGCTTACACTGTTTGGATTTTAAAATGACATTTTTATGAAAAATCAGTAAATTTGATTTGAACTATTGAAATATATTTCTGTCCACTAACATGAAAATGACTACTAAACTGTATGTGAGAGATAATAATCTATGAGTTCATTCAGGATATTCAAGATGCTATTTATTAAGAGACTTATCATGGCAGTTGGTTTGGTATTAATAATTTTTCACACAATACAAATAGATTTAATGTTTGAGGCTACATGATTCTAAAGAAGATGACTTAACACTTTTCAAGTTAACTTTCATTCTAAATAAAAGCCATGATCTTCAAAAATAATTTGTTCATGCATCTATCGGTAAATATGTGGTAAGTGACCTGCTATCATTAACAAAGGATAGAAATATAAACAGTAGCAAGTAATTACAGAAATGTTTTAGGCTGACAATGCAACTCAACCTACTATATTTTCACAGACACCTATTTATGTCACCATATTAACACACACAGAAACAAAGCTTAACTGTTAAGGAGAATCAGAGAAAGATTCTAAGAGGGAGTTTTATTTGTGCTGAGCCTTGAAGAACAAGTAAGGGTTTATTGTTTTCCGATAGAGGTAACAGCATGCTCAAAGGCACAGAAGAAAGAAAATCCTAATGTGTTCAGATAACAGCAGGTAGATTACAGGTCATGATGCGTTCAGGGTGTGTATGTGGCTTTATAAGAGGAGACGATGGTGAGGGACGATGGCAAGAACAAGCCTTGTAAAACAAGCAGGGTTTAGACAGTGGACTTTATCTAAAGGGCAATGGGGCTCCTTGGAAAGGTTTTTAGCAAAGAAGTAGCATGACCACACCTACATTTTAGAAAATTCATTTTGATAATAGTGTAGAAAAATAGACTACAATCTGCAGAGGAACTGCTATCAGAGAAAACCATTTTGAGGCCATTTTAATAATCAAAAATAGTGAAGAAATAAAGTAATGGGAATGAGCATAAAGGAGAGAATTAAAGATATACTTAATAGGTACACTCCCAGAGTGGGATAGCAGGGTACAAAAGGAAAAATCAAGGCTAACCTTCAAGTACACATTGTGCTGTGCTCAGTCATGTCCCACTCTTTGCGACCCCACAGACTGCAGCCTGCCAGGCTCCTCTGTCCATCGGGATTCTCCAGGCAAGAATACTGGAGTGGGTTGCCATGCCCTCCTCCAGGCAAGTACCCATTAGGGAAACGTATATGAAAACCACAAAGAGATGGGACCTCCCTGGTGGTCCAGTTGATAAGAATCTGTATTCTAATGCAGCGGACACAGGTTCGATCACCAGTCAGGGAACTAAGATCCCACGTGTCAGGAAGCAACTAAGCCTGCATGTGGTAACTACAGAGCCCACGCACTCCAGAACCGGCACACGTCCCAACTAGAGAGAAGCTCCTCTGCTGCAACAAAAGCTCCCACATGCCACAACAGCCAAAAATAAATAAATAAAAATATTTTTTAAAATCTACACTGAGGTACCATTTCACACCCTACTAGAATATCTATAAGAAAAATGGCAAACAATAACAAAGAGAAACTAGACCTCTCATTGCTAGTGGAACTATAAAATTGCACATTTTAGAAAATAATTCGATACCTTCCTAAAAAGTTAAAATATAAAATTTCCATGCGTGCATACTAAGTTGCTTCAGTTGTGTCCAGTTCTGTCCGACCCCATGGCCTGTAGCCCGCCAGGCTCCTCTGTTGATGGGATTCTCCAGGCAAGAATAATGGAGGGGGTTGCCATACCCTCCTCCAGGGAATCTTCCTGACTCAGAGACTGAACCTGCGTCTCCTACGTCTCCTGCACTGGCAGTCAGGTTCTTTAGCACTATGCCACCTGAGAAGCCCAAATTTGTCATAAATGAATCCAAGAGATATGGAAATATGGATCTACACAAAGACAGGACTATAATGTTTAGAACATTATTCATAATGCCCCAAACTAGAAAACAACTCAAATGTCCATCAACTGATAAACAGATAAACAAAATATGGTACAGCCATACAGTGGAATACAACTCAGCAGTAAAAAGGGATGGTGTGTTGGTACATGAATTTCAAAAACATGCTAAGTGACAGAAGCCAGTCACAAAACCCACATATTGTATGATTTCATTTATGTGAAATCTTTCAGTTCAGTTCAGTTCGGTTACTCAGTAATGTCCGACGCTTTGAGACCCCATGAATCACAGTATGCCAGGTCTCCCTGTCCATCACCAACTCCCGGAGTTCACTCAAACTCATGTCCATCGAGTCGGCGATGCCATCCAGCCATTTCATCCTCTGTCATCCCCTTCTCCTCCTGCCCCCAATCCCTCCCAGCATCAAGGTCTTTTCCAATGAGTCAACACTTTGCATGAGGTGGGCAAAGTACTGGAGTTTCAGCTTCAGCATCATTCCCTCCAAAGAAATCCCAGGGCTGATCTCCTTCAGAATGGACTGGTTGGATCTCCTTGCAGTCCAAGGGACTCTCAAGAGTCTTCTCCAACACCACAGTTCAAAAGCATCAATTCTTCGGCGCTCAGCTTTCTTCACAGTCCAACTCTCACGTCCATACATGACCACTGGAAAAACCATAGCCTTGACTAGATGGACCTTTGT
>NW_011494753.1:6230513-6231085 GCF_000754665.1 Bison bison bison
TATTGGAACCCAGAAAAATAAAGTCTGACACTGTTTCCACTGTTTCCCCATCTATTTCCCATGAAGTGACGGGACCAGATGCCATGATCTTCGTTTTCTGAATGTTGAGCTTTAAGCCAACTTTTTCATTCTCCTCTTTCACTTTCATCAAGAGGCTTTTTAGTTCCTCTTCACTTTCTGCCATAAGGGTGGTATCATCTGCATATCTGAGGTTATTGATATTTCTCCCAGCAATTTTGATTCCAGCTTGTGCTACTTCCAGTCCAGCGTTTCTCATGATGTATTCTGCATATAAGTTAAATAAACAGGGTGACAATATACAGCCTTGACGTATTCCTTGTCCTATTTGGAGCCAGTCTGTTGTTCCATGTCCAGTTCTAGCTGTTGCTTCCTGACCTGCATATAAGTTTCTCAAGAGGCAGGTCAGGTGGTCTGGTATTCCCATCTCTTTCAGAATTTTCCACAGTTTATTGTGATCCACACAGTCAAAGGCTTTGGCATATTTAATAAAGCAGAAATAGATGTTTTTCTGGAACTCTCTTGCTTTTTCCATGATCCAGCGGATGTTGGCA
>NW_011494753.1:6231238-6231784 GCF_000754665.1 Bison bison bison
CCTGGCTTGGAGAATTTTGAGCATTACTTTACTAGCGTGTGAGATGAGTGCAATTGTGTGGTAGTTTGAGCATTCTTTGGCATTGCCTTTCTTTGGCATTGGAATGAAAACTGACCTTTTCCAGTCCTGTGGCCACTGCTGAGCTTACCACATTTGCTGGCATACTGAGTGCAGCACTTTCACAGCATCATCTTTCAGGATGTGAAATAGCTCAACTGGAATTCCATCACCTCCACTAGCTTTGTTCGTAGTGATGCTTCCTAAGGCCCACTTGACTTCACATTCCAGGATGTCTGGCTCTAGGTCAGTTATCACACCATCATGATTATCTTGATCGTGAAGCCATTTTTTATACAGTTCTTCTGTGTATTCTTGCCATCTCTTCTTAATATCTTCTGCTTCTGTTAGGACCATACCATTTCTGTCCTTTATCGAGCCCATCTTTGCATGAAATGTTCCCTTGGTATCTCTAATTTTCTTGAAGAGATCTCTAGTCTTTCCAATTCTGTTGTTCTCCTCTATTTCTTTCTTTTTTTTTTTTTTTTT
>NW_011494753.1:6231884-6234458 GCF_000754665.1 Bison bison bison
TTTTTAAACTTTACAATATTGTATTAGTTTTGCCAAACATCAAAATGAATCCGCCACAGGTATACCTGTGCTCCCCATCCTGAACCCTCCTCCCTCCTCTATTTCTTTGCATTGAACACTGAGGAAGGCTTTCTTAACTCTCTTTGCTATTCTTTGGAACTCTGCATTCAGATGTTTATATCTTTCCTTTTCTCCTTTGCTTTTCGCTTCTCTTCTTTTCACAGCTGTTTGTAAGGCCTCCCCAGACAGCCATTTTGCCTTTTTGCATTTCTTTTCCATGGGGATGGTCTTGATCCCTGTCTCCTGTACAATGTCACGAACCTCCGTCCACAGTTCATCAGGCACTCTGTCTATCAGATCTAGGCCCTTAAATCTATTTCTCACTTCAACTGTATAATCATAAGGGATTTGATTTAGGTCATACCTGAATGGTCTAGTGGTTTCCCCTAGTTTCTTCAATTTAAGTCTGAATTTGGCAATAAGGAGTTCATGATCTGAGCCACAGTCAGCTCCCGGTCTTGTTTTTGCTGACTGTATAGAGCTTCTCCATCTTTGGCTGCAAAGAATATAATCAATCTGATTTCGGTGTTGACCATCTGGTGATGTCCATGTGTAGAGTCCTCTCTTGTGTTCTTGGAAGAGGGTGTTTGCTATGACCAGTGTGTTCTCTTGGCAAAACTCTATTAGCCTTTGCCCTGCTTCGTTCCGTACTCCAAGGCCAAATCTGCCTGTTACTCCAGGTTTTTTTGACTTCCTACTTTTGCATTCCAGTCCCCTATAATGAAAAGGATATCTTTTTTTGGGTGTTAGTTCTAAAAGGTCTTGTAGGGCTTCATAGAACCATTCAACTTCAGCTTCTTTAGCGTTACTGGTTAGGGCATAGGCTTGGATTACCATGATATTGAATGGTTTGCCTTGGAAATGAACAGAGATGATTCTGTCATTTTTGAGATTGCTGACCATGATGGCTACTCCATTTCTTCTAAGGGATTCCTGCCTACAGTAGTAGGTATATGGTCTACTACTGTGTAGTAGTAGAAATTAACCATTCCAGTCCATTTTAGTTCACCAATTCCTTTAGAATATCGACATTCACTCTTGCCATCTCCTGTCTGACCACTTCTAATTTGCCTTGATTCATGGACCTGACATTCCAGGTTCCTATGCAATATTGCTCTTTACAGCAACGGACCTTCTTCTATCACCAGTCACATCCACAACTGGGTATTGTTTTTGCTTTGGCTCCATCCCTTCATTCTTTCTGGAGTTATTTCTCCACTGATCTCCAGTACCATTTTGGGCTCCTACCGACCCAGAGAGTTCCCTTTCAGTATCCTATCATTTTGCCTTTTCATACTGTTCATGGGGTTCTCAAGGCAAGAATAATGAAGTGGTTTGCTATTCCCTTCTCCAGTGGACCACATTCTGTCAGACCTCTCCACCATGACCTGTCCATCTTGGGTGGCCCCACATGGCATGGCTTAGTTTCATTGAATTAGACAAGGCTGTGGTCTATGTGATCAGATTGGCTAGTTTTCTGAGATTATGGTTTCAGTGTGTCTGCCCTCTGATGCCCTCTCACAACACCTACCATCTTACTTGGGTTTCTCTTACCTTGGACGTGGGGTATGAAATCTTTAGAAAAGGCAAATCAAGCGACAGGAATAGATTAATAATTGCTTGGGACTGGGGGTGGGAAAAGGAAATGATACAAATAAACATAAAAGATCTTTTTAGAATGATAGAAATATTCTACAATTGAACTGTTGAGGCAGTTGCAAATTTGATAAGCATAATTGATCAGGCTAAAAAAAAAGGTGAATTTTATGGTATATAAATTATGTTTCAATAAAGCTGTTAAAAAAAACGAAATACTGAAACAGAGTTCATGAGTAAGATAATGATTACTACTTGGACATGTTAACTTTAAAGTGCTACTGGGACATGTAGAAGGAATTGCCTGAAAATGCAAATGCAGGATAACCATCAGCTCAGAGATACAGGCAGTTCCTGAAGTCATTTATGTGAACGAACTAGCTCACAGTGTGCGTGTGTTGTATGAGACAGAGGCCATGGACTGACCCCTGGAAAATACCAACACTGAACTTTTGTAGAAGGAGCCCGTTAAGAAATTATCAGAGAAATAAGAAAAGAACAAATGTGACCAACAGCAAGCTCTTCTTCCACAATTCAAAATGCTTATCCTCTCTATTTCTAAATTTAGCACTTTCAGATCAGATCAGTCGCTCAGTCATGTCCAACTCTTTGCGACCCCATGAACCGCAGCACGCCAGGCCTCCCTGTCCATCACCAACTCCTGGAGTTCACTCAGACTCATGTCCATCAAGTCAGTGATGCCATCCAGCCATCTCATCCTCTGTCATCCCCTTCTTCTCTTGCCCCCAATCCCTCCCAGCATCAGAGTCTTTTCCAATGAGTGAACTCTTCACATGAGGTGGCCAAAGTACTGGAGTTTCAGCCTTAGCATCATTCCTTCCAAAGAAATCCCAGGGCTGATCTCCTTCAGAATGGACTGGTTGGATCTCCTTGCAGTCCAAGGGACTCTCAAGAGTC
>NW_011494753.1:6234622-6242191 GCF_000754665.1 Bison bison bison
AGGTTGGTCATAACTTTCCTTCCAAGGAATAAGCATCTTTTAATTTCATGGCTGCAGTCACCATCTGTAGTGATTTTGGAGCCCAGAAAAATAAAGTCTGACACTGTTTCTACTGTTTCCCCATCTATTTCCCATGAAGTGGTGGGACGAGATGCCATGATCTTCGTTTTCTGAATGTTGAGCTTTAAGCCAACTTTTTCACTCTCCTCTTTCACCTTCATCAAGAGGCTTTTTAGTTCCTCTTCACTTTCTGCCATAAGGGTGGTATCATCTGCATATCTGAGGTGATTGATATTTCTCCTGGTAACCTGGATTCCAGTTTGTGTTTCTTCCAGTCCAGCATTTCTCATGATGTACTCTGCATATAAGTTAAATAAACAGGGTGACAATATACAGCCTTGACATACTCCTTTTCCTATTTGGAACCAGTCTGTTGTTCCATGTCCAGTTCTACTGTTGCTTCCTGACCTGCATACAAATTTCTCAAGAGGCAGATCAGGTGGTCTGGTATCCCCATCTCTTTCAGGATTTTCCACAGTTTATTGTGATCCACACAGTCAAAGGCTTTAGCACTTTAGTCAACATCTAACCCCCAGCAATGGAAGATGAGGCTTCAGCTGTCTTACACTACCCTCTACTTCTTTGATTTGAATGTTTGATAAGTTACACTGTCTCTATTTCTTCTCTTGGTTATATCTGCAATTTTAAATAATATACTCATACTTCTAGGTCCTCATCAATGAACTTGAGTCAATTCACAGACCGGCTTAACTTTACAGTAACTTTGCTTCCAACTTTTCTCTCCCCTCTTCCTCTTTCTGCCTTGGTAGCTATACCTTGACTCCTATATCATGAAGGTTTTTAACATTTACATTCTCATCTGTGACCCTAAAAAAGTGTTTCATAACTTTGCCTCTAGATGTAAAAGTTGAAAACCAATAAACTATAGTTTTATCAATATTACTATAAATACTATTAACAGCAGATCCATGCCATGTGAATATTTTCTTCTCTTGTTTCAAGGCCAAAATACTTGGGCTATTCATTAGATAATATTCCCAACAGCAAGACAAAATAGATTCTCTTCAACTCTAGATTGATTAAAATCATGCTGTATGTGAATATGCATTTTATTTGTACCTTGTTTTTCTTAAACAGCTTGAGAGCTTGACAGTTGCCTTCTTTTTGGTAGGCTGGAGGGACAAGTGAAGAATACTGTGCTTTATCATAACATCTCAAATATTCAGCTGCTTTTTTTGTAGTATAGGGATTTATTTATACCAATAGCACATGATCCAGCATAAAATCAAATCTCTTGAAATGTTTACTCTGTGACTTCCTAATAATTCAGGGACAGGGCTACATCATCTAATCTCTTCACATACCAGGAGTCCAAGGTAGGAATTACTTAAACCACAGGTATGACGTGACTGCACAGAGGACTGGTGCTCAGTCCTCAGAGTGACTCTGGTTGTCTTCCAATGGGTCTTTCAAGAACCGTGCTCTGGAAGTCAGCATCAATGAAAATGGGGTCTGTACCTGGGAGCCTGGCCATGGTCTCCAGGTCCTGGTAATGCCAGTGGTTCTGTCTGGATTAGTCTTGGAGACAAATGACTTCCTGGTTTCTGTCAGCCTCAGCACCACGACTAGGCCCACTTCTCCCTCAATCTAGACTTTATACCACGTTTCAGGATTCACTTTCTTCCTGGGCACAAACACCCTGTTTAGCAGAATGGTGATTCCCAGGTCAGCACAGTGAAAGGGAGTGCCAAGGTAGGCACTAGTAAACAAAGGGAGCCAGTAGGCCAGCCTCCCGGGCATGGTCCACCATGGTCCAAGACATCATGTACAGCAACCTGGAGGTCAAAGTGCCTCCTGACCTTCACTGGCCTGTACTCCAGATGTTTCGGTTCCACTGGATCTGCTGGCAGAGAAATGGGCTTGGTAATCACTCTGGATTCTAGCTCTGCCATCAACTTTAGCTTCCACTTCTGACACTGGATCTGCCATGTCCCTGGGCCAAAGGCAGTAACAGGAACGAGAAGCAGAAACCACTAGAGTAAGGAGCTGTCTTCTGTTTCTGTGGCAGTTGCTTTGGCTTAAGAGTTGCCCCACCTGCTGGGCCTAGAGGCCAGTCCTTGGGAGGAACATGCAAACTGTGTTGATTAGTTATGCTTTCCTTTAGGATCCGAGACCCCTGGGTTTCAGTTTGGGGTTGGCCCGCATTAGCCCAAGGAGGCATAGGAAGTTACTGCATGTCGACAGTCAAGTGTGTAATCCAGGAGTGCAGGAGGAGTCAGTCATGGGGCTGTCATGAGGACAGAATTCTCACTAGAGTAGGCATGCAACCAGGGCCTGATGGCCTTATTCAGAGGCTCAGGAAGCAGTCCCAGAGCATATTGCAATGCCCATACCCACCCACGTACCCTCCTGGGCCAAGTGGAAGGCAGGGACAGAGCAGTTTTTCCTAGGTGGATAGGGCACACCTGGATGAGTCCTTACCTGGGCCCAGGGCAACCTCAACCTGACAGTTGGCCTAGTGCCCACTCCACACAGCCCCAGCCCTCAAATACTCAGTGTCTTAATCATACTATTTATTGCATGTAGTCTTCTTTGATTTTATTAGACAGCCCTTCCAACACTCTATCTCTTGCTCAAATCTAGAACTACTACCAAATTCAGCATAACAATAATAACTACTGCTTTTTTTAACTTTTATTTTTTACTGAAGTATAGGTGATTTACAATGTTTCAGGTATACAGGAAAGTGATTCGGCTACACATATATGTCTCTATTCTTTTTTAAACTTTTTGCCATTATAGGTTATTATAAACTATTGAATACAGTTCCCTGTGTTATATAGTAGGTCCTTGTTATTTATTTATATATAGTAGTCTGTATTCGTTAATCCCAAATTCCAAATTTATCCCTTCCCCTTTTCCCTTTTGGTAACCACAGTTTGTTTTCTATGTCTGTGAGTCTATTTCTGTTTTGTAAATAAGTTCATTTGTATCATTTTTTAAGCAGTTGGATTATTTTTTTAATAATTTTTATTTATTTATTTTTGGTTGCACTGGGTCTTCATCACTGCACGTGGCCCTTCTCTAGCTGTGGAGAGCAGGGGGCTCTACTCTCTAGGTGTAGTGTGTGGGCTTCTCACTGTAGTCACTTCTCTTGTTTCGGAGCATGGGCTCTAGGCACATGGGTTGCAGCATGCAGGCTGTAGGGCAAAGGCTCAGTAGCTCTGGTGCACAGGCTTAGTGCTCTGCAGCATGTGAAAACTTCCCAGACTAGGGATCAAACCCATGTCCCCTGCATCGGCAGGCAGACTCTCCTCCACTATAGCACCAGTGAAATCCTCATGTTTCTAGATTTCATATATAAGTGATTTCACTAAAACCATATGCAAAAATAAACTCAAAATGGATCAAAGACCTAAATGTAGGACTGGACACTATAAAACTCCTAGATGAAAACACAGTCAGGACATTCTTTGATATAAATTGAAGCAATTATTTTTTTGGATCTACCTCCTTGAGTAATAAAAACAAAAACAAAAATAAACAAATGAGACCTAATTGAACTTAAAATCTTTTGCATAGCAAAGGAAACCATAAACAAAATGAAAAGACAATCTATAGAATGGGAGAAAATATTTGTAAATGATGCAACCAGCAGGGATTAATGTCCAAAATACACAAATAGCTCATAAAGCTCGATAGCAAAACAAACAAAAAAAAAATCAAAAAATGGGCACAAGACCTAAAGAGACATTTTTCCAAAGAGAACATACAGATGGCAAACAACACATGAAAAGATGCTCAGCATCACTAATTATTAGAGAAATGCAAGTCAAAACCACAATAAGATATCACCTTACACCCGTCAGAATGGCCATCATTAAAAAGTCTACAAATAATAAATGCTGGAGAGGGTGTGGAGGAAAGGTAACTGTCCTACACTTTTGGTAAGAATATAAATTGGTGCTGTTGCTGCTGCTAAGTCGCTTCAGTTGTGCCTGACTCTGTGCGAAACCATAGAGGGCAGCCCACCAGGATCCTCTGTTCCTGGGATTCTCCAGGCAAGAATACTGGAGTGGGTTGCCATTCAGTTCTCCAATGCATGCATGCATGCTAAGTCACTTCAGTCGTGTCCGACTTTGTGTGACCCTATGGACACAGCCTACCAGGCTCCTCTGTCCACAGGATTCGAGGCAAGAACACTGGAGTGGGTTGACATTTCCTTCTCCGATAAAGTGGTGCAGCTACTATGAAAAATAGTATGGTGGTACCTCAAAAACTAAAAATAGATTTACCATATCTTTTGGCAACCCCACTTCCGGGAATGTATACAGAGAAAACCATAATCCAAAAATGCATGTGCCCCAATGTTCGCAGCAGCATTATTTACAATAGCCAAGACATGGAAGCAACCTAGATGTCCATCGACAGATGGATGGATGAAGATGATGTAGTATTTATACACAATGGAATAATATTCAGCCATAAAAAAGAATGAAACAATGTCATCTGTAGCAACATGGATCATACTAAGTGAAGTAAGTCAGACAAATATGTGATATCACTTATATGTGGAATCTAAAAAAGATACAAATGAACTTTTTACAGAACAGATTCATATATACAGAAAACAAACTTATAGTTACCAAAGGGGAAATGTGGGGGCAATAAGTCAAGAGTTTGAGATTAGCAGATACAAACTACTATAAATAAGATAGATAAACAATATTCAATATTGTATAATAAGCCATAATGGAAAAGAATTCAAAAATAAAATAAAAATAATGGCCTAAAGTTGGCATATCTCTTTTCTTCCTGGAAATAAGCACACTCCTTTGATGATGGCTCAGATGCTAAAGAATATGCCTGCAATGCAGGAGACTCAGGTTCGATCCTTGGCTTGGGAAGATCCCCCGGAGTAGGGAATGGCTACCCACACCACTGGGTTTCCCCGGTGGCACTAACTGGTAAAGGACCTGCCTACCAATGCAGGAGACATAAGAGACGCAATTCAATCCCTGGGTTAGGGGGAGTCCCTGGAGGAGGAAATGGCAACCCACTCCCACATTCCTGCCTGGGGAATCCCCACGGACAGAGGAGCCTGGCAGGCTACAATCCATGAAGTCATAGAGTCGGACACGACTGACTGACTAACACTTCAATGGCTACAGCAGCAAATTTTGAAATCAGGTAGTCTAAGTCCTCCGGGTTTGTTCCTTTTCTAAATCGTTTCAGCTATTCTAGGTCCTCTGCCTTTCTATATAAATTCTAGAATTAGCTTACCAATTACTATTTTTTAAATGCTGATGGGATACTGATAGTGAACGTGTTTAATCTATAGATGAAGAACTACATGCTTAGAACAAACCCTTATATTATTTCAACAAGAGTATGAAGGTAATTCAGTGAGGAAAAGGTAGTCTTTTCAACAAATGGTGCTGGAATATTTGAATATCCATGTGCAAAACACAGAATTATACCTTTACCTTGTAGCATACAGAAAAATTAACTCAAAATACATCACAGGCCTAAATGTAAGAGCTAAAACTATAAAACTTCTAAAAGAAAATCTTTGTGACTTTGGGTTAGGCAAAGATTTCTTAAATATGACAGCAAGAGGACAGTTCATAAAAGAAAAAGTTGACAAGTTAGACTATCAAAGTTTAACTTTTTCAATAAAAAAAATTAAGAAAATGAAAAGGCAAGTCACAGAAAGAAAGAACATATTTACAAATCATATATCTGATTAAAGACTTGTATCCAGACAATATAAAGAACTCTTACAAATGAAAGGAAGACAATCCAATCAAAAAATGGGCAATCATTTTTTTTCAACTTAGGGAAACTTAAATTAAAACCTCAATAAGATACTACTACTTATCTACTAGAATAACTATAATAAAAAATACTGACAATATAGTTTTCGCAAGGATGTAGAGAAACTGGAAGTCTCATACAGTTCTGATGGAAATGTAAAATGGTACCACCACTTTGGAAAAGTGTGGCTGTTTCTTAAAAACATCAACATATGTTTATCATAAAACCCAGCAATCTTTCTCCTAAGAATCTGTCTAAAAGAAATTAAAACATATGTCCACTCAAAAGATTTGTACACAAATATTCATACCAGATTTTTAAATTTAGACACTTTGAATAAACCAAAAATGAAAAAAATTGTACTAAAAAAAGCTGCATTAAAGTATGAATGGAAAGTATGTGAAGAATGAATGCAAAAAAGGAAAATAATTCTAGCTGTAAAAAGGAATTAAGGGCCAAGAAAGCTGTGAATATGGTGGCAAATCTAAATAAACACTATATAAAAAGTAGAAATGTCCTTTGGGTTCAGCTGGTAAAGAATCTGCCTGCAATGCAGGAGACCCTGGTTCAATTCCTGGGTCAGGACATTCCCCTGGAGAAGGGATAGGCTACCCACTCCAGTATTGGGCTTCCCTGGTGGCTCAGACAGTAAAGAATCTGCCTGCAATGCAGGAGACCTGGGTTCGATCCCTGAGTTGGGAAGATCCCCTGGAGGAAGGCATGGCAACTCACTCCAGTATTTTTGCCTGGAGAATCCCCATGAACAGAGGGGCCTGGCAGGCTACAGTCCATGGGGTTGCAAAGAGTTGGATTCAACTGAGCGACTAGGCACAGCAAAGCAATATCCAAGTAGCATTAAATACCTAAAAACAAAAGCATGAAAGTTAGCAAGGGGTAAATTAAATGTGTCCTAAGATCCTTTTATTTTGTGGGATTGAGAGCAAAAGTTACACTTTTGACTTTGGAAGTGAAATTTTTTCACTTTTCCAAAGTGGCGATACCATTTTACATTTCCACTAGTATTGTATAAGGCTTTCAGTTTCTCTATATCCTTGCCAAAACTATATTGTCAGTATTTTTTATTATAGTTATTCTAGTAGGTAGGTAGTAGTATCTTGTTGAGGTTTTAATTTCAGTTTCTGAAGACATTGCTGCTGCTGCTGCTGCTAAGTCACTTCAGTCGTGTCCGACTCTGTGCGACCCCATAGCCCACCAGGCTCCCCCGTCCCTAGGATTCTCCAGGCAAGAACACTGGAATGGGTTGCCATTTCCTTTTCCAATGCATGAAAGTGAAAAGTCAAAGTGAAGTTGCTCAGTCGTCTGACTCTTAGCGACCTCATGGACTGCAGCCTACCAGGCTCCTCCGTCCATGGGATTTTCCAGGCAAGAGTACTGGAGTGGGGTGCCATTGAAGACATTCAGTTCAGTCACTCAGTCGTGTCCAACTCTTTGCGACCCCATGAATTGCAGCACGCCAGGCCTCCCTGTCCATCACCAACTCCCAGAGTTCACTCAAACTCATGTCCATTGGGTCGGTGATGCCATCCAGCCATCTCATTCTCTGTCATCCCCTTCTCCTCCTGCCCCCAATCCCTCCCAGCATCAGTCTTTTCCAATGAGGCAACTCTTTGAATGAGGTGGCCAAAGTACTGGAGTTTCAGCCTTAGCATCATTCCTTCCAAAGAACACCCAGGACTGATCTCCTTTAGAATGGACTGGTTGGATCTCCTT
>NW_011494753.1:6242291-6253774 GCF_000754665.1 Bison bison bison
GAATGGACTGGTTGGATCTCCTTGCAGTCCAAGGGGACTCTCAAGAGTCTTCTCCAACACCACAGTTCAAAAGCATCAATTCTTCGGCGCTCAGCCTTCTTCACAGTCCAAATTTCACATCCATACATGACCACTGGAAAAACCATAGCCTTGACTAGACGGACCTTTGTTGGCAAAGTAATGTCTCTGCTTTTCAATATGCTATCTAGGTTGGTCATAACTTTCCTTCCAAGGAGTAAGCATCTTTTAATTTCATGGCTGCAATCACCGTCTGCAGTCATTTTGGAGCCCCAAAAAATAAAGTCTGAAAGATTTCAGTAAATGAAGAATGCATCTGGTACTTTCTAGGGTAATTACCAGTACAATAGAAACAGTGTTTTAAGTTCAAACTTAAACAAACTAGCAGAGGGGAAAGCTGAAACAAAAAATCCCTAAGAAGGCAAAAGGAGAGAAAATAAAACAGATGCCAGAGACACACTATGAATCAAAGGAGATAGAGTAAACAGGAAGAAGATTTCCCCCATCTCCTCTTAGGAACTCAGCCAATAAGAAAGTCATGAACTCTTTGTTTATTATAGCCTTTTCAATTTGTTTCTCCCTGTACAAAAGTGTTCTCTTTAACTTTGCTGTGTGGGGACTTGCACGTAGATTACCATGCCTGCAGACACTGAACTGAAATTCTCTGCTGATCCGAAATAAACCCACTTTTTAAAATTGTTGCTGGAAGTTTATTTCTTTTAGGCAAAATGTTTGAACAATGATATAAGTTTGAACTACATAATATAAAAAAAACTTGAGCTGAAGATATGTAAACAATGCTCCTAACAAGTGCTAAATAAACTTTTTTTTCAAGCATACACAGATTTATAAAAACATATCATTACTGAAAAGCAAGTCTCAGAAATGTTTAAATGACTGAAATCATATGGAGTAAGTTCTCTGACCATAGTGAGAATAAACTAGAAATTTTAAATGGTTCAGCGAAGAAATTAAAAATATATTTTAACTCAAAACAACAAAATAAATGGTAATAGGATCATACATATCAATTTTGGAAATATTATATATTAAAATGTGGAGGAAACTAAAGCAACATTTAGAGGAAAATTTACAGCCTTAAATGCATATGTTAAGGGAAAAAGAGGCTTACAGATGTTAAGCTAAACATTCAGCTAAAAAGAACAAGAAAACAATTCAAAGAAAGTTTAAAGAAGGAAACAAAGAACAGAAACAACAAAATGAAAAGCAAACATACAATTCAGAGAATTAACAAGGCCAGAAATTGATCTAATCTTTGAAAAGTTTAGAAAAATTGACTATCATTTATTAAGATTGAGCAAGAAAAAATTTAAAAATTACAGTTCAATATCCTGGATGAAATCGATGCAAAAATCCTCAACACAACACTAGCAAATTAAACCAATTCAACCACTACCAATTCAACAGTATTTTAGAAATCTTAAAGGTCACCATCTTTTAGAAATCTAAAAGATACACCATGATCAAGTGGGATTTATTCCTGGGATGTAAGTGCTTCAACATACACGATTCATTCAGTGAGATTCTCTTTATTAACAAAAGTGATTAGGGATAGAGTAAGATAATCAGTCAGTTTAAAAATCCCTCTAGGAGACTAAAGACAGGAAATTTTAAGGCAGTTTGGGAGACTGTTGCAAGCTAATGACCACTCAAGAAGAGAATCCAATGACCTAGCAACAATCTACACTACCTTGAAGGAAGACCAGGTGCATCCAAGCACCAAACACAAGTCACAACCCTGACAGTTAAAATGCAAGACAACAGACATGGGTCTGAATCCTGTTACTTTAAGTCAGAGAGTTAACAGTCTTTGAAGATTAGCATTTCTGCATGTAACCAGGAAAGAAATACAGGTGAAAAGGGAAAGAAATCAGGTGAAAGAGGACATTATACCAAAACCTGAGATGAATTACCATAGTTTAATATTTTTACCACCCTTTTGCTAATGTACATATGATTTAAATAGCACCATGACAGTCCTGGTGTCTGTCATGACATGGCCATGCAGGGCCAAAGGAGGAACTAATGATGTAAGTCTTCATGTCTGTCCAAGAATGAGGAAGAAGGTGGTCTCCTCCCCTCCCCAATTTTTCTTTGATTATAAAAATGTAGCCCTCTTTGTTCTTGGGGCTGTGCTCCTTTGCCCGCCTCCCTGTATCTTTCACAAGCATCCTATGCTGATAAACTTGGTCTTTGCCTGCTGCTGAATTGTTTCCATGATGAGACAAAAGAGTCTGGGCTTCAGTAAGTCCTGACACCAGGTGAGTGGTTTTAATCGAAAGGCAGGGGTTCAAGTCCCTTCCTAAGCCAGGGATTGTGGGTTTGAGCACAAGTCTGAGTTTTAGCTAGGTTCAAGTCCCACCCAAGAAGGAGTGCAGTGTCAAAAGGAAGAATTAAAATCCTACAATCATTTCAATAGTTACAGAAAAAGCACTTGATGAAATGCAACATCCTTTCATGATTAAAAACTCTCTCAAAAAATTAGGCATAGATGGAACATACCTCAACATAAAAAAGGCCTTATATGACAAGGTCACAGCTAACACCATACCAACAGTGAAAAGCTTTAAGCTTTTCCTCTAAGATCAGGAAGAAGACAACACAGTAGTGAAAGTCCTAGTCAGAGCAATTAGATTTAAAAAAAAAAAAGGGAAGAAATAGAATTCCCTCTGTCTATAGATACATGATATCACATATGGAATACCCTGAAGACACCACCAAAAAATGTATAGAATTAATCAATGAATTCAGTGAAACTGCAAGATACAAAATCAATTTACAAAAAAGCAGTTGTACTTCTATACACTAACAACAAACTATCTAAAGAGGAATTAAGAAAACAATCCCATTTATAAAAGAATAAAATACTCAGGAACAAATTTAACCAAGGAGGTGAACAAGCTGTACAGTGAAAACCATAAAACACTGAAAAAAGAAACTGAAGATGACACAAATAATTAGAAAGATATTCCACGTTCATGGATTGGAAGAATTAATATGGCGATATCTTCATATTACCTTAAAAAATATATAGGAGAGGATATAGGAGAGGATTCTGCAAACCATACATTTGGTAAGGAGTAGATATTTAGAATATATCAGGTACTCAAATAACTCCACAGCAGGAAGACAGATGACCCGATTTTTTAAATGGGCAGAGGACCTAAATACATATTTTTCAAAGGAAGACATACAAATGGCCAACGAATATACGGGATGATGCTCAACATCAATGATCAATAGGGAGGTGCAGACTGAAACCACAGTGAGATATCACATCATACATGTTGGAACTGCTATTACTAAAAAGACAAAAAAAAAGTGTTGGTGAGGATGTGAAGAGAAGGGAGCCTTTGTGACAAGAAGGTAGACTGGTGCAAACATCACAGAAGCCAGTACGGTGGCTGCGCCAAAGACTGGGATTGGAGCTGCCGTGTGGTCCGGTGGCCCCCTGTCTAGGTATGCATCCAGAGGAAATTATATCAAAGCTCGAGGAACTATTTGAGCTCCCACATTCACTGCAGTGTTATTCACAACACCCAAGATAGGGAGTCAATCTATGCCTCCATCAACAAATGAATGGGTGGAGTCATTTTGGTGTAGTGTATTTAACAATGAATTGTTATTCAGCTTTAGGGAAGAAGGAGATCCTGCCATTTGTGATAATGTGGATGAACTTCGAGGACACAGGGTATAGTGAGCCAGACACACAAGGACAAGAACTACGTCATCTTACTTGTATGTGGAATATGGAAAAGTTAAACTCTTGGAGGCAGGGAGTGAAACAGCGGTTGCCAAAAGCTGGAGAATTCAAGAAATGGGATGATTAGCTTAAAAAACACCCAATGGCTAATTTCCCATCACAAAGTAAGTCAGCAGAAAAATGGTATCTTTGAAGTGCTGAAGAAAAAACAAAAATTCTTCTATCCTAGAATTCCATACCTAACAAAAACATACATATACCCATGGCTGATTCATGCTGATGTTTTGTAGAAACCAACACAATTCTGTAAAGCAATTATCCTTCAATTAAAAAAATAAATTAATTAAAAAAATATTCTTCAAAAAATGACACAAAATTGAAACACACTAAAATGAAAGGTAAGTGTATTTGTGGCTAATAGACCTAGCTTTACAAAAAACAATGAAGAAATTTCTAAACTTCTAAAGGCTAAAGGTAAATGATCCCCGACTGAAGCCTGATTCCACAATGAAGAACACTATGTGGTAAATTCAATATCTACGCATGATAAAAACTCCCAACAAAGCAGATGCAGATGAAGTGTACTTCAGCGTAATAAAGGCTACATATGACAAGCCCTATCAAAACTCCAATGGTATTTTTTATAGAAACAGAACCAATAACCCTAAAATTTGTATGGAACCACAAAAGACCCCAAATAGCCAAAGCAACCTTGAGAAGGAAGAACAAAGCTAGAGGTATCACATTCCATACTTTCAAATTATATTATAAAGCTACAGCAATCAAAATTGTATAGTACTGGCATAAAAACAAACACATAGATCAATGGAACAGAATAGAGGACCCAGAAACAAACCTATGTATATATGGTAAATTAATCTATAACAGGAGAAGGCAATGGCGACACACTCCAGTACTCTTGCCTGGAAAATCCCATGGACGGAGGAGCCTGGTGGGCTGCAGTCCATGGGGTTGCAAAGAGTCGGACACGACTGAGTGACTTCATTTTCACTTTTCATTTTCATGCGCTGGAGAAGGAAATGGCAACCCACTCCAGTGTTCTTGCCTGGAGAATCCCAGGGACCGGAGCCTGGTGGGCTGCTGTTTATGGGGTCGCACAGAGTCGGACATGACTGACGTGACTTAGCAGCAATCTATAACAAAGAAGGCAAGAATCTATGAGGTGACTAGGTGTTTTCAAGAGAGAATGAGGGAATAGGGAGGGGAAGTGAGTGGAGGCTTAGTAGAGTGAAGGACTTGAAAAATTACAAAAAGCAAGAAGGTGCAAAGGTTTTTCCATGTGAGTCCTATCTGGGTTTATTAACTGGCAGTCATCCAAGGTAAGCTCCTACACTCCCATAGAGACTGGGAGATAGGAACTCTATCTTCAGGTGCTGGCTGAAATAAAAAATAAATTCTTTTGGCAGCCTCGATTTTCCTTAAGCAGGCACTTTAAAGGGGGTGGGGATGGGAGGGTAGGGTCATTCTAGGGATGTGGCGTCAGCTGTTAGAAGACATGCTACTGTTGTGCTACTAGTCAAGAAGACAATTTAGAGGACCCTGGCTAGAGACTGGTCAAGAAGAAAATCTTTGTTAGCCCCCAAATGTGAATCAGATTCAGATAATAGAACTGATTATTCAAGAAAGAATCTAAATTATATCTATGATACTTTGGCTGTCACAGAACTGCTCTACGCCCTCTCAGTCTTTAATGAACAAGAACTGTGGATGTGAAAGTCAAAGCCAAAAAAAAAAAAAAAAGTATCCATGTGAGTTAATAATAAGAGCTACCATTTACTATACACTCACAGTATGCCAGACAAAACAACAGAAGCCTCAGGTACATTATATAGTCCTTAACAGTAATCTGGGGACTTGCCTGGTGAGTCAAGGCTAAGACTCCACACTCCCAATGCAGGTAGCTCAGGTTCTGTCCCTGGTCAAGGAACTAGATCCCACATGCCAACTGAAAATCCCACCACATGCCACAACTAAGACCCGGTGCAGCCCAATAAATAAACAAATACAATTTAAAAAACAGTCTTACAGTGTAGGGATTAGCTTCATTTTACAAAGGAAACTGACACCAAGAGAAGTGAAGTGACTTTTCTCAAAGTACAGCCTGTAAGTGGCAGAATTTTAAAAAATGTACCATAGTAAATAGACTGTACATATTTAGTCTCATGAATTTACTTATGAATGGAATATGTAAATATATTCTCAAAATCCCAGATAGACAAAATTCTTTTATATCCCAGGTACAGAATGTATATGAGATCACTTTCTCTGAAGATAATTGCTATTAGGGGGAAAAAAGCCGTTTAAAGTTAGTCTACTTAGGGACTTCCCTGGTGCTGCAGTGTCTTAACCATCCCTGGTGATTAAGACTCCACACTCCTAATACAAGGGGCACAGGCTCGATCCCTGGTCAGGGAACTAAGATCCCACATGTGCTACATAGCACAGCCAAAAAAAAAAAAAATCCACTTTAAACAGAGATGAAAATTTCATATAAAAACAGGGGTAAAAATTTTGAGGTTTATTTCATCTTATATTTAAGAGTTTGGGTTATAATTGCAATTATGTGCTAATTGTTTTATAATTAACTTTTCTTGGAGTGCAGTCGACTTCCAGTGTTGTTAGTTTCAGCTGTACAGCAAAGTTAATCGGTTATACACATACATGCATGCTAAGTCGCTTCAGTGGTGTCCAATTCTTCGGGACCCTATGGACTCCAGCCCACCAGGCTACTCTGTCCACGGGCTTCTCCAGGCAAGAATACTGGCATGCGTTGCCATGCCCTGCTCCAGGGGATCTTCCTGACCCAGGGATGGAATCTGCGTCTCTTCTATTGGTAGGCAGGTTCTTTACCACTAGCGCCACCTGGGAAGCCCATACACATACACACATCTTTTTTTTTGTTAAAGATTCTATTTCCAGATAGGTCATTACAGAGTATCGACTAGTTCCCTGCACTTTACAATAGATTAATATTAGTTATCTGTTTCATGGACAGTAGTGTGTATATGTAAATCCCAATTTCCCAATTTATCTCTCCCACCCCCCACCTTCCCCCATTGTTAACCATAAGTTTGTTTTCTACAACTGTGACTCTATTTCTGCTTTGTAAATAGGCTCAGTTGTACCACTCTTCCTAGACTCCATATATAAGTGATATCAATGTGTGTTAATCCTTAGAATGAACAAATCAAGTAGGGATTTGGGCATAATTTTTCTGACAAAGTTGTATCATATATAAACAGACTTCATCTAATGTCTAGTTTTCATATGGACAATTGTAAAGATGGTTGTAAAAAATTTAACATTGCTGACAATTTTCCCAAGGCCTTCTTTGAATCCTAATATTGAACTTTTAAAAGAGATGAGTTGCCATCATCATTGCACTTTCTCTATTTTTCAACTGTTGTGGCCTAAGTCTGCCACATCTTCATTTGCCATTGGTATCATTTGTGATCTGAGTTCCCCAACATCATTTTCATCGTCTCTCCTACATCTTTTCAAGATTCACAATTTTGCCCTAAAATCACCTGTATGTATTTGTGTTTTATAGGAATATTCAACAATCATGAAAAGACCGGCCAACAATGCTCCTAAGCTAGACAAGAATGCATGTATGAGGGACAGTCAGCTTTATAAGTGAGTCGTTCATTAGTGAATATTATTATACCTTTGACTTCCCTTCGGAATCATAACTGTGGGGACTTAGAAGTAGTCAGATAACTGGGATATCTGTACTAAGAGAAGACTTATGCAATTTGAGCAGATAGTGGTGTAAGATGAGCCCAGAGAGGGAGGCATCCACCCAGCAATGCTGCATCTCAGAGTGAAAGATGGGCATGTGTACGTCATATATGATTTAAGAAAAGCCAGAAAACAGGGTAAAAAGTAGATAATCACCAGGCAGACAGACTTTATATGATAGTCATAAAAGCCACCACTCCAACAACACATGCTTAAAAATAAGAGTAAATCAAGAAAATCCTCAAGCTTTCAGCTCTGTTTCAAACTCTTTCTAGAGTGTTCAAATCTTAGCTGAAACAGGTCAAAGAGTTTACATTGGTTGCTCAAAAATAGCCTTATCATATATTTAAGAATTTCCCACTTAGATGTTAGCTCGCTAGTCTTACAATATTAGTAGTTTTTTGTCAGGCCTGACTCAGGGTACATCAGGAAAGGAAAGCAAAATATTATGTATGAAGCCAGTAAGCAAGAAAATAGTGGAGACCAGTACATCTCAATACCTGAAAATCACTTCATGTGTATTTAGACATGTAATAATAAGATCTTCAGTGTCAGGCCTTCTCAGCTTATTTTAAAAACAATTTTAAAAGCTTTTGTTTTTAGAATTTAATGTATTTTTTAAAATCCCTTCAGATTAAAATAGATTTTAGAAAATAAAAAAAATGATTTGGATCACATTTTGTCAACATGTGAACACAAATTAAAAAGCCAGTTTTTCTTGAAGCCAAATATAATTTTTCTATAAAATACATCCAAAGAAATATTTCTGTTCTCCTTAACTCCATATTTACCTTTGGTTGGTATTCAAGAATTTCCTTTTCATATAAAAAGCTGGCACACATGTCTACTACAACCAATTAATGTTAAGAAAGGCAAAAAACAGAAAAATACAATTGTGAACCTCATATGGTTGAGTCAAAAACTGGAATAAAAAATTGTTCTGAAATGATGAAATGTTCTAAAAAACATTTAAAAGGACACTGGAATTAAAAAATGCATGCTCTGAAATAAAGCATAGAGAGTAAAACATCATTTTGGAAGTAGTAAACATTTACTAGTAGTCAATGATGCAGAAGTAAAAGATTGTTCTATACAAAAGCCAAGACTTTATATTGAACATATTCTATTCCAGTCAGCAATTTCTTCCTGAAGACTTTTATTTGGTGGTAACAATTTTAGCTTTTCCCACTGCATACCTCAGCATGGGAAACCAATTTCCAAAAGGTGTTCCCTAATTATATTAAATGTACAATGCTGAGCTATACCCATATTCTATTTCAAAAAGGAACCAAAGTAGGCTAGGCCATGTATGGAGAAGACGCCTATCCATAATAACATGTCAATAATGCCATTTACATGTGAATCAGCCTATTGTAAAGCTTTTTAAAAAAATCTTTTTCTTACTTCATATAACTATTTACTAAAAAGGCTTCATGCTAAAAATGAACCAATAAACAAAAACTATCTTTGAGGTTGTAGTACAGAAAACAGACATCTATACTGCTCAGTTTAAGATGGTTTGGGCTGTAGGCAACAGTGAACTCAGTTCACAAGAGTATTAACAATATGGTTTCACTTCTCTCACAAGACAAAAAGCCTTGAATTTGGTGATTGCTAAGGGTGGTTTACTAATGATGCCATTAGTATCTTTAATATTTTTGTTCCACCATCCTGAGTGTGTTTACTTTTTCTAAAGTAAGAAATGGATTTATTTAGAGAGAAACACACCCACAGGCAGAGTGTGGGCCATCTCAGAAGGCAAGAGCAGACCTGAGTGAGTTTACTTTTTCCATTCAAGTTTGTTGCCTAATGATTTCAAGATGGTCACTGCAGCTCCAAGCATTAACTCCAGCCCCGTCTGATTCTTTTATCAGTGAAGTCCCTCAGCAGGTTTATGGGCTACAGTTGTATTACATGACTATTGTGGCAATAGGGAAGACTAGAAAATCAAATATTTAACTTTTCTAATTTTTACAATAGAGGTAAGAAATGAATATAGATTGGTCAGCCAACAGTGTGTGCAGTCCTCAACTCAATATGCACATACACACACACTTTTTACATGAGTGTTAAACACAACATACTCATCCTCTCTTCCAGGAAGACAGCCCCACTCTGTCATCCAGTCATTGCATGATGCAAGATCTCTGGTTGATTTTCTGTCTGCTCTATGAAGACCAAATACGACAACTCTCATCTGACCATTTGTATCGCTAAAAGAGAAATGTCTCTAAACAACTCCCCTCACATATATACAAGGACGAAAAAGAAAGAACAAAGTGATCTCAACAAAAATTCCATTGAGAAAGGGAGATTATAAGAAGTACACAGTCTTCCACAATCAACAATCCATATCATATCTTATTGGACAGAAATCACAGATTCCCCTGCAGGCAATAAATCCCTTGGTCAGTCAATCTGACAGTGCCTACTTCAAGTCTCAGGAGGATCTGCTGTGTCATTGTCCTCTGCAGCCATATCTAAGGTAGGCTGTGAAGTGGATGACCCTTCCAGGGGATTCACAACTTTTGTAGCCTACTTCACCCTGGTTTGACACAGGGAGAAAAGGATGAGGATTGCTTGGAAGGTAAAGACAATCACAACTAATTGTCAGCTTTGTACTACAGTTCCCTCAAAAACATATCAAGCTTCTGGTCAGATCAATTTCTTGTGTGAGTGAAAGTGAAGTCGCTAAGTCATGTCCGACTTTTTGCAACCTCATGGACTGTAGCCTACCAGGCTCCTCCGTCCATGGGATTTTCCAGGTAAGAATCCTGGAGTGGGTTGCCATTTCCTTCTCCAGGAGATATCCCCAACCCAGGGATTGAACCTGGGTCACCCACATTGTAGGCAGATGCTTTACTGTCTGAGCCACCAGGGAAGTCCTTGTGTGAGTAATCACAACCAAAACATTGTTTCTAGAAGTCTCTAGAAATAATCTTTAGGCTTAGAGACTCTCATCTCTTAGCTGCCGACCTTTGAACCATCATAAAAGACAAGGCAATTCTAACGACAAGTCTTAGGTAAGAAGATACTACCCTCAATCCCCAAATTTCAAATTACAGGACTCTTTGTCAATTTAGACTACAAGCTAAAGGCAGGTTAGTTCCATAGCAAAGCTGTATTCTTCTAGCCTCTCTGCTTTCATGCTGAGCAGCACTAATTTGAGTTCACTCCCTTGTGTGGGACCCTACTGAAAAGCCACAAGAAGTCACCAATATGCACATTATTCCAATTTTTCCTTTCATTTCTCCTAACATGCAGTCTCAGTTTGCACAGTCAGCCTTCCATGGGACGGCAGGTGTAGGTTAATCAAATGCTCTATGACCATGTAACAAGGGTTACAACTTTCCTCTCCTTAATTTTCTCCATAAGTCTGGAGGTAGGCAGTCCAAGACTGGAAGAGCTGTTCAACAATGTCCCAGACTCTGTCAAACCTTCTTCTCCATGGTCCTCAGCTTGTTAAAATCATCTTTTCACTCTCATACCTGTCACCCCATGGTTACAAAATGGCTGCTGTATCTCCAGGCTTCATGTCTGCATTTAAGGCACAAAGGAGGGGAAAAGAAGAGAGCACCAGCCACCTCTGTTCTCTTTATCAGGAAAGCAAAGGCAATCCCTGAGCTCAGCAGTCTTCCCTTTACGATCACTGGCAAAGGAGAATAGGATTGTCATGACTGGCTTCAACTATTCAAGGTTTTTTGCTAGGAGCTGGGAACACTGCTCAGAGAAGGCAGTGGCACCCCACTCCAGTACTCTTGCCTGGAAAATCTCATGGGCAGACGAGCCTGGTGGGCTGCAGTCCACGGAGTTGCAAAGAGTCGGACACAACTGAGTGACTTCACTTTCACTTTCATGCCTTGGAGAAGGCAATGGCAACCCACCCCAGTGTTCTTGCCTGGAGAATCCCAGGGATGACGGAGCCTGGTGGGCTGCCATCTATGGGGTCACACAGAGTCAGACACGACTGAAGCGACTT
>NW_011494753.1:6253874-6254302 GCF_000754665.1 Bison bison bison
TCTGGAATTGAGCTGTAGGAGTTGCTTGTATATTTTTGAGATTAGTTGTTTGTCAGTTGCTTCATTTGCTATTATTTTCTCCCATTCTGAAGGCTATCTTTACACCTTGCTTATAGTTTCCTTTGTTGTGCAGAAGCTTTTAATTTTAATTAGGTCCCATTTGTTTATTTTTGCTTTCATTTCCACCATTCTGGAAGGTGGGTCATAGAGGATCCTGCTGTGATTTATGTCGGAGAGTGTTTTGCCTATGTTCTCCTCTAAAAGTTTTGTAGTTTCTGGTCTTATGTTTAGATCTTTAATCCATTTTGAGTTTATTTTTGTGTATGGTGTTAGAAAGCAATAAATGCTGGAGAGGATGTGGAGAAAAGGAACCCTCTTACACTGTTGGTGGGAATGCAAACTAGTACAGCCACTATGGAGAACAGTGT
>NW_011494753.1:6254402-6255945 GCF_000754665.1 Bison bison bison
GGGATGACGGAGCCTGGTGGGCTGCCATCTATGGGGTCACACAGAGTCAGACACGACTGAAGCGACTTAGCAGCAGCAGCAGCAGGGAACACTGCTGCCCCTAACAAAGTGAAGGTAAGCAATAGGGAATGGATAGAAGGGAGGTCACTAAGAATATCTACCACACACAGACATTTATAGTTTTAAGAAAATGTTTGAAAAATAAAAAGCAATCTCTATTTGGTGAAATCTGAACAACAGAAGTGAGGGGAAGCCCCTCAGGCAGTGCTATAGAAATACATTTTTGGTCAAGAGAGCTCTACTCAGGCAAATGCAGCCTATTTAGGAGTCTGTCCCTGAAATTAACACCTTTAGTAACTGCTTTCAACAGACTCTTCCCTTTCTTCAATTCTGAACCCACAGATTCTCTAAAATACCCATGTTTATTAACAACTGTTTCTATGGCAGCAGAGCCCCTGGTGGAGGGCACAGGGCTGGAGGCTATTTATAAGTTAAGGACTGACAGTACATGCCAATAGCAGCTATTATTGATGAAATTCTTGAGGAATTTTTTAAATAGATAAATATTATGAAAAAAAAAACAAGAAATATTCAAAACATTCATGATGCCTGTTGTTTACCAGGAAACCTTTTGTAATTTGGTTTCCCTTCTCAATGCACCACCTGAAAGAAAATACACTGATCATACTGTTACAACTGGTTTTTATAATAGTTTCATCTCATTATATTTAAATTAATTTGCATTCTGGCTCCACATCTTAAGCTGATGAGGTCGTCAGACTAATTTAATCCTCTCTGGGACACTTACTGTTCAGACCGGCTTTCTTAAGACCACAATACTGAGAGTTAGACCCTGGTAAACTCACTAAGGTTATACCATCCAATCCGGTCTTCTGAATAACAGTAGCACTGAGTGTATTGGCAGAAACAATAAATCAATTTTCATTCCATGTAGCAGCTCACAAAAGCCACTTTCTTTGATGTAAATTGTGCCACCTATAAATATACTTGCCACAATGTTCAAAGCAAAATAGTTTCCAAGTAACTTTCAAACTGTGCTTCTCTGATAGCACAGTTGGTAAAGAATCTGCCTGCAATGCAGGAGACCTGGGTTAGATCACTGGGTTGGGAAGAAGGGAAAGGCTACCCACTCCAGTATTCTGGCCTAGAGAAATCCATGGACTGTATAGTCCACGGAGACACAAAGAGTTGGACATGACTAAGCGATTTCCACTTTCAACTAAAAAATTTTATATAGACTTTTGGATCGCAGCCATTCTGACTGGCGTGAAATGGTACCTCATTGTGGTTTTGATTTGCATTTCTCTGATAATAAGTGATGTTGAGCATCTTTTCATATGTTTGTTAGCCATCTGTATGTCTTCTTTGGAGAAATGTCTATTTAGTTCTTTGGCCCATTTTTTGATTGGGATGTTTATTTTTCTGGAATTGAGCTGTAGGAGTTGCTTGTATATTTTTGAGATTAGTTGTTTGTCAGTTGCTTCATTTGCTATTATTTTCTCCCATTCTGAAGGCTATCTTT
>NW_011494753.1:6256045-6260310 GCF_000754665.1 Bison bison bison
GAATGCAAACTAGTACAGCCACTATGGAGAACAGTGTGGAGATTCCTTAAAAAACTGGAAATAGAACTGCCTTATGATCCAGCAATCCCACTGCTGGGCATACACACTGAGGAAAACCAGAATTGAAAGAGACACGTGTACCCCAATGTTCATCGCAGCACTGTCTATAACAGCCAGGACATGGAAGCAACCTAGATGTCCATCAGCAGATGAATGGATAAGAAAGCTGTGATACATATACACAATGGAGTATTACTCAGCCATTAAGAAGAATACATTTGAATCAGTTCTAATGAGGTGGATGAAACTGGAGCTGATTATACAGAGTGAAGTAAGCCAGAAAGAAAAACACCAATACAGTATACTAACACATATATATGGAATTTAGAAAGATGGTAATGATAACCCCGTATGTGAGACAGCAAAAGAGACACATATGTATAGAACAGTCTTTTGGACTCTGTTGTGCAGGGGATGATTTGGGAGAATGGCATTGAAACATGTATAATATCATGTAAGAAACGAATCGCCAGTCCAGGTTCAATGCAGGATACAGGATGCTTGGGGCTGGTGCACTGGGATGACCCAGAGGGATGGTATGGGGAGGGAGGTGGGAGGGGGGTTCAGGATTGGGAACACGTGTACACCTGTGGCAGATTCATGTCGATGTATGGCAAAACCAATACAATATTGTAAAGTAATTAGCCTCCAATTAAAATAAATTTTTAAAAAATTTATATAAAAAGGTATGTGGTACAGGGGTTATGGGCATGGGTCCACAGCCAGAAGGCCAGAGTGCAAATCCTAGTTCTCTTAATTAGAACATTCTACCACATTAGAACATTCTACCACAGAATTGAGCAAAAATCTTTGTGCCAAGTTTCCTCATCCATAAGTGAGGTTTGAGGTAGTGGGGACAAAATAATAGTGCCTACTTCAAAGAGCTGTCTGAATGTAAAATTAATTTTTACATATAAAGTGCTTGAAATATAAGAAGCACTCAACAAGTGTTAGCTGGAAAATCTAATGGTACATGGTTGCATTTTATGCACAGGTAAAATGACTTGATAATTAAGATTCACTTTATATGCACAATATGAAATAATGCAAAATTCCCTCCAATTAATAATTCATTAAGAATCACAGTTTCAAAACTGGCTGGTGAGTGATTTACAAACTCTTTTAAGCTACCGCCACAAGGCAATGGCAAACTTTCCATTCTTTGCTGCCAGGAATAGTCTTGAATTATGCATGTCTCCTACAAAACGCTACAGCTCTACACAGGGATGTGAAGCAGATAAATATCACAGCACTTCCAACCCGCTGACCTCTCCATATTGATCCTGGTCTTCCTAGAGGTTTTCTATGTCAATGTCACTAGAGCCTAGAAACTCTACAGTCAATATCCAAACAGAATTAAGTCTTTGAACCCATCCCAGAAAACTTTTCCTGAAATAAGATGTCAGTCATCCTGGTTATTTTTCACAGGCATGTGCCATTCTCAGACCTGGAGTAATTACCATCCCCTCCCATTTTCCTTAGTATAAGTAACTGGTCATCTTTAATACATCCCTGCTCATAAAGAATTATTTTCCTAATGGCCCTGATTTTCCTTTAACTTGTGTCTACTTTACTACTCAAGTACTTCTTTTGTTTTATTTATTCACCTCCTACAGCACAATTCTTTTTTCCCTTTTGCTTCTGACTTCCAGGCACATCTCTCAAACTCCCCCAGCCATGCTCATTTTGCACCCAATTCTTCCACTTCTGTCATTCTTTATCATCTTGCCCTATCCTCCAACTACTAGCGGATCCGTTTATTTGAGGAAAAACTCTTTTATCCAAAACTATTTTTCACTTCTCTGCAATTTACTCTTTTAAAAAAAAAATCTGGTTCCCCCTAACGTCACAAGGTATCTTATAAGTTTCCAATATAACTTATTTAATCCTTACCTTCTGCTCTTTCTCTGAATCAATAGGAAGAAATGTGGAACAAATGCCAACTTCAGATTATCACACTGTGGTCCACTCTCCTTTGAAATCTTCACCTTGTCTCACATTTCACAGAGCTGTCCTCAACAATCCTATCTGAACAAACTGTTCTTTAAATTTATCCTCCCATCCTTCTCTCCAGACTTGACAAGAGGTCATTCATTAAGAGTCACAATTCAATTTCTACTAATATTAACACATGTATTTGAAGAGTATAATATGAACCAGAAAACTTAAACATGTTAATGATGATCACACGGTCAACAATGGAACAAGCGGAATAAAACACATGACTATACCTGTGCTCATAAAATAACTCTGTAAGTTTCCACAATACTCCTAAAGTCAAGTTCTACTAGTTTATATATTCTGTCATTATAAATATATCATGTCAGCTACTGCCTTAGACACATATCACCATATGTTTGTCAAAATAAAACCATAACAACATAAAATTAAAAGGCCTTATGATGGATATATAAACTGTTCTTGGCAGATGATCAGACTACTTAGAAGACCTTCCAGAAAAAGGATTCTACAACTTCCCAAGGTCAATCATTCTAATCTTAAACATCCTTAATTTCAAAAGCTTTAACTTTTCTTATCTATATTTCTCCTGCTGTTTTTCCTCTATGGAGATGGGAAAAAGGCACCATTCTCAGCTTCTTATCTACTTGAAAAGCAATATCATCCCTTAGCCTTCACTCTTATAAACTCAACAACTTGAACTATTTTCCAGATTCTTGCTCTCCAAGACCTTCTTAACCTTCTTTAACTATATTCATATTATTTTCAAGTTACTAAGACTAGACTTGGACTTAACCAGCATACAAGTTTGCTGTTTTTAATGTTTTATGAATAGTTAACACATACATGAACATGGTTCTATACATACAGGCTTTTCCAACATTAGAATTGAGCTCTAAGCTTCTGTAAATCAGAAGTAAAAGAATCCTCCATATTATGGAATCTATTTCTATTGTCTCTTAGTTGAACTAAACCAATAATCTATGGCTATAGTTGACAAATTATGGCTCCACATATTGGCCCCAAAACATTACAAAGAATGAATTAATAATCACTTACCTGTTTTGTCCTTGGGAGAAAGTTGTTCTCCAGATTGCAGGGTAGAGAGGAAACCAGCTTTATAGTTCACCTCTATTTCTTCTGCTTTGATAGAAATTGTAGCTGCTATAAATAAAAACAAAATATTTTATATAGCAATTTTAGTAACACATGGAGAGAAGGAAAATAGCATCTGTTTACACATTTCATAAACTTTCATTTCTTTAGGTATACCTTCAGAGAACTTCATAATAAGTGACAGAAACTTTGCTGCTGCTAAGTCACTTCAGTCGTGTCCGACTCTGTGCGACCCCATAGACGGCAGCCCACCAGGCTCCCCCGTCCCTGGGATTCTCCAAGCAAGAACACTGGAGTGGGTTGCCATTTCCTTCTCCAGACAGAAACTTTAATATGCTTAATTTCTCCTTCTTCCCCTTTTTTAAGTCCCAGGAAAACTATTTATTGTTAATACTTCTAAATACAAGGCTAGAAGTTGGATTAAGAAGGACACAGAATTTTATTAAAATATTATTGGGTGGAAGAAAGAAAACCCTTTCAGAGACTTTAGAAGATGGCAAGGCTTCCCTGGTGGCTCAGATGGTAAAGAATCTGCCCACATTGTGAGAGACCTGGGTTCAATCCCTGGGTCAGGAAAATCCCCTGGAGAAGGAAATGGCAATCCACTCCAGTATTCTTGCTTGGGGAATTCCATGGACAGAGGAGCCTGGTAGGCTAAAGTCCATAGAGTCACAAAGAGTCGGACATCACTGAGCAACCAATACTTTCACTTTCTTTCAAGGAATTTTATTTCCTTCTCTATAAAAATTATTTTTTATGTTATGTCTCCACCTAGAAAAAATTTTACATGCAATATTATGGATAGAGGGTTAATAATGATGATCATTTTAATAAAGTGGTAACCTTCATGAGAAAGGAGGGGGGAAAAGTGGTATACAATATGATCTATCTTCCACTTTAAAAGTTCCTTTTTCCAAAGAGCTTTATTTTATATGGCACTAAGAAGATCAAGGCTCAGAACACCTTAAGTATATAGAAGTGGCATATATAAATTTTTATATCAAGCCAATTATCAGAATGCATAATTAATTCCTCAGAACTTTTATGGTATTTCTAGACCCACATGCTGCTGCTGCTGCTGCTAAGTCACTTCAGTCGTGTCCAACTCTGTGCGACCCCATAGATGGCAG
>NW_011494753.1:6260410-6268117 GCF_000754665.1 Bison bison bison
GGGAGAATGGCATTGAAACATGTATAGTATCATATAAGAAACGAATCGCCAGTCCAGGTTCGATGCAGGATACAGGATGCTTGGGGCTGGTGCACTGGGATGACCCAGAGGGATGGTATGGGGAGGGAGGTGGGAGGGGGGGTCAGGATTGGGAACACGTGTACACCTGTGGCAGGTTCATGTTGATGTATGGCAAAACCAATACAATATTGTAAAGTGCTGCTGCTGCTAAGTCGCTTCAGTCGTGTCCAACTCTGTGCGACCCCATAGATGGCAGCCCACCAGGCTCCCCCGTTCCTGGGATTCTCCAGGCAAGAACACTGGAGTGGGTTGCCATTTCCTTCTCCAATGCATGAAAGTGAAAAGTGAAAGCGAAGTCGCTCAGTCATATCCTACTCCTAGCAACCCCATGGACTGCAGCCTACCAGGCTCTGCCGTCCCTGGGATTCTCCAGGCAAGAACAATGGAGTGGCTTGCCATTGCCTTCTCCATCAACAACAACTGGAGTGGCTTGCCATTGCCTTCTCCGTCAACAATAAGGTATCACCTCACAATGGTGGAATGGCTATCATCAAAAAGTCCACAAATAATAAATGCTAGAGAGGGTGTGGAGAAATGGAAACACTCATACAATACTGGAGGGAATGTAAATTGGAAAACAGTATGGAGGTTCCTTAAAAAAAAACCCTGAAAACAGATCAACCATATGATTTGGCAATTCCCTCCTTGGTATGAAAAAAAATGAAAGTGAAAGTCCCTCAGTCATGTTCAACTCTTTGTGACCCCATGGACTGCAGCCTGCCAGGCTCCTCTGTCCATGGGATTCTCCAGGCAAGAATACTTGAGTGGATTGTTATGCCCTCCTTCAGAGGATCTTCCCCACCCAGGGATCAAACCTGCATCTCTTACGTCTCTCCTGGATTGGCAGGTGGATTCTTTACCACTAGGGCCACCTGGGAGGCCAGTAACAAAAACCAAAAACTCTACTTTGAAAAGATACATGCACCTCAATGCTCATAGATGCACTATTTATAATAGCCAGGACACGAGTCGGTGATGCCATCCAGCCATCTCATCCTCTGTCGTCCCCTTCTCCTCCTGCCCCCAATCCCTCCCAGCATCAAGGTCTTTTCCAATGAGTCAACTCTTCGCATCAGGTGGACAAAGTATTGGAGTTTCAGCTTTAGCATCAGTCCTTCCAATGAACACACAGGACTGATCTCCCTTAGGATGGACTGGTTGGATATCCCTGCAGTCCAAGGGACTCTCAAGAGTCTTCTCCAACACCACAGTTCAAAGGCATCAATTTGTCAGTGCTCAGCTTTCTTCACAGTCCAACTCTCACATCCATACATGACCACTGGAAAAACCATAGCCTTGACTAGATGGACCCTTGTTGGCAAAGTAATGTCTCTGCTTTTGAATATGCTATCTAGGTTGGTCATAACTTTCCTTCCAAGGAGTAAGAGTCTTTTAATTTCATGGCTGCAATCACCATCTGCAATGATTTTGGAGCCCCCAAAAAAACAAAGTCAGTCACTGTTTCCACTGTTTCCCCATCTATTTCCCATGAAGTGATGGGACCAGATGCCATGATCTTCATTTTCTGAATGCTGAGCTTTAAGCCAACTCTTTCACTCTCCACTTTCACTTTCAACAAGAGGCTTTTTAGTTCCTCTTCACTTTCTGCCATAAGAGTGGTGTCATCTGCATATCTGAGGTGATTGATATTTCTCCTGGAAATCTTGATTCCAGCCTGTGCTTCTTCCAGCCCAGCGTTTCTCATGATGTACGCTGCATATAAGTGAAATAAGCAGGGTGACAATATACAGCCTTGACGTACTCCTTTTCCTATTTGGAACCAGTCTGTTGTTCCATGGCCAGTTCTAACTCTTGCTTCCTGACCTGCATACAGGTTTCTCAAGAGGCAGGTCAGGTGGTCTGGTATGCCCATCTCTTTCAGAATTTTCCACAGTTAGCAACCTAAATGTCTATCAACAGGTGAATGGACAGATAAGTTCTGGAATATATATGTGTGCCATGTATACAATGCCATAAAAAAATAGAAGAACAGAATATTGCCATTCACAGCAACATGGGTGGACCTCGAGAATATTATGCTTAGTAAAAGAAGCCAGAGAAAGACATATACTACATGGTATCACTTATATGGGGAACCTGAAAAATAATACAAATGAATCTGTATACAAAACAGAAAACAATTCACAGACATAGAAAACAAACTCATGGTTTCCAAAGAGGAGAGGGAGAGGGTAAGGAATAAACTAAGAGTATGAGATTAACAGATACAAAGTACTATACATAAAATAGATAAACAAGGATTTACTACATAACACAGAATTATACCCAATATCAAAATACGCATATAATAACAATGGAATATTTTAATAATTTTATAATAATCTATAACAGGATATAATTTGCAAAAAAAACCCATTATGCTGTATATACAAAACACAATTTTCTGAATCAACTATATTTCAATTAAAAAAAGAAGTTTATGGTCTTTCTGTAGTCACAAAAATAATGAACATGAAAGGTTTAATAATAGCTAATTTTGCAACAAAATATCAAAAATTTATCTACCTTCAAATTTAATCATGCTAGTTTTTTTTTTTTCTGGTTCATTTTTAGTCTGTTGGATAAGTGAAAAATCAAATTTTCTTCTTTACATAAAAATAATCATAGAATCACAAAAACTTAGAGCTAGAAAGAAATTTCGAGAATTTCTAGATATATTAAGTTCAATCCTCTCCAAATCAGAGACACTCATTTAATTGCCTTTTTCAAAGTTAAAGAATGAACTGGAGGGAACTTCCCTGGTGGCCCAGTGTTAAGAATCTGCATGCCAATGCAGCGGACATGGGTTCAATCCTGATCCGGGAAGATTTCACATGCCACGAAGCAAACTAAGTCCACCGTGGGCCACAACAACTGAGCCCGCATCCTAGAACCCCGTGCTCTGCAGCAGGAGAAGCCACCACAATGAGAAGTGCAAACAGAGAAAGCCTGTTTGTAGCAATGAAGACCCAGCGCAGCCAAAAATAAATAAAATTAAAGAAAAAAATAATGAACTGGAGGTGAAACCCTGGAACCCAGAATGCTTTTCCCACTACATCATGATTCCTCAAACTAACTGAGGCACAATTTTGAATATACATGTGACGCAGCAGGGTTGAATGAGAGGTCTCTGAGTCAGACTGTCCAGGTTTGAATTTTGGGTTCCTCCACTTGCTATTTGGGTGATCTTGAGCAAATTACTAAATTTCACTGTGTCTCAGTTTTCTCATCTGTAAAATGAGATAACAACTATACTTTGCCAACAGGACTATTATAAAAAATACAAATAAAGCTCACAGAATGATGTCTGACACATTGCAAGCATTTAATAAATGTCAGAAATCATTAGGAGTCTACTGATAAACACATGGACATGTATTTTCTAGATTTTAAAATAACCTAAATATACTAGAAGGAGAACATTAGATCATTTTTATGTTTTAAAATACATATACCACCACTGGTATTTCATTTGCCATATAAACAGTACCCCCAAAATGGTTTCCTCATGAAGTACATGCAAAATTCCAGATATTAAACACATAATACAGCTCAGTTAATTTGAACATCATTCATTTTGTGATCATTTGAGTCCAGTGGTATTCTCAGAATATAATATCCAGAGGGATCTTTGTTCTAAACATACCCTTCTCTGTGTGACAAAATTATTTTCAGTAATGACCATGAAATGAAACAAATAATAATAGTCAGGAATGAAACAGACAGTGAAAATTCTCTGACTCAAATTCACTTATATGTCAATATAAAATAAATATTATAGTACAAAAAAGAAAAAAGTAATGGAATTAATGTTTTGAAAAAAGGAAAAACTTAAACCTATATATTGTTTTGTGGAAATACTAAATAATAACATTATATTTCCTATTCTCTTGATTCCTTCAGTTTTGGAGTAAACAATTTAAAAAGAATAAATTTTAGAGTTAAATATATTTTAATTCAATTATTCAAAAGGATAATTTCACATATTAACTAAAATTTGTACTTACAAGCCAAAAAGATTATACCTCAAAGTTTATACTTTGTTTCACTCTTAAATGTTAAACACAAATGAAAACTCTTAGGTCATCACATGGAATGAAAATGCTGAAGTAATCAAGCTGTTTCTTCACCTTACAGTCTCTGTACTATCACTGCATAAGAATCTACTATTTAAATACAGGGATATGGACCAAAGGGGTTGCAGACATGAACTGCACCTGAAGCCTTGCATTACCCTGAATTTTTATGAATTTATTTGGAAAAATATCTGTAGACTTGAGTCTAGATTTATTGAAGGCCAGCTATATAATTGGGAGTTCTCTGATTTAACGTCTCTGTAGAATATAATATTTATTAAAGGGTCGATAATTAAAATGTGCTAATTTGAAGCTTACACTGTTATTGTTTGTTCTTCAGTCCCTAAGTCATGTCCAACTTTTGCAACCCCATGAACAGCAGCATGCCAGGCTTCCCTGTCCTTCACTACCTTCCAGAGTTTGCTCAAATTGATGTCCATTGATACCATCCAACATGGCATTCTCTGTTGCCTCCTTCTCGTGCTCGCAAACTTTCCTAGTATCAGGGTCTTTTCCAGTGAGTTGGCTCTTCATATCAGGTGGCCAAAGTACTGAAGCTTCAGCTTCAGTCCTTCCAATGAATATTCAGAGTTAATTTCCTTTAGGATTGACTGGTTTGGTCTCCTTGCTATCCAAGGGACTCTCAAGAGTCTTCTCCAGCACCACAGTTCAGTTCAGTTCAGTCGCTCAGTCGTGTCCAACTCTTTGTGACCCCATGAATCGCAGCACGCCAGGCCTCCCTGTCCATCACCAACTTCCGGAGTTCACTCAGACTCACGTCCAGAGTCAGTGATGCCATCCAGCCATCTCATCCTCTCTCATCCCCTTCTCCTCCTGCCCCCAATCCCTCCCAGCATCAGAGTCTTTTTCCAATGAGTCAACTCTTCACATGAGGTGGTCAAAGTACTGGAGTTTCAGCTTTAGCATTATTCCTTCCAAAGAAATCCCAGGGCTGATCTCCTTCAGAATGGACTGGTTGGATCTCCTTGCAGTCCAAGGGACTCTCAAGAGTCTTCTCCAACACCACAGTTCAAAAGCATCAATTCTTCGGAGCTCAGCTTTCTTCATAGTCCAGCTCTCACATCCATACATGACCACTGGAAAAAACATAGCCTTGACTAGACGGACCTTTGCTGGCAAAGTAATGTCTCTGCTTTTGAATATGCTGAGACATCACTTTGCTGACAAAGGTCCATACTTTTTTCCAGTAGTCACATACAGATGTGAGAACTGGACCATAAAGAAGGCTGAGTGCTGAAGAATTAATGCCTTCTAACTGTGGTGCTATAAGGCATTAATTCTTCAGCACTCAGCCTTCTTTATGGACCAATTCTCACATCTGTATGTGACTACTGGAAAAAACATAGTATGGACCTTTGTCAGCAAAGTGACGTCTCTGCTTTTTAACACGTTATCTAGGTTTGTCATAGCTTTCCTTCCAAGGAGCAAGCGTCTTTTAATTTCATGGCTATAGTCACCATCTGCTGTGATTCTGGAACCCAAGAAAATAAAATCTGTCACTCTTTTCATTGTTTCCCCATCTATTTGCCATGAAGCGATGGGACCAGATGCCATGATCTTAAGTGTTTTGAATGTTGACTTTTAAGCCAGCTTTTTCACCCTCCTCTTTCACCTTCATCAAGAGGCACTTTAGCTCCTCTTCACTTTCTGCCATTAGAGCAGTATCATCTGAGGTTGTTGATATTTCTTCCTGCAGTCTTGATTGCAGCTTGTGATTCATTCAACCTGGAATATCAAGTGATATACTCTGCATATAAGTTAAACAAGCAGGGTGACAATATACAGCCTTGATGTACTCCTTTCTCGATTTTGAATCAGTCTGTTGTTCCATGTCTGGTTCTGACTGTTGCTTCTTGACCCTCATACATATTTCTCAGGAGACAGGTTAAGGTGATCTGGTACTCCTATCTCTTCAAGAATTTTCCAGTTTGTTGTGATCCACACAGTCAAAAGCTTTAGCACAGTTAATGGGGTAGACGTTTTTATGAATTCCCTTGCTTTCTTCATGGTCCAATGAATATTGGCAATTTGATCTCTGGTTCTTCTGCCTTTTCTAAACCCAGTTTGTACATCTGAAAGTTCTCAGTTCACGTACTGCTGAAGCCTAGCTTAAAAGATTTTGAGCACTACCTTGCTAGCATGTGAAATGAGCACAATTGTCTAGGAGTTTGGGACTTCCCTGGTGGCTCAGACAGTAAAAAATCTGCCTGCAGTGTGGGAGACCTGGGTTTGATCCCTAGGGTGGGATGATACCCTGGAGAAGGAAATGGATACCCACTCCAGTATTCTTTCCCAGAGAATACTATGGACAGAAGAGTCTGGAGGGCTAGAGTCCATACGGTCACAAAGAGTCGGACATGACTGAATGACTAACACTTTCACTTGAACTTTTTTTAGGATTGGAATGAAAATCAACATTTTCCAGTCCTGTGGCCACTGCTGAGTTTTCCAAATTTGCTGGCATATTCAGTACAACTCTTTAATAGCATCATCTTTTAGGATCAGAAATAGCTCAGCTAGAATTCCATCACCTCCATTAGCTTTGTTCATAGTAATGCTTCCTAAGGTCCACTTGACTTCATGCTCCAGAATGTCCGGCTCTAGGTGAATGACCACGCCAACGTGGTTATCCAAATCATTAAGACCTTTTCTATACAGATCTTCTGTGTATTCTTGCCACCTCTTCTTAATGTCTTCTGCTCCTGTTAGGTCTTTATAGTTTCTATCCTTTATCATGCCCATCCTTGCATGAAATGGTCCATGATACCTCCAGTTTTCTTGAAGAGATCTTAACCTTTCCCATTCTACTGTTTTCCTCTATTTGAATTGCTCATTTAAGAAGGCCTTCTTTCTCTTCTTGCTATTCTCGGGAAGTCTGCATTGGGTATGTAGTTGTTGTGTTAGTCACTCAGTTGTGTCCAATTCCATGCAACCCCATGGACTGTAGCTCAGCAGGCTCCTCTGTCCATGGAATTCTCCAGGCAAGAATACTGGAGTGGGTTGCCATTCCCTTCTCCAGGGGAATCTTCCTGACCCAGGGATTGAACCTGGGTCTCCTGCATTGCAGGTTGATTATTTACCGTCTGAGCTACCAGGGAAGCCTTCAGTTGGGTATATCTTTCCCTTACTCCCTTGCCTTTTGTTTCTCTTCCCCTTCATAGATCACAGCCTTGTCATGGTGAAGGGCCTTGCATAATTCAGTGACACGATGAGCCATGCCATGCAGGGCCGCCCAAGATGAATAGGTCATACTGAAGAGTTCTGACAAAACACAGTCTACTAGAGGAGGAAATGGCAAACCACTCCAGTCTTGCATGGAGAGCCCCATAAACATTTCCCTGGTGGTCTGGTAGTTAAGAATCCGCCAGTCAATGCAGGGAACAGGGATTTCAACCCAGATCCAGAAGATTCCACATGTCACAAGGCAACTAAGCCCGTGTTCCACAACTACCAAGCTGGCGTGCAGCGACTACTGAAGCTTGTGGGCGCTAGAGCCATGCTCCACAACCAGAGAAGCCACCGAAATGAG
>NW_011494753.1:6268217-6272225 GCF_000754665.1 Bison bison bison
ATATATATATAGTGAATATGGAACTTGTTTAGAAACTAGGTTCATAAGAAATTTTTCAAGGAAGAATATTTTATCATTGACATTGTTTAGCATTTCTGGTACATAAAAACTGCTGGTCATGAAAATCAGACAGGATTTTAGTGAGTATATTATAAATTCCCTACAGACAATGAGAACATTTTTGCCTACACCCCAAGTGATGTTCTCACTGCCCCATTCTTGGCATGCCCCCACTCAAGGTAAAATCTGCCCCTTCTGTCCTTGAAAATGGGCTTGCTACATTAAGTGTATTTAACCTATTTATGAGAAAGTAGTTTTTAAAAGAATATTAATTGAGGACCTATTCAGTGCACAGTACTGCACTTTGCTTTATCTACACAGAACATATGCACATGAATTTTGCTAATTACAAGTCAATCACATTTATTCATTAAAGCATTCAGCAGGATTTTGAAAGCTACTTTGTTAGCAGGTACTATGTATACTTAAATTTTTAAATAATTATCACACAAATTCACATATATTCCATTTTTCAAGCTTTTCATTGACTCAGATTGGCTTTCTCCCTGTGTGTTCCCAATAAGTGAGGCTGCATCCCAAATCAACATGCAGCAGAGGTTTTAAAATATTAACATTTACATAAACATTAACAACTTAAAATCTCTTGATATTATTTAAATTTCACAAATCACATGGCATCAGAATTCACACGTTCTACTTTTTCAAGCAACTACCTCAAGAGAACAAATTTTAACTCTAATAGCAATCTTTTTCAGACATTCATAGGATCAACGTAATCTCCAGTCTGCCTTCTCCTAATCTTGCAGCTGCATACATGCACAATTTTTCTGATTATGTGATTCTGGTACTCTTGAAAAGACAGTCTTTTTAAATAAAAGAAAATCTGACTTACCTCAAAAGATATTTTGGTATGGAAGAGCATGGTAATTACAGCCACATTAGAAGCAGATATATCTGGCAAGAAAGTGACACATAAGCCTTAAAACTACAGTTAATTTCTTCTATTTCTGCTGTATAGGTCCTGTTTTCCTTTTGCTGTGGGGTTCCATCACCCACAAAATCCCTTCTCTAGTCACCTACATTCTACTGAAGCGGGCACCTGTCCTATTTATAGCTCCAGTGTTCCTCAGCCTCTCCTGTTGATAAGCATCACCTGGGGCAGTTAAAAATAAAAATAACAGGCCATACTTGTGTCGATTCAATTTTAATGGATTTGAGGGGAGCCTCCAGAATCTGATTTTAATCAAGCATCCTCAAGAGATTCCTATAGACACATTTAAGAATAAGCTAAAGAGGCCTGCCAGAGTTCTTCACGGTTCCTCCAAATTGATCACCCTCAGGGGCTAATCCTCCTCCAGGTATTAGGACTTAGAAATTTGAAAATAGAGCAGGAAAACTTTGGAGAAAGCAGAATAGCATCTTGTCTACACAGCTAATTTGGGTTTTCAACATCCCTAAAGACTTGGAGGTGGGGTTTAGTTTGGGTAGGTAATACGAAGTACACACCACCAGGGTCAGCATAGAGCTGATAAATTACAGGTGTTAGGGGATTTTTTTTGGACTACAAACTACCACATAAGATAGGTGCACCTACATTTTCCATGAACTCAGATTACCAAAAAAAAAAAAAAAGCAGCACACTTAAAAGACCCAGGTAAAAGATATTAGCACATAATTCCCACAGCTTTCTCTCTCTAGAGGGTCTTCAATGACAGCTGTTACAGGAAAAAAGTTCCCTTGAAGTAGTATTACACCTGAATGTAAAACTGGTATTAGACTACAAAGATTTCAGGCAAACCAAAGTGGTGTTCCAATTTTTCTGTCTGAAAGTTTCAAAACACGTGTCCTACTGTTTCAACTACCATTGTAACTGGACGCTTTTAATCAAGCCTTTGGAGTTCTACTAAGTGTAGGGTGGGGAATGGGGGTGGAAAATAACATGAACAAGCTATGCCAAGGCTACTTTTTCTTACACTTTTTCAAGTGTAGTTGAAATGTTGCCACCACCTGTCAGAAAACTACCCATTCCCCATCCCATCCGTCCTCCCAACTTTTCCAGACTCATCCCCACTTTCTCTTTTCAAGTCTACATTAAATGGAGAAGAAAAATCCTCTGGCCACTCAGGTAGCTTCTACAAATATCACCTCCAAAGGCTTTGTGTTCCTCTTAAATTCCATTAGAGTTGGGTTAAAGATGAGGGAGGACCTGAAGAAGGTATTTTACTTATTTCCCAACTTGCCAAAAAGACACACATTCCCGATCTAGATATTTCTTTGTCTGCTGCTGCTGCTGCTGCTAAGTCGCTTCAGTCGTGTCCAACTCTGTGCGACCCCATAGACGGCAGCCCACCAGGCTCCCCCGTTCCTGGGATTCTCCAGGCAAGAACACTGGAGTGGGTTGCCATTTCCTTCTCCAATGCAGGAAAGTGAAAAGCGAAAATGAAGTCGCTCAGTCGTGTCCGACTCCTAGCGACCCCATGGACTGCAGCCTACCAGGCTCCTTCCTCCATGGGATTTTCCAGGCAAGAGTACTGGAGTGGGGTGCCATTGCCTTCTCCAATTTCTTTGTCTAAGAAACGTATAATCCAAGCCTCTGGGGAAATTCTGTGACCTGGGTTTTGAAGCCTTTCAACTCCACAATTTCCAACTTTTAGCTAGAAAGACAGGGATGACTAGACTAAGACATTCCTGCTTATCAAACAGGCCTAACCAAAATAAACAACAAAACCTTTATAAGAGGTATGAGAACCAGAAATCAAGGCTGTCTGTAGAGCTAGAGCTCACCCTGGAACTTGGTGGTCTACAAGAGAGAGTTTGCGATCTTTTCAAGTACTTTAGCAAAACTATCGGGACTCTACTGGAAAATGGCTAGATCTTTAGCATGAATTGAGACTACAAGAGACAAGAGCTACTCTGACTCCAGAAGGTGCTTAAGTGATTGTATTATTCTACTGCTCACAGCAGCCTGTACAGACATCAGAAACAGGGAGGATGTAAGAACTTAAATCTATAGTCTTGTGGGTGCACCCAGAGTCCTCACCTAAGCCATTTGCCACACCCGCTAACCAACTGCCACTGTCCTAAAGCAAGCATTCTCCACGGGGAAGATGTTTTACCTCCTAAGGGTGAGATCTTATTCCTTTTATGTGTAAAACACGATACACGTACGGTTCATAAGCAGCTATGCGGTATATGAACGGTATCAGAATTTCATGGCGTCAAGGAGCAAGAAATTGATGAGCAAAACGTTTTAAAAGGCTTAAGAGAACGATAATGAAAAGGAAAAAAAAAAGGTTGAAAAACACTGACCTACATGGGTCCCGAGGTTAACTATGAAATGAAGGTCCTGACAAGTAATTTTTTCCCCAGACAGCAGCCTGAGGGTCAGGGGGTCTCTGACTCTGGTTCGACCGAGGCCAGAAAGGGGTTCATCAAAGCTCAAAGGGCAATCCATGCCCACCGTTCGCTGCCTCACCACCCGGGTGCCGTGTGTGGATGTAACCAACGGCTGGCAAAGAGCTTTGGAAACTGCAAAACGCTGCACCAAAGCCAGAGAAGGTTTCTATTCTCGGTTGCACGAAATACCGCGAATGGGGCCCCCTCACTTGTTGCTTCCCAGCCCTTCTACCTCAGACCTTCTCTCCACGACCCCTTCCTGATTCCACACGCGCACGCGCAGCCCCCCATACACCCGACACGTCCCCGCGACCCCCTCACCCACGCCACGAAACCTGCGCGCTCCGTTCGGGCCCAGGCGCGAGCCGCGTCCCCAGCCCCCGCCCCCTGCCCGGTTCCCGCCGCCCGACTCGCCGAATCTGCCGGTTTCCTAGACAGCCGCGCGGCCGCTCCGCAGCCACCTAGGCGCGCGCCCCGAAAAAGGAGGCGAGGGCGCAGGCGCGGGCCCGGTCCTGCCGCCGGCGCGGGGCCGCGCGCGCGCCCCGAGCGCGGTGGGCGGAGGAGCGGAGGAGCCGCGGGGCCGCGAGGGGG
>NW_011494753.1:6272526-6272774 GCF_000754665.1 Bison bison bison
GGGAGGGCTGGGATCTTACCACTGACCTTCATCCCCTCTGGCCGGGGTAGCAAGGCTAGGGTGCCTGGGGCAGCCCAAGGCTTCAGCTCCAGCCTGGAGATCTGCTTCTTGTCACATGCTTCTTATTTATTTTTGCAAACTGCCCTGGTTCGGGTCCAGCTGCAGATGCCTTACCTCCCATTCTTTGCCTCCGTGTGCCATCTTGCATTTATTAATAAAACATGCAAGCTGGGGGTGGGGGGGGGGAG
>NW_011494753.1:6272874-6339035 GCF_000754665.1 Bison bison bison
GGGGAATCCCATTGCAGTATAACAAGCGAGCGCCTGTTTTCGGTTTTCGAGTGTGGTATTGAGGTGGAAATCCCACACCCCGGGGATTTGTGGCTTGGTTGGTCGTAACCGCTTCCTAGTGGGCTTCCCCCATTTGTCTGGAGGCGCCACAGCGGCAGAATGGACTGGCAAGAAAGAATGGTGGTTTTTCACCGTCAGGCCAGAATCCCGTTCTAGGGACAGGTGCAAGCTACGGCAGACAGTTCCCCTGCTTGCTAACTTGCCAGGGTGGCTTAAAATCAGAAAATTGTTTCCCTTGATTGCCGAGAGGAGGCCTTGAACAGAATCCCTGAGACTTGCATACTCAAACTCATTAAGGTTTTGCATCTGAGGATGACTAAAGCGTGCCACCTGTTGGAAGTTAGACCCCATGAAATTCCCTGTAATCTAGCCCACCAATCCCTGTTTCAGACACTAATACTGAGATAGCAATAGGCCCATATTGATTCCTAATGTATTCTTTAATACTGCTTGGCTTTTGTCTCTTTTAAAATAAAACCTATGATTTGATGCCCCATATGTTATAGATTGAAATGAGATGATTTGTTTATATTCGATACACATATAACATCATATCCTAAAGACTAAATTTCTCTTCAGTTATCTATTTCCCCAGCTTTTCATCTTGCTTCAAGAAACAGTTCCAAAAGTGGGACGTATGAAACTACTTTCTCCCCTCCCCCTTGAAATGCTTTGGTGAAAAAATAGCGAAAGCTAGAAGTATAGAATAAAAATGGTTATCACAAGATGTTTGGATATGGCAACAGGACTATAATTGCTTCTAAAATATACAGTAGAGTGCCACATTTAATCCTGAGAACACATTTTTTTAATGGTCATATATACCAGATATTGGTACATGATCTCATTTAATCTTCATAACAAACCTGTTATCTCCATGTTGAACACGAAGAGGCTAAGACTTAGGTTAGCTAACTTGCCCAAGGTCACACAGTCAGGGACAGGATAAGGATACAAACTCTAGTGCATCTGGTTGCTGGGGAAGGAGGGGTTTAGTGCGTGGGTAAAGGGGTGGGAGTAATGTTTAACCCTCGTACTGCCACTCCATCTACATTTTCATTAAGATCAGAGCTTATGAATGAACATACAGGCTTGGATCTGATTTTCCATTTCATAGATTCAATTCAACCTTTGTGACTTTCCAGTAATAGAAACTGTTGTTTCAGAATGGATTTGTGTGGAATTTTTTAAGGTGGCACTGAGCCTATAAACATGGATTTGAGACATGTTTCTTAGACTTGCAGAGAATGCACTTATGGTTGCCAGATGGGGAGTGGATGGAGGGACAGGATAGTTAGGGAGTTTGGGATGGACATGTGCACACTGCTGTATTTAAAATGGACAACCAACAAAGACCTACTGTATAGCGTATGGAACTCTGCTCAGTGTTACGTGGCAGCCTGGATGGGAGGGGGGTTGGGGGGAGAATGGATACATGGATACGTATGTCTGAGTCCCTTCTCTGTTCACCTGAAACTATCACAACATTGTTAATCGACTGTCAGATCAGATCAGATCAGATCAGTCGCTCAGTCGTGTCCGACTCTGCGACCCCATGAATCGCAGCACGCCAGGCCTCCCTGTCCATCACCAGCTCCCAGAGTTCACTCAGACTCACGTCCATTGAGTCAGTGACGCCATACCCCAATACAAAATAAAAAGATTAAAAAAAATTTTTTTTTAAAGACATGTGTCTGTTCGGCTCTCCCAAAACAGTTTCAAAAAGTTGTTTCCCTTCACATTTAAATCTATAAAATGTATATGCATCAGGTAGAATGAATCATTCACATTTCTCATGGTCACATTCCAGTCCTATCTTCTCCCTACACTGCACACCATTTTCTGGTCTCACTGCCAGTCATTAAAACATTGACACACGTGTGTGTATGTGCCTTAACCAGGTGAAGAAATCTATGCAAGCTGTAGACCATAATCCAGTTTCTCTGTGATTGTAGCAGCTCTTCATTAGAAAAATCTTGGAATTTGTACATTTAACAATGGATGTAAATTTAATATTTTTATATAAATGCATTATTATAATGCAGGTATTAGATCTTGTTACACATTCCTAACAGTTTTCACTGTAGTTGCATCGATGGGAAATTCATCCAGGGGGGCTACAAAGTTTTATACTCGGGTCACATATTTGAGAGGGTGGTGAGAAAAGTATAGATAAGCATAAGGGATTATTTGAAAATTATATCCCATGGAAGTTACAGCTTTAATGTTAAATTGGTGAATAATATTAGGTCAGAAATAAAAGACTCTCTTGTAAATTCTATAAGCTTTGTTTTCTTTCTTGGGCAATATAACTGGTTTTAGGACATCATGATGTTACTTTTTTCATTATTCTATATTCTGTTGATAGTAAAGCAATTTGTTACAACCATTTTGCCTCACAGAAGTCACTTGGTTTTGGAAGCACACAGCTCTGGTGCTTATGGAAATGCTGAGGTGGAGCCTTTCTGCCCTGGGGATTTCCAGTTTCTGATCAGATAAACTCAAGAAAAGTCCTGATGTTAACTGAGGGGAAAGTGGAAAGCAAAGAGAGGCATTGTTTGATTCTGGGGAGTAAATGGGTTTTCCGATGGGGAGCACCTCTATCTTCTACAGTCAGTTGTCTCATAATTAAAAAGCATCCAAGAAGTCTACTTTCTTCTATTCAAGCAGGATTTTATTTACTGCAGGGCTGAGCACCCTTTTCTGGTGCAGTGGTCAATTTGAGGAACATTAAAATGTTTCTGACTACATATTTGTTTTTCTGAAACATATGTTTACACTGGGAAAAACCATATGGGCAACTATGGATGCTTAAGTGTTATTTTTTTTCCCTTCGCCAAGGATTTTTTTTTCTTTTTTTGGAAGCAACTAAAATTTTTCCAAGCTATGTAACTAACATGCATTGCAGTGACTTATTGTAATGCACATTTTAATGTATTGTTGAGTAAGACACTGGGAACTGGCATATTGTCTTTCCTTGACTGACCTTGTAGGCTACTTACTTGTGAAATGTTTTGTTTTCTTACACTTAACTTAGTATTCTCTAAAATGAGATATTTGTCTCTGTGTCAGCAATCTGGAATCACGAAAGTTCACAGTCAGTTACTCTGAAATACTCGATTTTCACCAGTCGTCTTTTTCTCTCCTTGGTGGAAGCTATAGCAAGGGTTTTAATTTTATTTAGAAAGTGGTTCACAACCTGCTAGTTAATCCATCCCCTTTCCAAACTGAACCAGAGTTCACAAATGCTGGCCAGGCACACCCTCCATAGGACTTTCTCCAATAGTCCTGGTCTGTTGAGAGACCTAGACCTTTGGTTGAGCTTGTATGCACTGAGTTGCCCCATAAGGAAGATGTAAGGGTTCCTAAAGTGGGCTCACATCTGTGGGCTTTGGGCGCAAGGGAGGATGGAGGCTGCTTATAGGAAAGGGCCAGGAAATCAATTCTTCTGTACCAACATGAGTATCTATTGTGATTTCTACTTGCAAATATGTATGTGTTGTAAAATATTCAACCATTACATAAATATAGAAGGTAGAGGTCCATGGTTAGAATCTTTGATAGTCTTATACCTTCACGAGACCACCGTTAATAGTTTGGTATGGATTTCTCTGGATTTCTTAATGCAGATACTAAAATGTTACTGTTCACCAACAATACTATACATAGGTGCATACTGCTTTGCAGTTTCTTTTCTTGTACTTGGCAGTATACTTTGAACCTCTAGAGAGCCCTTGAATGGCATACTTATGGACACGGCCACAATGGGAGCTAGATGAGAGGAGACCTGTAACCAGGGCTGGAGGAAGGGAACTGATGTGTGCTGTGTCCTGCCATAGGTAGTTTCACATTCGTGTCTCCTTTAGCCCTTTGCAAGGACCCTTTGTGGTCAACTCTTTCTAGATTAGAAGAGAAGAGTCCGAGGTACGTGACATAAGGAGCAGAGGCTGAGGTGCAGGCCCTGGCCAGTATGGCTCAGAATCTGGGCCTTTTCCTCCTCTTCACTCGCACTGCAGGATGGAGAGCGCCTCCCACCCTCCTCTGCCTCTGCCTGTCCACCGGGGCCCCCCTTGCTGTTCCTGCTGCCTCAGAGCCTTAGCACTAGCGCCTCCCTCTCCTGGACCATGCTTCCTGCAGATTCCTGCATGGTTTGCTCCCTCACCTCCTTTTGGCTCTGCTCAAAGTCTCATCACTCCTTTAGAACTACACACCCTCCCACAGGCATTCCCACCCCTCCTCCTGCTTTGCTTTTATCCACAGCCCCTCCAAACACACTCTATAAAAATCAGCCCCAGGGAATGAACGCTCCAGAGCACAGGGATTTTGTCTATTTTGTTCACTCCCCTAACCCTGGTGCTGTGGAAAAGAACTGACAAGTCACCGTGGCATCCTTGAGTCTTTCCAACCTCCCACTCTTCTTGTTTTCTTGTAGCCCTTACAGTTCCCCGTCGTGAGCAGTGAAACCTCTCAAATGCAAAGGCTCTATATGTGTTGGGGGTGGGGGAGAACAACAAGAAAAGTGGAGAAGAATCGGGGGAGATCTTGTCTTACTTTTGAGCCGTTGTTGGCAAAAGAGGAACCTCCCAGACAGAGTCAGCCCTTGGGAAGATGAAAAGAAAGTCTCCTGAGGGCTGCAGTGTATAACAAGGAAGCAAAAGGTACATCGGCATATGGCTTGGGATGGAAAGGAGACCTGTGTGGGTTCCCTTCTATTTGGAGTGCAGAACGATTTTGAAGACTTCCAAAGAAGGATGCTCTAGATTTCACCAACTTTCCCATGGCCTGAGTCACTAGAAAAGAAAAGGAATCTGTGAACACTCAAACAGGCAGGTTAATCATGGCACCAACAGCTTCATCCTCTTTTTTTTTTTTTTTAAGTTGAATACCTGTTGGTGTCTTTCCTGCTTAAGCCAGGGTGTGAAAGTTCATTGCCAAAGCATTTATCTCATGACTCTGAGTTTTGCAGAAAACGTACCCCAATAGCATCCCAGCCTGAGATTATTTTGGTCCCAGCAGTCTCAGACTCCGAGTTACCGTTCATTCATCTATTGTTTGCAGTAGTTCTTGGGCAGCAGCAAAATGATGGGCATCTGGGACACGAACGTGACTCAGAACACTGTAGAACTGAGTACACTGGAATGCCAGAGGGAGGGAATGGCTATGGGATGAAGTCTCGGTGGAGCCTCTCCTCAGCCACAGGGAAGCCTCCTTCTCCTTCTCTCCTCCTCAGTGCCTTTAATTGCTGCCCTAGGCGGTCCGAATTATCTACCAGGAGAGAATTCCCCTCCAAGAAAATGCAGCCTGCCTGAAACTGCTTTTGATTTGTAATGGAAACTACTCAGTAGCTAGGACAGGGCCAATAACTCGGGCTCCCACAGCTCATTAAAACAAAGAATTTTAATAAGTATTTCTGCCCTTTGCAGCCCAGGTTTTGGAAGTGCATTCTGCTATCAGGCAGCTCTTCTCTGAATTTCAGCCTCAAGCCATAACACACGCAGTGCTTTCTGCTACTCTTGGCTTGAACTAAGTCTGAAGTGAGTTATTTCATCCGTGATTTTCTGACAGTCCCCCATCCCAGTTACAGAATTGCCATCATGTCCAGCCAATGCAATATAGAAATAAGGTTAAGTAACCTTTCTCCCATAATGATTTCCCTTCAAACAGTTAAATCTTTGATTTTACCTTATTTTGATGCAGCTTTAAAAAAAAAAAAACACAAAACAATTTCTGTGACACTTGATAATTCTCCTTTAACCATGGCCACTGAAATGTATTAGTTATACCCTTCAAAACAAAATAACAAGGTAAAATATATTGTAATTGTGTTCCATTGTTTGGTAGCAGAGCTTCAAAAGAAAAGCCTGGAAGAGTCTCTTTCTTTTCTCCCTGTCCTTTCATTATCAGTTTCTACCAGGGACTCTGCATTTTCACTCCCCACTTCCTGTCTTACCGGGAACCCCTGTCCCCACCCGTCTTCGTCTTCGGAACAGAACTCTTAAAGGTCACCCCTGATTGCCTAATCACAAATCCAATGGCCCTTTCTCAGATTTCGTTCCTGATGGCTCAGCAACATCTGACCCCATTGACTTCCACTCCTTGAACTGCTCCCTGCTGGCAGTGTCTTCCTAACCTGTCTGATCTTTCCTCAGCTCTCAACCTTTCTGTTCTATCAAGAGGCAGCCCTGAGAAGAAATTAGAGTGTGAGCTCTGCCCAGGGGGTGAATCCTGGCTCTAGCTCTTCCTAATTGTGTGACTTTGCACAAATGGTTTAATAACCCCATGCCTCAGTTTCCTCATCAGTCAAATGGGAAGAAGAGTAGCTTTGTCATAGGGCTGTCAGGAAGAAGATGAAATGAGTGTGCCTGGTAAACAGCAAGCACTCAGTAAATGTCACCTTTTATCCCTGTAACTTCCTGTTTGGATGCCTTCAGAGTCTGGTAGCTGCGGGGTAAAACCGTAACTTTAGCACCTGATTAGTTTGCTCTCTGCCCCAACCCTTTCCAGAGTGTGCCCACTTCCTAGCCTTTGCTCTGATCCTCCTTCCCCCGCCAAGGAAGGGAAGAGAGCTGAGCGCTGTGCCTGCCTGGAGGCTCTGAGCACAGACCGCCTTACAATGAAAGACATCCTCCCTTGGGCACCGAGCCTATCTCTCTCAGGCAGATTATAAATTACCTAAGGACACCAGCTGTGATTTATACTCTTAAAAAATATTGCCTCAGCATTTAGCACTGTACTTTACACATAGTAGGAATTTAACTCATATCTTTGAACTGCCAGAACTTTATAGGTTTCCTTGGTCCTCCCAAAATCCTTTTTCCTCCTACACCGAAACACCTATTGATCGGTCCTAAAGCCCATGTAAGCTTTATATGGGGAGATTGACTTGACACCACAGGGCGAGTTAACCACCTCAACCTTTTTGGAATGAGGAGGGATATACAGAAATCATTAAAATAATGGGAGCACAGGGAGTTATTTAATGCTTTTTAAAAGGAGTTTGAAATCCTACCAACCCATGAAGCTGTTAGGATTTTATAAAGTGGAGCTTTCTTCTGTCCTCCTGCCATCCATCCCAAGTAAAATGAGCTCTGAGGGTTTAAGTGGCAAATCTTTAGACCTCGTTACAGGCCTGCTCCTGAGCCACTGTGTTCTAGCCCTGTTTTCTTTCCCCTTACTATGCAGGTGAAGAGAACAGTGAAGTTGAATGAAGATCAGAGGAGGGGCTGCCTACTAAAAAAAAAGTTAATCCTGTTCCTGACATTCTGTTGGCATGGCAGATACTCCCATCAGTTTCTGCTGTGTCTCTGAGGTCGTGTATAGTCACAGAGTTGTGCTGCCAGTAGAAGTTTCCCCTCTCTTACCCTGGCAGCCTTACAGACCATGTTCTTTGCATCTTCAGATCTGTAGCAGGATTTTTCAGCTTCAGCATTATTGACATGTGGGGCTGGATAACTTTGTTGTAGGGGAGCTGTCCTGTGCACTGGTTAGTAGCATCCTGGGCCTCTACCTACCAGCTGCCAGTTGTGATGACCAAAAAATGCCTCTACATATTGCCAGATGCCCCCTGGGAATCTTTGGCATCTCTCAGTTGAGAACCATTGCTCTATAGGATCAAACATGGAAACTCAGCATCTTACCATTGTGCAAGAATACCAGAATTTGGACAGTTGGGGGCAACTGAAGGTGAGGATTTTAATAGCTGTAAAAGGTGAATTTATGTTTGAAATTACTAACACAGGGAAACTTTAGTGTTATAAGCAGTTATAGATTTTATCATAAATAAGAAAAAGTAAACAAATAAAGTCATTATAGAAGTTGAGACCATTTTACCCCTAATGGCCTTGGATCTGAATACAACACCTCATTCTAGGGCTGTTTCAACCATCCATGGAATATTTTTGTTGGAATTGTATTTAAGGCCTTTGGCAGTGAGTATATAATTGTATTTAGGCCTTTGACTATAAGTATATTAAACCAAAAATAATTAATATTTCTGGAGAAATTGTGGTTAATTACCATTGGAGAAAATTATATTTGACCTAAGGTTGGCTGGCTCGCTTCACCAGAGGCTGCTTCTGACCACAAAGATGCTTGAAAACAGCACTTGCAGGCGCTTCAGGGGTGAAGGAGTAATGACAAGGCATTTTTAGCTTTGGTGAAGGCCCACAATTGATCAGCAGTGTCCATGGCAGTCAGAAAATGTAACTGTATACGTGTGATTTGAAACCCAACTCCAACTGACAGTCACCATGGTGTTCTTTCTAAAGACAGTAGCTACGTTTCATGTCACGCCCCAAGACTGAAAGTAACAATAAATATACTGCCTTCTGAAAAACCTTAAGGCTCCAGCCTCAGGAGAGACCTGCTTTGACCAGAGATCACCTTTGGTGTGTTAATTTCCTTTGAAAAGGAAACGCATACACAGAAGACCCCAAGATGCTCACTACCCAAGAGTTGAGAAATGAGCCTTGTGCAGTGTCTTGAATCAAGGAAGCCAGTAGACTAACTGATTCCATGGATAACTGTGAGCATCTTCAGTGTTCCAGACTTGTGCTAACAGGTGAAAGGAACTCCAAATGTCATGTCAGTGCTGTGAGGTGAACTGTGTTCCCCCAAAATGCATATGATGAAATCCTAACCCCCAGTGTGGTTGTTTGTGGAGCAAGAATCTTGAGGAAATAATTAAGATTAAATGAGGTCAATAATTAAAAAAAAAAGATGTATCCCAATGTTCATTGTGGTGCTGTTTACATTAGCCACGACATGGAAGTAACCTAAATGTCCATTGACAGATGACTGAATAAAGTAGATGTGGTACATATATACGATGAAATATTATCCGCCATAAAAAAGGAATGAAATTGGGTCATCAGTAGTGATGTGGATGGGCCTAGAGTCTGTCATACAGAGTGAAGTTAGTCAGAAAGAGAAAAACAGATATTGCTTATTAATGCATATGTATGGAATCTAGAGAGATGGTGCTGATGAACCTATTTGCAGGGCGGGAACAGAGATGCAGACGCAGAGAACACACGTGTAGACACGGGGGAGTGGAGGGTGAGATGAATTGGGAGTGGGATTGACATGCATACACTACCATGTGTAGAATAGGTAGCTAGTGGGGACCTGCTACATAGCACAGGAGACTCAGCTCAGTGCTCTGTGGTGGCCTAGAGGGGTGGGATGGGGTGGGTGGGAGGGAGCTTCAAGAGGGAAGGGGTATATGTATACATATAGCTGATTCGCTTCATTGTAAGCAGAAACTAACACAACATTGAAAAGCAATTATACTCCAGTTTAAAAAGAAAAGATTGACTGAGGTCATAAGGATGGGGCCTTAATCTGCTAGGGAGTTCTTTCTAGCTGTCTCTCCCTCTCTCTTTTTCCCCACTCCCAGTGTGAGGATATAGCAGGAAGAAGAGCTCTCACTAGAACCAGACTGTACTGGCACTCTGATCTTGGACTTTTCATCTCCAGAACTGTGAGAAAATAAGTGTGTTATTTAAGCCATGTAGTCTAAGGAATTTTGTTAAGGCAGTCTAAGTTGACTAGTACATCCAGCATCCTCACTGAACAGATGAAGAGACTGGATCCAGAGAGGTAACGACTTTCCCAAGGTCCAGGTACTAAGTTAGTGGTAGAACTGGAGCACAAAACAGGTTTCCTGAGCCCTGGTCCAATGTCTGTTCCTCTTTCCCCACTGCCTCGGGTCATTGTTGCTGTTGTTGTTCAGTCGTGCAGTCGTGAAGTGTCCGACTCTTCACAACCTTGTGGACTGCAACACACCAGGCTTCCCTGTCTCTCAACGTCTCCCAGAGTTTGCCCAAGTTCATGTCCACTGAATCAGTGATGCCATCCAACCAGCCATCCTTATCTCTAGAACCCATCTCTCCTCATAGTCCTTGTGCTTGCCCTGTTTAGCTCAGCATTGCTGTGAGGATCAGTGAGATGGTACAAAAAATGACAGTTTAAGTTCTAAACTACAAAATATTTTACAACTCAGATTTTGCCTAGGATGCAGAAATCTGGGCTTCCTTGGGAGCTCAGCTGGTAAAGAATCTGTCTGCAATGCAGGAGACCCCAGTTTGATTCCTGGGTTGGGAAGATCCTCTGGAGAAGGGGTAGGCTACCCACTCCAGTATTCTTGGGTTTCCCTGGTGGCTCAGACAGTACAGAATCTGCCCACATGTGGGAGACCTGGGTTCGATCCCTGGGTTGGGAAGATAGATCCCCTTGTCATCTGAATTAAATTCACCCATTCCTGTCCATTTTAGTTCACTGATTCCTAAAATGTTGATATTCACTCTTGCCATCTCCTGCTTGAACAGATCCAGTTCACCTTAATTCATGGATCTACCGTTCCAGGTTACTATGCAATATTGTTCTTCACAGAATCAGACTTTACTTTCACCACTGGACGCATCCACAACCAAGTGTCTTTTACACTTTGGCCCCGCTGAATTCTTTCTGGAGCTATTTCTCTGCTTTTCCCCAGTAGCATATTGGACACCTACCAACCTGGGGGGCTCATCTTCCGGCGTCATATCTTTTTGCCTTTTCATACAATTCATGGGGTTCTTGAGGCAAGAATACTGAGGTGGTTTGCCATTCCTTTCTCCAGTGGACCATGTTTTGTCAGGACTGTCCACCATGACCCGTCCGTCTTGGGTGGCCCTGCATGGCCTGGCTCATAGCTTCGTTGAGTTATACAAGACTGTGATGCATGTGATCATTTTGGTTAGCTTTCTTTGATTGTGATGAGGTGATCAAGATGGCGGAGTAGAAGGATATGTGTTTATTTTCTCTTTTACAAAGGTCAAAAAAGAGTCAATTCCTTGGTTCTGTTTGACTGAAGTATGATAATGTTTTGCTCCCACAGATTCTGCATACGACTCTACTTCCTGAATGAAAACATGTCTCTCCTTCTCCAAGTCTAGTTTATCACCTGTATGTGTGTTAGTCACTCAGTTGTGTCTGACTCTCTGCAATCCCATAGCCTATAGCCCGCCAGGCTCCTCTGCCCATGGAATTCTCCAGCCACGCATACTGGAGTGAGTTGCCATTCCCTTCTCCAGGAGTGCTTCCCAACCCAGGGATCGAACCTGGGTCTCCTGCATTGTAGGCAGATTCTTTACTGTCTGAGCCACTACTCAGACAGTAGATTCCTACTATACATAAACAGATTTCATTTCCCAACATTTTCCATAATTATTTCACCCAGTTTTTAACCTTCCAAAAAGAATCTTCATCTGTTATATCATAAACTAAAATAGTTCCATTTGAATCTCTGTAGCAAATTAGACCCAATCCATGGAATCTCTTCTGACCTGCTGTATACCATATAGCAAGATTTATTTCCTCACCGGTATTTAACTTCTGAAAGTGGTGGTCTAGGCTTGTCTTGCTGCTCAGGAATGTCATCAGAGGCTAGGATTTCGTTTAGCATTTTGTTTCTCATGGTCATGAGCACATGCTTCACCTCCAGGCATTTCATGTATATTCCGGGCAGGAAGAAGGAGAGGGACAAAGGTGAAGTAAAAAAGCTTTTTCCTCTCCAGGTTTTACCTTCATACTGGGGAAGGGACTTCATGTTTTATTTTATTAATCAGGACTATATCACATTACCACTTCTTAATGCAAAGGTGTCTGGGAGTACAAGTATTTTGCTTTCTAGCCTCTACTGTAGAGGGAGAAAACGGTTGAATGGGACTTGTGAGCCAAGTTAAGGTAATTATCACAGAGAACATGACATCTCTGCAGAATCACTGGGGGCTAGAGAGCCAGGCTCAGAATATAATCAAGGTGGCCAGGCACAGCTCAAAGGCACGGGCGCTGCCGCACTAGTCTGGGCTGGTCACTTGCAGTCAACATTCATGCCATTCCCATGGACTCTCATTCCACCAGTTACACTTTTGCATTCTTACTAAGGATTCAGAGTCCTTGGATGAGCCTAAGTCATATTTCCATGCTGTAATATATAGGAAGGGTAGGGAGTGAGACTGTATGGCCTCCTCTTGGGCTTCCATAATGGCCAAAGGGAGAGTCTGCCCACCACCCATCTTGTAATTCCTCCAGTAGAGATGGTGCTACAATGCTATGCAGCCAAAAATGACAAGTAGTGACCATCCCCCTATTTTATAGATGGGGAACCCAGAGTTCAGAAGGAGGAAAGAGCTCAGTCTATACTACTGAGTGGGTGAAGGGCAGAGGCAGGATTTTATCTTATCCTGATGCCCCCAATCTGCTTGGTCCCAGAGAAGCAGCTCCCCTCAGAGTCTTCTCAGAATCTTTGACATTCCCTATGATGAGGGAGGGTTGTCTTTGGAGGCAGTCCCTCCTTTTTCCAGTCTGTGGGTAATTCCCTCTCTCCCTGTAGGATCTTCCCAACAACTGCTTCCTCTTTGTCTTCCTTTCCAAAAGTAAGAACAAACTTACTGACACTTAGGACTCCCATAAGACAATATTGAATGGAGTTTTTTTAAATGAAAATGCTATGTGTTAAGTACCATACACTTCTGAAGAGGAATAGCTAGGCAAAACCCCTCAAGATTTATATAAAGGTGGATAAACTTTTCTGGCTACCATCACCCACCAGCCTGTGTGAAAAAAAGACTAGACAGGGATTTCCCTTGTGGTCCACTGGTTAAAGATCCCATGCTCCCAGGGCAGGGGTCTTGGGTTCAATCCCTGGCCAGGGAACTAAGATCTATATATGGCCACATATAGCATGGCCAAAAATAAATGAATAAAAATACTCTACAAAATAAAATATATATTAAAAATAAAACATAATTCTCAACTTAAAAAAAAAAAAAAGACTAGTCAAGAAGATTTGATTCACTGGGCAGAGTTTGAGGGACAGTGCAATTGGAGATGGGCAGGGAGAGCCTTGATGCCTCCCAGCCAAGGGAGAGGGCTCCCACAGCACCCTCACTTTGGTGCCCCTGACTCAGATCCTATGGAGATTCCCATAAGGCCTTTTCAGAAGCCATAGCTGCATCCCAAGGTATGTTCCATCTTTGGACACCAACCCAGAGAATGCTGTCAGTTAAGGAAGCTTTACAGTCAAGTGCAAAGACTTTAGCCCCTTTACTTCAATCCTTGTCAACTCCTCCACTCCCGGCCCACCACTGATCCTGGGACGTGAGAGCAATGGAAGAAAGGAAGGAGAGAAAAGCAGATTTCATCTCCTTCCCCATTTGCAAGACCTCAAGCTGTGAGTCAGTCTGAGCCATGTGGACAGAAAGAACTTTGAGCTAAAAGTGAGATTGAAGATTTGATTTAGACCAGATGAATTTAAAACAAAAAACAACACCTGAAAATTAGTCTTAATTGCTAAAATTAGGTGGTCCTTGAAAGTGTGAGTAATCAGAAAGCTATGGAGTCTATTTGAAGACAAAGGTTGGGGAGAGATAAGGCTGTTTCTAGTTGTAACCACATTCAGACTGTTGTTACTCTCCTTTTCCACAGATAACATTCCAACTTTTGAGAAAATGCATGGGACTAAGGCATAAGGATTTCTGGAGGCGAGCCCCCGCTATTGCACACACTAGGAGGGTAACTCTGGACCACTTTGTCTTCTGGGTCTTGGCATCCTCTCCCCAAATGATGGGATTGTACTTTGTGATTTAGGTATCCCAGAATAATTTCTCTACTCCTCTGAACCGTGCAGTGACTTAAAACAGCAGGACAAAATAATTCACACAGCGAGCTTGCTTTACAAATTATACTTCAGTTATATTTGTTGGAAGAGTCAAGCATAGATGAATGGCATTTGGCAGGAGAAAACCTTAGTACATCCGAAACCCTTAATTATGCACAATAGGCAGCTCTGTAGCTTGGTCTATGTCAAAAGATGCCACATTATCAAATGACACATTGTAGAGACGTGTCAGAGTTTTTGCAATAGCTTGCTCATCTGTAGTATGATTGTCCTGTGTCAGACAGGTAGCATCCATGTTGTCACCTGAGTCTTCATTTGAAAATCTAAGTGCTCCTATATTTAAAGTCCTCTTGTCTAGTTCCTATAGCGATGAATCCATTGAAATTGATGACACTAAATAGGAAGTTTAGTGATAACATATTTATTTCCAGAGTTTGTATGTAGTTAAATATCACCATACTAGGTATAAGTTTTATACAGAGCTCCTTATGAATTTTATTATATATGTAATATATAAAAATCACACATAAGTAATATATATATCAGAAGCACTTTTCCTGCAAAAAGAAAATCATATGTAATCCTCCTACCCTAACAGGCTTCCCTAGTGGCTCAGACTTGGTAAAGAATCTGCCTGCAATGCAGGAAATTGGGTTTAACCCTGCTGGTTCAATCCTTGGGTCAGGGAGATCCTCTGGAGGAGGGCATGGCAACCCACTCCAGTATTCTTGCCTGGAGAATCCCATGGACAGAGGAGGCTGGTGGGCTACAGTCCATGGGGTTGCAAAGAGTCAGACACAACTGAGCAAGTAACTCTACTCTATAATTACTATTCCCCTTTTGTGCTTATTCTTTCAGACCTGTTTTGCAAATACACAAATATTAATGATTGTTTTCTTTTTTATTATTTATTTTGGTAGAATACACATAATGTAGAATTTACCCTTTTTGGGAACTTCCCTGTCAGTCCAGTGGTTAATACTCCATACTGCCAATGCAGAGGGCATGGGTTCAATCCCTGGTCAGGAAACTAAGATCCTGCATGCTACTAACTGTGGCCAAAAAAAAAGAATTTACCATTTTACCTATTTTGGTAAAATACGCATAACATAGAATTTACTATTTTGACTATTTTTAAATATATAGTTCAGTGACATTAAGTGCATTCACATTAAGTTCTGGAGATCTGCTGAACAAAATAGAGCCTGTAATTAAGTAAATCCACATTGTTGTTCACCATCACCACCATACATGTCCAGAACTCTCCTCGTCTTGCAAAATCGAAGCTCTGTACCTGATAAACACGAGGACTTTTTTTTTTTTACAGCTGCACAACCCCACTACACACACTTTGTGTTATTGATGGCAAAAATTTTCTTTTTATATCCTATCTCATATTTTGAGGCATATATGTTCAGTTTAATAACTTACTGAAGACAACAAGGAGGCCTGTGTAACAAAAATGGGAAATAAAACTGGAAAAGAGCATTTGCAGGGCCTTGTGGACTATGGTGAGCATTGAATTTCATGCAAAATTTACCGGGACATCTTTGTATAGTTGAGGGCGGAAGAGTAACATGATTTAGTTTGTCTTACTGGGCTGCCTCCTAGAGTTTGATTAGCAGGGGGTGGGAGAGAAAGCAGACAAGCAGTGGGGAGTTTCTTTCAGGTGAGAGTTGATAGTGTCATGGACCAGGTTGCCCTCAGTGGAAGCAAAGGCAAATGGTTGGATTCTGGATATATGTGGAAGGTAGAACCAGTAGGATTTGTTGATGGATTGGATGTCGGGTGAGAGAGAGAGAGGAGTCAAGGTTGACTTCAAGGTTCTGGGCTTGAGCCACCGAATGAAATTGCCATTTCCTGAAGTGGAGATGGAGGAAAGTGAAAGTCGTTCAGTCGTGTCTGACTCTGCGACCCCATAGACTATACAGTCCATGGAATTCTCTAGGCCACAATACTGGAGTGAGTGGTCTTTCCCTTCTCCAGGGGATCTTCCCAACCCAGGGATCGAACCCAGGTCTCCCACATTTCAGGCGGATTCTCTACCAGCTGAGCCACAAGGGAAGCCCAAGAATACTGGAGTGGGTAGTCTATCTCTTCTCCAGTGGATCTTCCCAACCCAGGAATCGAGCCAGTGTCTCCTGCATTGCAGGCGGATTCTTTACCAACTAAGCTATCAGGGAAGCACGAGATGGAGGAGGAGGAGGTTTTAGGTGGGGGGAAATGAAGAGTTCTGTTTCAGTCATTTTCAGTTTTACAATCTATGAGATGTTTCATTGAAGATATCAAGTAGGTAGCTGGATATGCAAGTCTGGAGTTCAAGGGAAAGAATGGGGCCAGAGATACCATTTTGGAGAAAGCATGTGTGAATGACATTTTTAAGTCGTGAGACTGAGTGAGCTCACCTAGGCCCTGGAAGAGAGGAGCAGTGAATAAGACAAGAGGTCTGAGTAATGAGCCCTGGGGCATGTCAACATTTAGAGGTCAAGAGGAGGTAGAGGACCCAGTGAAGGAAACTGAGAAGGAACATCCATTGAAGGCAGAGATAAAGAGTACAAAATATTTCAAGAAGGAAGGGTGAGTGGTCCGTTGTCCCATGTGTCTGAGAAATTGAGTGCTGTATTTATCAACATGAAGGTCATGCCTCGTACTTGGGATGTGGCTCTTGTCACCAGGTTCCGTGAACTGATGATGTCAGGGACTCCTGAATCAGGCAATTCTCCTTCCTTTCAGAGCTTCTGAGTCTTAGAGTTCTGCTGCTGCATATTCACATACATTTTGAAATTGGGGCTATTTTGTCTGTACAAATTCTTCCCCAAATCCTGTCTGGGAGGAGAGGAAGACACTTGGCGCCCTCTAACTTTCCTTCTTTAAAGGTCTATGCTGTCTGTCTTTCTTTCTTTTAAATCTTTAGTTGCACCACACGGCATGTGGGATCTTAGTTCCCTCATCAGCAATGGAACCCATGCCCCCTACATTGGCAGCTCTGGGTTTTAACCACTGGACCACCAGGGAAGCCCCTTTATGATATATTCCTTGATAGAAAATCACAGTCCCTGACTGTCTTAACAGCTGTCTGCATGTGTGCTTGCTCAGGCATGTCCGACTCTTTGTGACCCCCGTGGACTATAGCCTACCAGACTTCTCTTGATTTCTCTGGGAAATCAAAAAATTTGTCTTGATTTCCCGGGCAAGAATACTGGAGTGGGTTGCCATTTCCTACCCCAGGGGATCTTCCTGACCCAGGGGTTGATCCCCTGTCTCCTGCATCTCCAGCATTGGCAGGCGGATTCTTTACTGCTGTGCCACCTGGGAAGCCTTCTTAACAGTTACCACTTATGTAAAAGAACTTTATCTTTTAGCTGAATGTTAAACATCTCATCCTCCAGAAGATAATTATCTAATTTTCTAAATCAGTTGATCCCAAAATGAGTATTCTGTCTTCTCTTGGACCCTCCAGGCAAATAGGTGTTTTTTCCTGCCTCAGAGTGGAGAAATCTTGTTTTAGTGTGATCTGTTCTTTAGCTCACTAGTTTTCCTTACATTCATCACCCAACAATTATTTAACAAAATTCCAACAGCATACTATACTGTATGCATTGAGTCTCATTTGAGAAAGAAACTCTTAGAAAGAGTTTACCAAGTCCCAAGCAGAAGGAGAAGAAGGCATCAGAGGATGAGGTGCCTGGATGGCATCATCGATGCAATGGACATGAACGTGGGCAAACTTAGGGAGATGGTGAAGGACAGGAAGGCCTGGCGTGCTGCAGTCCATGGGGTTGCAAAGAGGCAGACATGGCTTGGCGACTGAACAGCAACAAACCAGAAGTGATTCCCATGGGCAGAAAGGGCAGGAATAACTCAAAGGAAAGCAGGATTGTGAAAAGGTGTGGAGGGTAAGAAAATGTCATCTCCTGGAAAAGTAGAGCATTAGCTGGACCTCAAAAGGTAGAAAGGATTTGAACAGGTAGAGCAAAAGATAATCATGCAAGATATTTAACATCATAGTCAAAGTTAGTGCTGATTGCGATGACTGTTTATACAGACAGGTTGGCCTGAAGAGATGGGTTCCTTGTAAGAGATAATTCACACTGAATCATGAACTCATGAAACTCATTCACACTGGCCTGTGCTTGCGTGGCCAATGGTATAAAGATTCTAGATTACCTTTCAGAGGGATATTGATGGTCTGTAGTGGTAGTGAGGCACCTTAGAATTTAGAAATAAGATTGCCTTTATTATCTATTCATTTGCATTCATATGTGAGACACTGAAGAAATATGAAGACAGATAGGTCCCAGTGTTCAAAAGCCTTGAATGGTGACTGCCAAACCACACCCCCCACAAACTGCAAAAGGTATTCAAACCAAGTCCCTGGAACCTGTGTTATTTTTGGTGGGGGGGGAATGTGATTTAAGGCAGATGTGATTAAGTTAAAATTTTTGAGATGAGATCATTCTGGATTATCATGGACACATGGAGAAGAAGAAGTGGCAGTGTGACCCAGAGGCCAAGACTGGAGTGATGAGGCCGCAAGCCAAGGAACACCTGGAGTGATGAGAAGGTAGAGGAGGCCAGAACCAGAGCTTCCCCAGAGAGAGCACAGCCCTACCAGTGCATTAATTTTGGAACTTTGGCCTCAAGAACTGCAAGAGAATATATTTATACTCTTTAAAAAGAATATCTCCATGTTTGTGATACTTTGTTACAGTAGCTACAGGAAACTTAATGATATTAATTATGGTTATTAACAAATGGTATCCAGCCCCATCACTTCATGGCAAATAGAAGGAGAAAAAGTGGAAGCAGTGACAAATTTTATTTTCTTGGGCTCCAAAATCACTGTGGATGGTGACTGCAGCCATGAAATTAAAAGACACTTGCTCCTTGGAAGAAAAGCTATGACAAACCTAGATAGCATGTTAAAAAGCAGAGACATCACTTTGCTGACAAAGGTCCATACTATCAAAGCTATGGTTTTTCCAGTAGTCATGTATGGGTGTGAGATTTGGACCATAAAGAAGGCTGGGCACCAAAGAATTGATGCTTTCAAATTATGGTGCTAGAGAAGACTCTTGAGAGTCCCTTGGACAGCTAGGTGATCAAAGCAGTCAATCCTAAAGGGAATCAACCCTGAATATGCATTGGAAGGACTGAAGCTGAAACTCCAATACTTTGGCCACCTGATGCGAAGAGCCAACTCTTTGGAAAAGACCCTGAGGCTGGGAAAGATTGAAGGCAAGAGGAAAAGGGGATGACAGAGTATGAGATGGTTGCATGGCATAACCAACTCAATGGACATGAATTTGAGCAAATTCTGGGAGATAGTGAAGGACAGGGAAGCCCGGTGTGCTGCAGTCTGTGTGGGTTTAGAAGAACCCGGTAGTTTAGTGAACGTCACCTGCTTTGTGATATTAGGGAAGCAAGTCCAGAACATAACTATAATATAGCAAATTTAAATACAATTGTTGGGACTTCTCTGGTGGGCCAGTGGCTAAAGCTCTGTATTCCTAACGCAGGGGGGCCAAGTTCAATCCCTGGTCAGGAAACTAGATCCCACATGCCACAACTGAAGATCCAACTAAGACTTAATGCAGCCAAATATGTATGTATGTATGTATATATATATATATATAGTCTCTGATCAGCTTTTGGTGTGCTCACTCTGGGCCCCTGGTAGTGAACTTGAGCATTTTGGATCCTGAAAGGGAAGCTTTCTCTCTTTCTCACACATGTACCAATGAATACATTTGCAACCTGGTTTTTATTTCTTGGGAGTTTGATTAGCATGATTTAGCTAATCACGCAAAGGTTGACTCAACCTTGAGATTGACAAAACTAGAGACCACATCCTGACGCTTAGTGAATTTGCCTGCTAAAGCCACATGATCAGACATTTTGAGATACAGGCTTGGAGTCTCCCAGATGCTATCTACTGTTACTGTTGATCCCTCTACGCCACCTCAAGGAGCATCATGCTTCCCCCTCAATTTAAAATCTGGGAAATGTATTTGTTCAGCAGACATTTTTTCTTGGTGCTCACATATAGGGGTGAAGTAAGGGGCTGCTGAGGCCTGGAGAGCTCATTGATGTATCTTTCAGGAGAATGACCTCAGTTCCTGTGTTAGTTTCCTGGGGATGCTGTACCAGACACTGAGTGGCTTGAAAGAACAGAGATGTATTCTCTCACAGTTCTGGAGGCCAAAAGTCTAAGATCAAGGAGTCAAGAGGGCTATATTCCCTCCGAAAGCTCTAGCTGTGAATCATCTTCGCCAGTTCTGGTGGACGCAGGTGTTTCTTGGATTGTGGCCTCATCACACCAGTCTGTGCCTTGGTCTTCACATGGCCTTCTCTGTCTTCTCTTTATCTCTTTTAAGGAAACCTGTCATTGGATTTAGGGCCCACCCTACTCCGGTATGTCCTTAATTAATCACAGAGACCTATTTCTAAATAAGGTCACATGACTTTTGCAGGGGGCGCTGGTCAACTGACTATATCTCCTTAAGCTGGAAAAGCTGCAAGGGCTGAAATGAGTCTTAGGTTATGCTAAAATAAATATGAATGAGGACTTCCCTGTTGGTCCAGTAGTTAAGACTCTGTGCTGCCAATGCAGGGTTCAATCAGGGTTCAATCCTGGTTGGGGAACTAAGATCCTACATGCCATTTGGAATGAACAAAAGATTAAAAAAAATTTAATACAAAAATATGTCAACTACAGCACAGACTAAGTAGATCTCAATCTGCAAATGCATGGGCAATAAGACAGCATGTGTGTGTGCTCAATCACGTCTGGCTCTTTACGACCCCATGGACTGTAGCTGCCCAGCTCCTCTGTCCATGGAATTTTCCAGGCAAGATTTCTGGAGTGGGTTGCCATTTCCTGCTCTACGGGATCTTCCCTACCCAGACATGGGATCAAACCCACATCTCCTGCATTGGCAGGCAGTTTCTGTACCGCTCTGCCACCTGGGAAACCCATAAAACAGTATGTGTGAATGTTAATCACTCAGTCATCTCCAACTCTTTGCTACCCCATGGACAGTGGCTCGCCAGGCTCTCTGTCCATGGAATTCTCCAGGCAAGAATACTGGAGTGGGTTGCCATTTCCTTCTCCAATAAGATAGCATAAGGAAGCTTAATAATGGTCAAGAGACCACACTGGCTGGTGGCAGCAGTGATGCGCAATGTCTCCTGTTAAGATCCCTAAAGGCACCTCTCCAAACGAGGAACCTGCCCATCTGGCTCCCTTTCCCTCCTCTAATTCAGATCACTCCTGCAGTACTGCTCTCTACAGATGGAGCCAGTTCCCTCATCACCTGCTGTTCTCTGTTGGTGTGGACACCTGTCTCCTGGCCCAGGGTCTTCACAGCTTTGTAGCTTTCCGTGGACACTCTGGCACTTATTCCAAAGGCTTTTTTTCTCCTGTTGGGATAGGTTTGTCTTCTAAGGGCTGCCCCGCCCATAGTCACTCTAGTTACCCAAGCTATTGCCATCTTGGCATCTGTGCCTGAAGCTCAAAAGGCCACGTGAAGGCGTGTCTCCATGACATTCCTGGACTCATGGCCCTCTACGGAGAAGTTACTGACCTCATCTTTAGTTAAGTTAACTTGTGGCATACTCCAGTGTTGGTTTCTTTATGATTTGATTCTTCCCATCTCAGTAAGAGGACAATGGGTTCTAGGCCAGAATGTTGCCTTCTAGCTTCCCAAACTGTGTTCTTATTCCTCATTCACTCATAAGGAGACCCTGGAAAGCACATTGTCAAATTAAACCAACCCTATAGACAAAAACTGCCTCTGCCGCCTTGCGCTATGCCCATGTTCCAGCTGTATTGGAATAAAGCATCTGAAACCAGTGCGCAGGGAGCAGAACGGCCAGTCTACCAAGTTGCCGCAGGACTAGAGTTCCAATTCTAGGTCATCCAGTCACTGACAGTGTGGATCCAGGAAAGGTTTTCAACCTCCTTGAACCCAAGTTCTGTAAATTGTAATTCATCTATAAATTGGGCCTAAAATTATATACTTTGAAAAATTGTGAACTGTGAAAGTTTAGTGAGATGGCAAATGTACGTGAAAACTTAGTGTCATGCTGATTGTGAGTCACCACTCTATAAATCTGCTGCCATGACTGTAGGCAGAATCCACAGCACAACTGACAAAGAGTGATCGTCTGATAGCCCCATGCAGATTCAATGACATTTCCAGTGAATCCACGTGACTGTAATAACACTCCTGCCCCGTAATAGCACATCTGCCATGAGTTCATGTCTTTTCTCTAGATCTTTCCCAGTTTTTCTGCCCTTTTCTCATACCTCAGTGGAAGAATTATACTTCTTTTCAAAACTGATAATCTCTGTATTTGTGATTCAGAACTCTATTTACATAGTCCATCCCTTTATTAGCTGCATTCCCTCAACAAACCCAAGTTGTGCCCTTGCTTAAAAACACTGTTCCTTAATTCTGCAGCCCACTCAAGATACATGTGGTCCCTCCTTCCCTTTAGCTGTCAAGCTTCTTGAGTGCTTCTAAAATTATTTCACACATGTCTGTTTCACATGACCCCATGCTGCGTACAGTGGTGGACGGCGGGCATCCATTGTGGCCGTCAGTGGAGGATGATGCCACCAGGTCTCCTGCAGCTAGGAGTTCTGAACAAAGGGGATGATGAGTCTATGAGTACATAAAAGAAAAAAATCTATCCTAAATATGGTGGAGGTAGGGCATGGAAGGTTTCCTTGAGCAGATAATCTAATTGGAATCTAGGGATTAATCAGGTGAGAGAACTTGAGACAGTTCAAGAAACTGAAATGAAGCTGGGGAGATTTGAGAACAGAGACTGATGGTCCCCGTGTGATGGAAGGGACAGACCAGAAGCTGCTCGGATTTGGTCACCTAATTAACTCACTACTTGATTCTCCATTTATGAGTGTGGTTACCTAGCTTTCTTTTCCACTCTTCCCTAAACTCTAGGAGAGCAAGGGTCATGGCTATTTTTACTTACTTTATGCCCAACTGCTAGTAATGTTGTCTGCCAGTAGACTATCATTAAACAGTGATAGAAGTGTCTTTCAGGAGCTAGTCAGATAGCAAGAAGAAAATAATGTGTTCTAATGCTTTGGCTTCGAGTGGGGTATTCTAATGGAATTATATTGTGTATGTTAATGGGATACAGAATAGCAGCCATTAACTCATAGGGGTGTAGGTACAGGTGTGAAGTAATCAGCAAACACCTTTGAAAAGATGAGTAGACATCCGTTGAGCAAATGAGAGGAAAATGGCATTGTGGCAGACGGAAAGACTTATACAAAGAAGTGAAAAGACTTCATGAGTTGAGGGAACTGAGTGACGTTTCTATAACTGGAATGAAGGGAACATGTGGAGAAATAGTAAGAGGTGAGGCTGGACAACTGGGGCACAGATCATGGAGACCCTTGCCTATTTCCTGTGGAATTTGAGCATGTGTGGAGACAGAGATGATCTCTAAGTAGGAAAATAGCATGACGTATTTGCATTTGAAAAAGACTTATTTTAGCAACTGGAACTCTCAGACATGGCTTGTGGAAATATAAAATAATAGAACCATATTGGAAAGCTGTTTGACAGTTTCTTACAAAATTTAACATACACCTATCCTGTGAACTGGCACTTCTATTCCTATATATTTATCTAAAATTGAAAATATATGTCCAAAAAAGATAGACAAAAATGTTCATGACAGCTTTTTCATAAGAGCGAAAACTAGAAACAACTCAATTTTTCATCAACAGATGAATGGAAAAATAAGTTGTGGTATATCCATACAATTGTGTACTACTCACTGACTTCCTCAGTGGCTCAGCAGTAAAGAATCCTCCTGCAATGCAGGAGACCCAGGTTCAATCCCTGGGTTGGGAATATCCCCTGGAGGAGGGCATGGCAACTCACTCCAGTATTCTTGCCTGGAGAAGCCCATGGACAGAGGAGCCTGATGTGCTACAGTTCAGGGCGTCACAAAGAGTTGGACATGACTGAAGTGACTGAGCACGCATGCACAGCAGTGTAAAGGAACAAACCAGTGAAAATGCCGTAGCCTGGATGACTTTCACAGTCACTGTGTTGACTGAAGAATCCAGACACAAGATAATCCATACCATGTGATTCCATTTACACATAGTTTAAGAACAGGCAAAACTATTCTGTGGTAATAGAAATCAGGACATTTCTGCCTCTGGGCATCAGGGGCTTGACTGGAGAGAGTCATAATGGAACTTTCTGAGGCTATGGAAATGTTCTATTTCTTGATGGGGTGGTGGTTATGCTTAAACCTGTCAAACTTTGCACTTACAATTTGTGTGTTTTATTGTATGTAAATTATGCATCCTTTTTTTTTTTTAAGTACTAGAGGAAAAAGACTTCTGTGGAAACAGTGTGGAGAATACTCAAAGAGGAATTGAGAATTGACTTGGGGTGATTGTAACAATGTGGTAGAAAAATTTGAATGCTAGAATTTAAGCAATGGGTTTGGAAAAAGAGGGAATGAATTTCCGGATTATTGAGGTAATAGGATTTTTTTTTCTTCTTCCTCCAACCCCCTCCCTTCTAGCAACCACATGTTAGTCTCTGTATTAGTGACTCTGTTGTTTAGTTATGTTTGTTCATTTATTTTGGTTTTTTAGATTCCATATATAAGTGAAATCATACAGTATTGTCTTTCTCTGCCTATATTATTTCACTTAGCACCTCTTGGTCCAACCATGTTGTCACAAATGGCAAGATTTCATTCTTTTTCATGGCTAAGTAATACTCCATCATGTGTTTATGTGTATCTACATATATGTATATCACATCTTCTTTATCCACTTCTCTATTGATGGGCACTTAGATTGCGTCCATATCTTGACTATTGTTAGTAATGCTGTAATTAACATAGGGGTGCATATATCTTTTCATTTTCTTTGTATAAATACCCAGGAGTGAAATTGCTGGATCTTATGGTAGTTCTGTTTTTAATTTTTTGAGGGAGGCCATTATGCTCCTTTCCAGAGTAGGTACACAAATTTACATTCCCACCAACAGTGCGCGCGCGTTCCCTTTCCTCCGCATCCTCACCAACACTTGTCATCTCTTGTCTTTTTGATAATGGCCATTCTGACAGGTGTGAGGTGATATCTCAGTGGTTTTGATTTGCATTCCCCTGATGGCTAGTGATGTTGGGCATCTTTTCATGGGTCTATTAACCATCTGTATGTCTGCTTTGGAAAAATGTCTATTAAGCTCCTCTGTCCATTTTTTAATCAAGATTTTTGTCTTCTTGATGTTGAGTTGTGTACATTCTTTGTGTGTTTCAGATATTAACCCCTTATCAGATATATCATTTGCAGATATCTTCTCCTATTCAGTAGGCAGCCCTTTCATTTTGTTAACAGTTTCACTCTGCAAAAGCTTTTTAGTTTGATGCAATCCCATTTGCTTATTTTTGCTTTTGTTTCTTTTGCCTGAGGAGACACCCAAAAAAGTATTGCCAAGACTCATGTTAAAGAGCATATTGCCTATGTTTTCTTCCAGAAATTTTATGGTTTCAGGCCTTACATTTAAGTCCTTAATCCATTTTGAGGTTATTCTCATATGTGATGTGAGAGAGTAGTCTAGTCTGATTCTTTTGCTTATAATTCCCTCAGTTCAGTTCAGTCGCTCAGTGGTGTCTGACTCTTTGGGACCCCATGGACTGCAGCACGCCAGACCTCCCTGTCCATCACCAACTCCTGGAGTTTACTCAAACTCATGTCCATTGAGTCAGTGATGCCATCCAACCATCTCATCTTCTGTCTCAGTTCAGTTCAGTCACTCAGTCGTGTCATACTCTTTGCAACCCCATGAATCACAGCACGCCAGGCCTCCCTGTCCATCACCAACTCCCAGAGCTCACTCAAACGCACGTCCATCAAGTCGGTGATGCCATCCAGCCATCTCGTCCTCTGTGTAGTTTTCCTTTATTTCCTTTATTGAAGAGGCTGTCTTTTCCCCATTGAATATTCTTGCCTCCTTTGTCATAGATGTATTGACCATATCAGTGTGGGTTTTCCCCCTGGATTCTCTATCCCCTTTCCTAGATCCATGTGCCTGTTTTTGTGCCAGTACCATGCTATTTTTTTTTTTTTTTTTAATTTGGCTGCACTGGGTTTTAGTTACAGAACACAAGATCTTCATTGTCACATGCAGGATCTTCAGTTGCATCACACAGGTTCTTAGCTCCAGCATGTGGGATCTAGTTCCCTGACCAGGGACCGAACCCAGTCCCTCTGCATTGGGAATGCAGAGTCGTAACCGCTGGACCACCAGGGAAGTAGCAGTACCATACTATTTTGGTTACTGCAGACTTGTAGTTTGAAATCAGGGAGCAAGATACCTCCAGCTTTGTCTTCTTCCTTAGGACTGCTTAGGCTACTCAGGGACTTTTGTGTTTCTCTACAGATTTTAGAATTATTTGTTCCAGTTATGTGAAAAATGCCATTGGCATTTTGATAGGGATTGTATTGAATCTGTAATTTGCCTTAGGTTGTATGTTCATTTGAACAGTATTCTTCCAATCCATGAGTACAGTGTATCTTCCCATTTGTTTGCATTATCTTCAGTTTCTTTCATCACATCATCATATTTCTGAGTACAGGTCTTTTACCTCCTTAGTTAGATTTATTAGCAGGCATTTTTTTTTTGAAGTGATCTGTAAATGGGATTGTTTTCTTAATTTCTCTTCCTAGTTTGTTTTCAGTGTATAAAAAGGAGATAGTAGGATTGACAGAATTTAAAAAATGAGGAGAAAAAAAAATAAAAAATGAGGAGGAAAGAGTTAAGAAGTCTTTGGATTGTAATAGGTTGATACAGTTGCTGAAAATTTGGAAGCAGGTTTTGAGGGGGGATTTTTGGTGGTGGCTGGTGAGTTGGGTTCCAGAAAGGTGAGCTTGTTGTAACCCTGAAGAATCTCCATGTGCAACAGGTGTAGCTAAAAACGGGTCTGAAGCCTGGGGAGAGTACAGGGCTGGAGATAAGAGTGTGGGGTCACCAAGAGGTAGGCATCATTGAAATCATCATGAATGGGAGAGTTTAAGCATTAAGCAGAGACAAGGGCTAAAAACAGAACCTTGGAAACCTTGACATTTAAAGGTCAATAGAGAACAAGGAGCCCACGAAGGAATCTGAGGAGATGTAAAATGTGCTTCGTAGGAGCCAAAGAAGGGGAAAGTGATTCAGTAAATAGAGAGGGTCAATGTCAAGTGCTGTGGCAGTCAGGTCAGAAAATAACTGCTTCCACACCCCTTCCTCCCTCCCAAACCTTTCAGATCTCATCAACTCCTTTCTCCTGCTACTGGAATGTTTTTCCTGAAGGTGGCCAGAGACCTCCAAGTCTCCAGATCTAGTGGCATCATCATCTCCAGCCTCTTCAACCTCCTGCTCATTCGACATCACCAACCACGCCCTCCTCCTTAAAATTCTCTCCCCTAGGCCTTTGTGACTCTGCAGGGTTCTTATTACCCTCACAAAACCCTCATCATGGCTCCTCTTCCTGCTCTTGAACATACTCATTCCCTGAGGTTTTGCTGTCTTTTCTTCCCTTGGCATCAAATCGAATCATCATGTGGTTAGGCCTGTGGTAGGTGCTGATGAGACCAGTAAATATAACATACGCCCAGCTTCCCAGAAGTGGACAGCATAGCCACAGAGGAAGAAGAAAATAGATCTCAACAGTATTGTGTGCTAGACAGTTATTAGAAGGGTTCTCTGGGATTGTGGAAGGAACAACTGAGCCTGAAACAGTAAATAAGAATGCATGGAATCTAGGGAGGGATGGGATCCATGGAAGCTTCTGTGGCCGAAGTGTATATAGAAAAGGTGGGGCTGTAAGAAACGAGTTGCCAGTCCAGGTTCGATGCACGATACTGGATGCTTGGGGCTAGTGAACTGGGACGACCCCGAGGGATGGTATGAGGAGGGAGGAGGGTTCAGGATGGGGAACACATGTATACCTGTGGCAGATTCATTTTGATATTTGGCAAAACTAATACAATTATGTAAAGTTTAAAAGTAAAATAAAATTAGGAACAACAACAACAACAAAAAAGAATAAGTGAAAGCTAAAAAAAAAAAAAAAGAAAAGGGGGGGGGCTGAAGGGTGAAAGAAGGATTCAAAATATAAATGTAGAGAGGTAAATTGCAAAGTGTCATGTGTAATTCTTAGGAGCTTGAGCATCATTCTATATATATAGAGAATATGTATATATATATATAAGCAGTAGGGAGCCAGTTGGGTCTTAAATAGAGGAAAGATGATCACACACAGGCTTCCCAGGTGGTCCAGTGCGTAAAGAATCTGCCTGCAATGCAGCAGACTCAGGAGACATGTGTTCGATATCTCTGGGTTGGAAAGATCCCCTGGAGGAGGGCATGGCAACCCACTCCAATATTCTTGTCTGGAATATCCCATAGAAGAGCCTGATGGGCTACAGTCCATAGGGTCACAAAGAGTTGGACATGACTGAACCAACTTAGCACACACACATGCTTTATCACACAAAAAATTTTGGAACATAACTAGCTGAATGAAGGCTAGAGAGACTGGGAGAAGGCTGGGGGCAGAGGGGCCAATGAGGCTGTTTCCATAATCCAGGTGAGAAATGATGAGGATTTGAATTAAGGTAGCAATGAGAATGGGGCTTCCCTAGTGGCTCAGCGGTAAGGATTCTACCTGCAATTCAGGAGACCCAGGTTTGATCCCTGGGTTGGGAAGATCCCCTGGAGGAGGGCATGGCCACCCACTCTAGTACTCTTGCCTAGAGAATCCCATGGACATAAGAGCCTGGCAGGCTGCAGTCCTTAGGGTCACACAGAGTCAGACACAACTGAAGCGACGAAGCAGCAGCAGCAGCACTGAGACTAATAGGGAAGATGATGAAATTCCAGAGATATTTCTGGTATAGACTTGAATTGTTGAGGCAACTGGTTGGGAGATGCAAAGGGAGAGGTCGAGGATGACTGCATAGTGCTTAAATGGGGAGATTTGGGTCAGTAGTGACTCCATGACCCCAAACTAAAACTACAAGAATGGAAACAGCCTTTGAATGGAAGTACATTACTGATTAAAATTTAAACATACTTGGGAACTCCGTAGGGGTCCACCAGTTAGGACTCTATGCTTTCATTGCCAAGGACGCTGGTTCTGTTCCTGGTCAGGGAACTAAGATCCCACAAGCAGTGTGGTGTGGCCAAAAAAAAAAAAAAAGAAAAAGATTTAAACATATTAATTTTGAAATTATTATACAGTATTTAGTTAGAACTCTGTTTCAACACAGAGACTGTGGCTGAAGTCCTAGGGTTAGATGAGCCTTTTTTGAAAGCCCATATAGAAGAAATCATGAGTTTGGCAGAGATGGAACATCAAAGAATATCAGCATTGGGACTTCTCTGGTAGTCCAGTGGCTAAGACTCCATGCTCCCAATGCGGGTTTGAGCCCTGGTCAGGGAACTAGATCCCATATGCTGCAACAAAAATACCATGTGCTGCAAATAAGACCTGGCACAGTCAAATAAATAATAAATATTTTTTTAGAAATGAATATCAGTATTGTAAAGTTGAGAAGGGAAAACCTCAAAGGAAGTAAACAGAGAAAGAATAAAAGGACAAAATCCTCAAAACTAAGAGAATAAAGAGTTTTAAGAATCAGAGGGTCAACAATGTCAAATGTCACAGAAAGGTTTAGGGCTAAAAGTGTCCATTGTGTTTGGTAATTAGGAGATCCCTGACTAACACATCAAGAGCATTTTTATTGGAAGGCAGGGATGGAAACCATAGGGTTGAAGAGAATTTAGGAGAAAAATTAGAAAAAGCATAGTGTAAAATAATGTCACATTCAGGCATACAAATACTTGGAACATTTCCTGTCCACATAATTTACTCAGGAAAATTACTTAAGGGTGTACTCCAGAAAAAAATGAAAGAAATTCAACAAAGAGGAAACATGGGATCTGAGCGGGGGAAAATAGAGCCATGTGGAGCAGAACCATAGAGGAATGTGTCCAAAATTGATCATTTAACAGGGAAATTAGGGATCCTGACAGTCTTAACATAAGATGAAGAAAACATATAGTTCTACTTTCTTTAAGAAGAAGGGCAATGAGAAGCCTCAGAAATGTAGAGAAAAGCCTGTGGAAGAAGTCTGGGCCAAACATGAAGCAAACTGAAATATGATTTTGAGCAGTTTGATGGCAGATAAGAAAAGAACAATAAACCTATATATTTGAATTTTTTCCATCCAGTAACTTGGCTGGAAATAGTGTTATAGCCCTTTCTGTCATGATTTATTCACCCTACCTGATTCTGCAGTGTATGTAATCATAAATATAAATATTGCTTATTGTTCTTCAAGTTTTAGATTCAATTTATGTGAAGTTTACAAAGCATGCAAAAATTCGTGTAGCTCCAAAGCAGAATCTGAATGATTTAAACCTTGACATGTAAAGAAGAACTTGAACAGGTAATCAAAATTTGGAATGTGGAGAAGAGTATTAGTAATAAGATAGCTACCATTCGTTGAGTCTCCACTATGTCCCCAGTCACTGTCCTAAGCCTGTTAAAGGTTATTGAATTCATGACAAAGCTATGAGTTAGGTGCTATTTTTATATCCATTTTCCAGCTAAGGAAACTGAAGCACAGAGAGGTGAAGTAACCTGCCCAGGGTCACACAGCTAGCAAATGGAAGCCGTGAGAGTAGCACCTCAGCTGTCTTGGCTCCAGAGCCTACATCTACGTATACTCCACTCCACTGTCCTGTTTCCTCAGGTGAGGCAGAGAAGTGCCCAGGTGCCAGCAACCTCACCACACTTCCTGGAAGGGGGAGGGGGAGGAGAAACTGACCCACGTTGATGCAGCAGACAGGAAGCTTAAAATATATATTTTACAAGTCACGTGAGGTGGTTGCCTCAGCAGGCTAGGACTCAGGGGTGGGAGGCTGAGAGAAGAACTTACTGTCATTTTATATACTTAACGAACCATTTGAATCTTTATTATTATGTGCATGGATTAGTTTTATCATTTAAAAATCCTACCCTTCTTCCAAGGCCATGTTTAAAAATTTCCTCCCAAAGCTTCCCTAATTTCTTCAGTAAAAAATGGGCTCTCGAATCATCTGAGCTCCTGCAAGGCCATGTCTCTGTTTCTGCCCTCTTTAGAACCCACTACTTCTGACTTTACGTTGCCTTTGAAAATGCCTTGGGGACAGCATCTTTGTCAGATTTACCTGACTTACCTCCGTGGCCTTGGCATTGTGCCCTGCTTATGTTATGTGCTCTGTAAATATTGAATGAACTGGATGAGTGGCTTCTGTTAACAGCACATTGTGTCCATTGCCCACAATTTGGGGAACTCAGATCACATAGCTTGAGTGTGTCTACGTGTCAGTCCGGAGAAGGCGATGGCACCCCACTCCAGTACTCTTGCCTGGAAAATTCCATGGACGGAGGAGCCTGGTAGGCTGCAGTCCATGGGGTCGCGAAGAGTCGGACACGACTGAGCGACTTCCCTTTCACTTTTCACTTTCATGCATTGGAGAAGGAAATGGCAACCCACTCCAGTGTTCTTGCCTGGAGAATCCCAGGGACGGGGGAGCCTAGTGGGCTGCCGTCTATGGGGTCGCACAGAGTCGCACACGACTGAAGTGACTCAGCAACGTGTCAGTCACCGTGCTGCCACTGGGAAGAGGGAGATGGGGAGAGAAGGAGGGTGTGGAGTGGCCACTTTGCCCCATCCTTCTATAAAAACAGAGCCACAAAATGACAGCGCTGATATGAATCTTAGATCGTTACGTCCAACCCCTCATTTTACAAATGAGGAAACTAAGGCCAGGGAGCAGAAAGACTTGAAAGCCCACAATGAAATTGGAATAGCTGTATATCAGCTTAGGTTCTTAAGCTTTGTTCCTAATTACCAAAGCAATACATGTTTAATACTTAGCTTTTTTTTTTTTTTTTTAACCCCTATAGCCTCTTTATATTTCTACCTAAACATGGTTTGGAGCTTTTATTTTATTTTTTTATGGTCTTGCTTTGTAGGTGATATTTTAAGTTGGCATAAATTCTTTTTGGATGGCAGTGAATGATGGATGGGTAGATAGATGGATAAATTAGTGACTTTCCCGGGATAACATAGCTGGTCGGTGACAGAGCCGAGACCTAGCAAAGCATCTCGCTGAGGGATGCCAAGCAGCTGAAGTACCTGACACAAAAGCACTTCTGAGTTGCCGTGGCAACTACAGTAGTCCTCTAATTTCTGTCAGAGTGTGTGGGGATCAGGGTCACTCCCTAGTGCACAGGCTCAGAGGTTAAGATGTGAAGGAAGACACCCCAGGCTGTGATGGCACAGCCCCAGCTAGATTCAGGAATCAGCATTTTGTTGAAGCCACCAGGCCTGGTCTGAAAGAGGGGCCAAGGGAAATGGATCCAAAGGACACTGTTATCCAGGTGGCATCATGTGGTGAAGAGAAACAGGAGGCAGACCCAGATTCCAGGCCTGGCTCAGGCACTAAGTCATTGAGTGACTTTGGGTAGGTCACCGCCTCTTTCTGGGCCTTGGTGTCTTTACCTACGAGGTGAAGTGATTGGACTAGTCCCTGGGTGATGTCCAAGGGCTCTAACCATATGAAAATGCCCCGACACCACAATTGCAAAATGTCTTGTCAGAATCCAGAGAAGGCTGGGATTCCAGCCTTGGATCCACAGAGAGGACCTATCCCTCCCCTCACCCCTTTGTCACCCACGGACTCCATGCTCTCTGCAGCCAGCCAGAGCTGCGGGAAGGCAGCCTGAGACAGGTAGCCTGCCAGCCCTGGCCAGCTCCCCGCTCCAACTGAGGTAGGAGTGGGGTCGGGAGCACGCACTCTTCTTCAGAGATGCCTCCCTTTGGAGGAGGCACTACTTGCGTGGTAAACAAAGACCCAGGTTCCTCGGCTGGAAGCAGGGGTGTGCCTTCCTCCTCCTCCACGAAGATGGGGGTTGGCAGGAGCTCAGCGATCCTGGGAGCACTGCTGAGTGGGGCATGAAGAAGCCACCTGGGTGGAGGGGCAGGGCGATTGGGTGACCTGTGGTGGCGACTGCATCCATGTCCAGTCCCCAAGGGTCGTATCCCCCAGTCTCTTTACAAGTCATCTACCTCCCAAGCCTCTCCGCCTTCCTATGCTTGTCACCACTTATCCTTTATTGACTCAGTAAATATTTCTTGAGCACCTGTTGTTCTGGATGCTGAGGATACAGTGGTAAATGAGAGAGACACAAAACCCCTGCTCTCAAAGAGTTTATGTTCTAATGGGGGAGGTACTTAGTAAACAAATACTAGTCATATAGTATATTATACAGGTGGTAAGACATGCTGTGAAAAGAATAAAGCAGGTAGAGGAGATAAGAAATGTGAGTAGAGCATGCTATTTGAATTAAGGTGGTCTGGGAAGACGTTGCTAATAAGGTGATATTTGAGCAAAGACCTGAGGGAAGTGAAGGTGCAAGCCCTGGGACATTCCAGGTAGAGAAGAAACATCCCAGGCAGAGAAAAGGCCCAGAACAGAGTGTGCTTGGCATGTCTAGAACACAGTCAGCAGGGCTGGAGAGGCGGAGTCACGGGAGACAGGTGGAAGTTGCAGAGAAGGCAGGAGACAGAGGATAGCACCTTGAGGGCCATCACTCAGTGGCCAGGACAGGAAGCCACTGGAGGTGGTGAGCCGCGGGGTGATGTGTCTGACTTGGGTTTTAAAAGGGTTTCTGCTGTGTGAAGGACAGGTGAAGGTGGAAGCAGGGGAACAGGTGAGCTGTCAATTGCAGTAATCCAGCTGAGAGATGACAGGGGCTTGGACTGGAGTGGAGAGGTGGTGAGGAGTGTTAAAATTTGAAATGTATTTTGAAGGTAGAACTGACAGATTTGCTGACAGATTGGATATGGGGCATGAAAGGAAGGAATCAGGATGGTTCCAAGACTCTTTGGCCTGAGCAACTGGAAGGATGAGTTTGTTGTTCACAGAGATGGGAAGGGCTGTAATGGGGTAGATGAGACATCTAAGTCAGGTTTTCTGGTTGACAGTTGGATCCATGAGTCTGGAATTAATGGGAACAGTTGAGGGTAAAGATATATTTGGAAGTCATCAGCAAATAGACTTGCACTGTCCAATATGGTAGCCACTAACCACAAAAAGCTTTTTATATTTAACATGAATTAAATAACCTCACCTCAGATATGTAGATGACACCACCCTTATGGCAGAAAGTGAAGAGGAACTAAAAAGCCTCTTGATGAAGGTGAAAGAGGAGAGTGAAAGAGTTGGCTTAAAGCTCAACATTCAGAAAATGAAGATCATGGCATCTGGTCCCATCACTTCATGGGAAATAGATGGGGAAACAGTGGAAACAGTGTCAGACTTTATTTTTCTGGGCTCCAAAATCACAGCAGATGGTGTTTGCAGCCATGAAATTAAAAGACGCTTACTCCTTGGAAGGAAAGTTATGACCAACCTAGATAGCATATTCAAAAGCAGAGACATTACTTTGCCAACAAACGTCCGTCTAATCAAGGCTATGGTTTTTCCAGTGGTCATGTATGGATATGAAAGTTGGACTGTGAAGAAAGCTGAGCACCAAAGAATTGATGCTTTTGAACTGTGGTGTTGGAGAAGACTCTTGAGAGTCCCTTGGATTGCAAGGAGATTCAACCAGTCCATTCTAAAGGAGATCAGTCCTGGATGTTCTTTGGAAGGACTGATGCTAAAGCTGAAACTCCAATACTTTGGCCACCTCATGCGAAGAGTTGACTCATTGGAAAAGACTCTGATGCTGGGAGGGATTGGGGGCGGGAGGAGAAGGAGATGATAGAGGATGAAATGGCTGGATGGCATCGCCGACTCGATGGACGTGAGTCTGAGTGAACTCTGGGAGTTGGTGATGGACAGGGAGGCCTGACGTGCTCCAGTTCACAGGGTCGCAAAGAGTCGGACACGACTGAGCAACTGAACTGAACTGACTGAACATTAAATAGCATTTAAAATTTAGCCCCTTCTGTCACACTAACCACATTTCAAGTGCACAACAGCCAAATGTGAGCAGAGACTACCATACTGGACAGCACAGATAGAGAACATCTCCACCATCACAGCAAGCTCATTAGACAGTGCTTATAATGTCTGGATGAGATGCCGGGAGAGTGGATGGAGAAAAGTGAGCTTTTATCAGTTTGGAAGATAAACAGGAGTGGCCTGTATGCTCAGTTGCAAAGTTGTGTCTGACTCTTTGTGACCTCATGGACTGTAGCTCACCAGGCTCAGACTTTGTCCATGGGATTTCCTAGGCAATAATACTAGAGTGGCCTGTATAGGAGTAGGAAAATCCAGGAGAGGGTGGATTTCTGGATGCCAGTAAAGAAAGTATATTGGAGAGGAGGTCAGATGCTTTTATTAGGACAGGGAGACTGAAAACCAAGAATTGTCGGTGGTCCAGTGGTTAAGAATCTGCCTGCCAGCGCAGGGAGGGGTTCCATCCCTGGTCCGGGAGGATCACACATGCCATGGAGCAACTAGAACATGCACGCCACGGCTACTGAAGCCCATGCACTCTGGAGCTCATACTCCGCAACAAGAGAAGCCACTGTAATGAGAAGCCCGTGCTGTCTAGAGAGTAGCCCTTGCTCACCACAACTGGAGAAAGCCCACATGCAGCAACGAAGACCTAGCACAGCCAAAATAAATAAATAATTTTTAAAAATAACCTTAAAAAAAATTGACCAGCAGATTTATCAACAAGTAGGTCATCAGTAACTTCAGGGAGGGCAGTTTTGCAGAGGTGGAGACCAAAGCTTGAGTGAGGTGGTAGATTCCAGAGAGAATGAGGAGAGAGGAATTGGAAACAGCACATGTACACACCTTCACACCTTTTCAGATGAAGGTGCTGTGAAGGAGCAGAGAAATAGCCAGAGGCTTATGATGTTAAAGAAAGTAAAGCTTCCCCACAGGGGGAATTGAGAAAACCATGCCTTGAGTAAGGAAGAGCTGAGAGGATCTGATCCCCACATGGCTCCCATGGCTAGGATATGGACAGGATGGATGTCTTGCCTGGAAGATGGAGGGAGGGCAGAGTCAGTGGCAAGGCTGCAGATGAGAGCGTGGCTGGGGGATGGGGAGCATGGGGAGGTTCTCTTGGAAATGTCTCTGTTCCCCCAGGGCAGTTAGGAGGAGTTCATTGACTGAGTGTGAACACAGGCATTGGAGGGGTGAGGAGAGAGAGGAGGGCATCAGTAGTCATCCAGGAAAGCAGGAGAGTGGTGGGATTAGGGGACGGATATGGGATTGCCAGGCTGCACCGAAGGCTTGCCTAAAGTTTGTGGTCCTGCTAGAGCCAGCTTCCGGAATTTGCCCTGTCTTGCCTCTGTGTGTTCACATATGCTGCTTTTTCTCTTTGGAGGGTCCTTCCCATTTCTCTAGTCCCTCATCTGCCCAGCAGACCCATGATTCTGCAAGGCACAGCTTAAGCATCAGCTCCTCTGAAACCTCCTTCCCTCCCTTTCTTCTCACCGGTGCCCATCCTTCCCCCCAGAACTCTGATTGAGTCACATGATCAGTATTTGCTTACATGGCTATTGCTCTAAGGCAGGAGTCAGCAGACACTTTGCAGAAGGGCAGAGAGTGAATATATTAGGTTTTGTAGACTGTTTGGTCTCTGCCACACTATTCAGTCTGTACAGATTGTAGCACAAAAGCAGTCAGACAATACATAAAAGATGGGGTGTGACCATGTTCTAGTAAAATGCTATTTGCTGAAACAGGGGTGGGCTGGATCTGGCCTCTGGGCCATAGTTAGCCAACCCCTGCTCAAGGGAATGGCAGAGATGATATCTCAATTGTCTCGGTGGCCCCCGTACCTGGGTACCAGTTAGGGGCTCAGGAAATGTTTGAATGGATGATAGAAGAGTGGATGTGCATGAATAAACATTTAGGCCTGTCCTACTTAGATTACAGAACCGTGTTCCCTCAGACATGCAAATTTTAGTCTCTTTGTCAATGGTCTGTCATTACACAGTCACCCCGTGCCTAGGGAAGGACTGTACATGGCAGCATGAGCCCTCGATACCCAGGAAAGATCAGACATGGCCTTGCCACCCACTGCATCAGTGCTAAACTGCCACCCTGGCTAGCCAACCTTGTTCCTACTTGTTCCCGGGTGCACAGACTCCCAGTTCAGAGGCCCCAGCCTCTTCACAAACAGGGCCTCCATATTCACCCTCCCTCTGCACAGTTCTGTGCTCCCCTTCAGCCCAGCATCCCTCAGCCCCTGCAGAGAATGAATAGTCATCAGTTCTCTGTCATATGCAAGGCATAGTGGGAGAATCATAGGCCCTTCCCTGAAGAAGCTTACTCAGTCCAAGCATCCCTTTGGGAGTGCCCTCAGGGTAGCCTCACCATACTCATACCTGAGCTCCTCCTTAAAGCTTGCCGGAGCCACCCCAACCCACCTGATTCCCCCTTCTTTTCTATTTTTTCGTCCCGAGGTTTTGCACCACACTGGACTTCTCTTGGGGGTGGATTCACTTGTAAATATCCTCTCCCCATCATATTGGCAACCAACAAAGACCCAGGACAGCAGAGTGTGCTTTTGTTTCTTTGAGCTCACACTGTCCAAGAGAAGTAGAAACCACACACACAGTTTAAACATTTTCTAGTAACACATTAAAAAGTTAGAAACTGGTGTGTATGCGTGTGTGCTCAATCATATCCAACTATTTGTGACCCCATGGACTGTAGCCACAAGCCTCCCCTGTCCATGGAATTTTCCAGGCAAGAATACTGGAGTGGGTTACCATTTCCTACTCCAGAGGATCTTCCCTATCCAGGGATTGAACCTGCTTCTCCTGTGTCTCCTGCATTGGCAGGCGGATGCTTTACCACTGAGCCACTTGGAAAGCCCTAAAAGAAACAGGTGAGATTAATTTTAATGTATTTTTAATAACATTAAAGTATATCTAGAATATTATCATTCTAACATGTAATCAATATAAAAATGATTTTATTCATATTATTCATAGGTCTTCAGTGTGTATTTTGTTTGTACAGAACTTAACTGAGCTGACTGGGCAGGATGTGGGTCTCATGACATCTGACTGGGGATTATACCCATGTCCCCTGCATTGCAAGGCAGACTCTTCACCACTGGACCACCAGAGAAGTCCTTAAACTATCTTCATTGAAAAACATTTGACATATAAATATTGTAGAGAAAACTGAGATTTAAGACCTTGCTTTTACTCAGATGCTAAGTTACAAAGCTCACATTTGAACCCAGGTCTGGGTCCAAAGCCTGTCCTTAAAATAGAATATTTAAGTTGGAAGGTTCATTAGAAAATTATCCAAACCGTTATCTCCATGAATATCACTTGTGTTCTCAGCACCTAGCCCCAGTGTCTGGCTTGTTCTAGGAGCTCAATTATTTCAGTGAGCAAATCTGGTCTCACTTTACAGATGAGAAATTGAGAAATGAGAGGAGACTTGTCTGACTTGATGGAAAGAGGGATGCCGGGGGCTAGAACCCACATTGCTGATTATCGCTGCACTGCTCTTATTCCATGTCGTTCTGTCACGCAGGTGATCAGCCCCCCGAACCATGGGAGTCTGACATCTGAAGTTCTCTTTGTATTTACAGGGACATATTTTCAGCAGGCATTTTCTTCCCCATGTCCATAGCCTCAGAACTCGCCAGAAATCTTCCTTGCAATTCCCATCTCCTCTTAATTCCACCCTCCAGCAGCTGAGCCTGCTCAGGGACCCGGACTCCAGGTCTCCATGTGAAGCCGCATACACCAGCAAAGCTCACTGCATGTGGGCACCACCCCCAGCTTTCATCTCGGGTCACACTCGTCGTGACAACTCGAGAGGTTTCCTTGGCTGGAGGGCAGCACGACTCTCCAAGAGGGTCACGCCAGCAGCTGCCTGCTGTGCCTGGATGCCTGCCCTGGAGCCTGATTGGGAAGGCGCCCTCGGGCTTACTGCAGGCCCAGCCAGTCAGCGTCTTCCCAGGGAACTCCTAGCAGCCTCCCTCCCGATCGGGTCATAGTAAAGGTCACAGATTGTATTAGAAGCTTAGAACTGAAAGGGAATTTACATATCATGCACCCTAGTGCTTTTCTAACTATAGTGTCCTACAAGTCTCCTGGGAATCTTGTTAAGATGCAGATTTCTGATTTCATCAATTGCAACAGATGTACCACTGAAAGCTACGTGGGGTGTGGGGGGAGGGGTGGTGGTCACATGGAAATGCTCTATACTTTAAATTTTTCTTTAAATTTTAAAACTGCTCTAAAAAAATAGTCTATTAATTTTTTTAACATCCTACTGAGTTCCAAGAGGAGATCATTTGCTGGGTAACTGCTCAGTCGTGTTTCTCCTTAGGCACAAAAATGACCTTGCACATTCACTGCTGATGGCCCCTCCAAGGCTGCCTCCAGCACTGACTTGCTGAAAACTGTCCTCGAGTTTGATGGGTTAACTGAGGAATACTTTTTGAATGCAGAAAGCGTACTCATGGGGCCATCTAAGGGCCCTGCCTCATTTTTCTGCCTTTAGAAAAGCTGCTGAACTAAATCTGGCATATAGAAATGTGCCCAAGAGATTTTTCTTTAATTTTTTTAAGGATTTAATATAATTTTTATCCTATATTGGGGTATAGGCTTACAACTGTTGTGTTAGTTTCAGGTGTATAGCAGACTGGTTCAGTTCTACATATACTTTTATCTGTTCTTTTTCAGATTCTTTTTTTCCATATAGGTTATTACAGAATAATAACTCTAACCTATAGTAGAGTTCCCTGTACTATCTAGTAGCTCCTTGTTGATTATTTTATATATAATATAATGTGATATTATTTTATATATAAAATAATGTGATGTATTATTCCCAACTTCTAATTTATCCTTCTTCCCCCACCTTTCCCCTTTAGTAACTGTAATTTTGTTTTTGAAATCTGTGAGTCTGTTTCTGTTTTATGAATAAGTTCATCTGTATCATCTTTTTAGATTCCACATATAAGTGATACTGTATGATACTTGTCTTTCTCTGACTTACTTCACTTAGTATGATAATCTCTAGGTCCATCCATGGTACTATAGATGGCATTAGTTCATTCTTTTCTTGACTGAGTAATATTCCACTGTATACATGTACCACATCTTCTTTATCCATTCCTCTGTCAATGGACACTTAGGTTTTTCCATGTCTTGGCTATTGCAAATAGAGCTGCAGAGAACATTGGGATGCATATATCTTTTCAGATTATGGTTTCCTCTAGATACATGCCCAGGAGTGGGATTGCTGGATTATATGGTAGTTACATTGTTAGTTTTCTGAGGAACCTCCATACTATTCTGCATAGTGGCAGCACCAATTTACATTCCCAGGAACAGTGTAGGAGGGTTCCCTTTTCTCTACACCCTCCCCCATTTCAATGATGGCCATTCCGCCCGGTGTGAAGTAATGCCTCGTTGCGGTTTTGATTTGCATTTCTCTAATAATTAGCAACATGAAATATTTTTTCAAGTGCTTTGAGGTTTTTTCCTTTCAGTTTGCTAATATGAACCCTGGCCTTAAGGAGCTTATAGTCTATAATAGATGGTACAGGAGCCTAAACCTCTATAAGACAAAGTGCAAAAGTGGTACATGCCCTGAGTGATGTACAGTTAAAGTGTACAGAAGACAGAAAAGAGACGGCTCCCTGACACTGCGTTCAGGGGCAAGCAGTGACACTGGGTTATAGAAGGTTGGATGAGAGAGGGATTGTGGTTGGGACCTGTGGACCTGGGTGGTTGGGACTACAAGGAACTGGTTACTTTATATATTTCTATACTGTCTCATTTTCATTAATACTGAACTAAATACTGATCCCCCACAGACCTGTCCGTGGTCCTGCCGGGAGAGTTCCATAAGCAGAGGCAGAGGGTGGATAATTGTGTGCCTGTGTCTGAGCACTGGGAACAGTGGTGTCTGGACAAGGTGGCTGGAACACAGCACAGAAAGAGGATGAGGAATGGCTTAAAACATTGAGGTCAGGTGGTGGAGGGTTCTGAATCACAGGCCAAGGAATTGAGACCATGTTCAGTAAGCAGTAAACCATGAAATTAAAATATGCCTGCTCCTTGGAAGAAAAGCTATGACAAACCTAGACAGCATATTGAAAAGCCAAGACATCACTTTGTCGACAAAGGTCTGTTTAGTCAAAGCCAGTCAAAGCTGTGGTTTTTCCAGTCATCATATACGGATGTGAGAGTTGGACCATAAAGAAGGCTGAGCACCAAAGAATTGATCCTTTCAAATTTCACTGGAGAAGACTCTTGAGAGTCCCTTGGACTTCAAGGAGATCAAACCAGTCAATCCTAAAGGAAATAAACTCTGAATATTCACTGGAAGAACTGATGCTGAAGTTCCAATACTTTGGCCATCTGATGCGAAGAGCCAATTCATTGGGAAAGACCCTGATGCGGGGAAAGACTGAAGATTAAAGGAGAAAACAGTAGCAAAGAATGAGATGGTAACACCACCAACTCAATGGACATGAATTTGAGCAAACTTCGGTAAATAGTGAAGGCGAGGGAAGCCTGGCATGCTGCAGTCCATAGGGTCACAAGGTGTCGGACATGACTGAGCAACTGAAAAACACCACATTGGTAAGTAGTGGTGACTGAGCAAACCCCAGCTTCAGCAGAAGAGTTATGTGGTGGCTGCATGTAAGATGTGTCAGAGAAGAGAAGCCTGGAGGTAAGGGTCCTTGTCAGGAGACTGCTCTGAGGAAGATTCGGGAACCCAGGCAGTTGAAAGCTGTCTAGTCTGCCTCGGGATTCCCACAGCCCTTTTCCTGTATCTCTCATGCATGCTTACCAATTTTTAACCTTAGGTACATTTTTTAGTGTAAAAGTAGATTTAGTTCATTATTAATGAAAATGAGACAGTATAGAAACATATAAAGTAAACAGTTCCTTGTAGTCCCACCACCCAGAGATAACTTCTTTTAACATTGTGGATCTGTCCTTTCAGATTGCTTTATACATACATTACACTATATGGGCTTTTTTTTTTTTCTTCCAGATATGAACATACTTTAAAGCCTACTTTTTCTAATTACCTTGTAATGAACATCTTTTCTTGTCAAGCAGTATTTCTAGATTTTTGTTGTTGTTTTGGTTGGCTTTTGGTTTTGCTTTCCTAGTTTTTAAAATTGTGGTTAACATACACATAACATGAAATGTACCGTCCCTGACAGTATATTTGTATCATTGTGCAACGATTAATATTATTTAGTTGCAGAACATTTCATAATCCCAAAAGGAAACCCTGCAACCACTAAGCAGTCATTCCCCATTCCTGTCTCTCCCCAGCCCCCAGGAACCATTGATTTGCTTCCTATCTCTAGAGATTTATCTATTTGAGAAATTTCATGTAAATGGAATCATACAGTATGTGGCCTTTTGTGTCTGGCTTCTTTTATCCAACATAGTGTTTTCAAAGTTCATCATATCTGGATTATCCTTGTCTTTTTTTTTTTTTTTTAAACAAAAGATGCTCAGGAACAAAAAGCAGTGAAATGAAACCTCTCCTCGAGAATACCACTTCTTCCCCCACCTCCCTACCTGTTAATAACTTTGGATGCAGCCATCGGACCTTTTAGATGAATGGAGGTTGATAGGAACCATCAAGCGATGACTTTTCTCAACAACATATTCTGCTGTCTCTCTCTCTTCCCATCACCTGACATGAATGTGGCAAGATGCCTTAGCTTTTCTAGTCACTTTCAGGATTTAAAACAGTGTTAGTTACGTCCGACTCTTTGCGGCCCCATAGACTAACCCACCAGGCTCTTCTGTCCATGGAATTCTCCAGGCAAGAATGCTGGAGGGGGAAGCCGTTCCCTTCTCCAGGGGATCTTCCCAACCCAAGGATCAAACCCGGGTCTTCTGCACTGCAGCGGATTCTTTACTGTCTAAGCCACCAGGGAAGCCCTTCAGGATTTAGGACAGGCTCATTTTCAGGTGTTAAAATCTTCCATGTAAATGAAAACTTCTGTCCAGGCTACACAACCTGACCTATAGGCCAGCCTTTCTGCTCCTTCCCACCCCAGTTCCCTGTACTCACCCAGCCTGACCCAAGGATGCTTTTGCAAGTTCCTTAGAAATCCACCTTCTGTGTTCTGCCACTCCAGCCCGTCTGGATGCAGTAGGGGAGCTGCACGCACCATTCCACTGGATTCTTGCCTAACTTCAGAGGGCTACCTTCAGTTCCCGCTTTGGACGTGTGTCCCTGGCACCCCTCTGGTCCTCTTGGGTAGAGTCCTAGCAAGGTGTCCACTGGAGTCCATAAACTAGACTGTAGTCCCTAACTATTGCCATATCTGTGATCATCTCACATCCCTCCAGAGGCCTTTCTAGAGTTGGGGAAGTTCCTATATTGAGTCCACCCCCATGCAAGGTGGCAGCCTTCCTTGCAGCCAGGATACAGCTGTGTGATGTGTCTCTGCCGATTTTTAATCAGGGGGAGCTGGGACCTTGGAAGCTGGGGAGGAGAGGATGTCGGTGTGGTGCGGTGGCATCAGCAATGCTTGTGCTGGAGCGGCACCAGGGTCTAGTCCGTGTTCCTGACCATAAATGTTTGATACCTGGCGCTCTAACCCACCTGGAATTCAGCATCCTTTAAAAATGTATACTCTCTTAAACTATTGAGTTTAATTTTCACTAATATCCTTGACTGATGCCATACCCCTGCTTAGCTTGGTGGTTAAGGGCAGGTTGTTCCCACCAATGTTCTCTGTCCTCGCCTGGCCATCTCCCATGTCCCAGTCAGCCTAGGCATCTGGCATGGGTTTCTCTAGCCTTCTCTCTCACAGGCCATCAGAAGTAGTAGCTACTAGACCAGCTTGACCATCTATTGCTGCTGCTGCTGCTGCTGCTGCTAAGTCACTTCAGTCGTGTCCGACTCTCTGCGACTCCATAGATGGCAGCCCACCAAGGCTCCCCATCCCTGGGATTCTCCAGGCAAGAACACTGGAGTGGGTTGCCATTTCCTTCTCCAATGCATGAAAGTGAAAAGTGAAAGTGAAGTCGCTCAGTCATGTCCAACTCTTGGCGACCCCATGGACTGCAGCCCACCAGGGTCCTCCATCCATGGGATTTTCTAGGCAAGAGTACTGGAGTGGGGTGCCATTGCCTTCTGTTAGTATATTCCAAATAGATAGTCTGACATCTCTCTTTAGAAAATGTGAGCATTTACTATCTTTATCTTTGACTTTAGGACAGCTGCCAAATTCTGGGACCACAGGAAAAGTCCCATTCCACACCTTGTCATATACATATTTTCTCTATATATTATGTAATTGGGACCATCATCTATTTATCATTTGGTAACCTTTTTTATTGTTACATTGTAGGCAACTTTCCATGTTATTGAAAATAGTATACCTTCATCCATTAAAAAAAAAATCAGCCATATTGTTGAAAGAACTGTTTACAAACAATAAAAAGCACCCATTTTAAAAGCACACTTGGAACCATCACCACAATAAAGATTTAGAGTATTGCCAGAAGTTCCCTCATATTCCTTTGCAGTAAGTCCTTCCCAGTTTCCGTTTAACTTCATCCTTTTCAATAGCTGTAGGACAATCCCATAATACAGAAGTTCCTTAATTTATTTACCTAGTCTCCTATTGATAGACATTTGCATTGCTTTCAATTTATTATTTTATTGATTTCTTATCAACACATATTTGTGGAGCACTTACTATGTGCGAGGTGTGGTGATATTATATAAATTCAAGAAACTTCTATATGTGTCTATGCATCTGTTATTCCCCTAAAACATATCTTCTAGCAGTTGAATTGTGGGGTCAAAGAGTGCACATTAAAATAATTTTGATAAATATATTGTCAAATCACCCTTCAGCAAATTTCCAACAATTTTCACCTCTATCAACAATGGCTCAGACCGTAAAGAATCTGCCTGTAATGTGGGAGACCTACGTTCAATCTCAGGGTTGGGAAGATGCCCTGGAGAAGGAAATGGCAACCCACTCCAGTATTCTTGCCTGGAGAATTCCAGGGACAGAGGGGACAGAGGAGCCTGGTGGGCTACAGTCTGTGGGGTCACAAAGAGTTAGACACAACTGAGCAACTACACACACATATATATCTCAGTGATGTGCGTGAATGGCCGTTTTCTCATACACTCATCAGTACTAAGTATTATAAATCATTCCTAGTCCATTAGGAGAAAAAATGGTTTGAATTTACATGTCTTTGCTTATTGATAATGTGGATCCACTTTGCATCTGTGACTTTTATTTGGTTTCTGGAAATCACTGCCCCAGGAGCCAAACTCCCTTGACTTCACTCAGAGTGAGGTCATGACCGGATTCTCTCCACTGAACTGGAAGGACATCCTGTCCTATTAGAAGTGGGACAAAGGTCACCCTTCAATTCCTGATGGCTCCCTGCGTCCCCTTGAACAGCCAGTTCGGATAAAGCCCCTCCAGGTTGGGGTTGGTCCTAGTCTCTTCCGTGTTTGGACCTGCCCCTGCAGGTACCCCTGAGTAGGTCCATGTCATTTACACTTCTAAGCTGGCAGAGAGTGTGGGTGGAAACATAGCAGGCTTAACTTAGATATAGTTCCTGGTCAACCAGATAAAAATCATTAGCAAAGTTGCTCTCTTTTTAACAAGTAAGTATATACAAAGAACTGACTCATTAGAAAAGAACCTGATGCTGGGAAGGATTGAAGGCAGGAGGAGAAGGGGATGACAGAGGATGAGATGGTTGAATAGCATCGCCGACTCGATGGCCATGAGTTTGAGCAAGCTCCGGAGTTGGTGATGGACAAGGACGCCTGGCATGCTGCAGTCCTTGGGGTCACAAAGAGTCAGACATAACTGAGCACCTCAACAGACAAAAATACCAATGTGTGAGGCTTCCCTGGTGGCTCAGATGGTAAGGAATCTGCCGGCAGTGCAGAAGACCCAGGTTTAAACCCTGGGTCAGGAAGATTCCCTGGAGAGGGGAATGGCAACCCACTCCAGTATATCAATATATAAGTTAGTGCCTAAAATATGACTGGAAACTATTAGAAGGTGACGCCAGAATTTCCTGCAATCCCCCCTCCACTGTGGTGCTCTCCCATCCTCATTCCCAGGGAATTCAGATCTCCTTGGATAGATCACAACTCATAACTCCTGGGATTGGGCAGGAACCCAGGAACTGGTTATGTGGCTGGTTTAGTTTGGAGGGTTAGGGTTTATGGCACAAGGAGGAAAACAGAATCCTCAGGGCATTAACTGTTCTGAAACAACTCATAGAAATACTGTCACAGGGTAGTTCCTAAGTCAACTAAGTCTTTCCTTGTGGTGCAAGCATATTTATTGCTATTTTTGGTTTCGCCCTTGTCCTCTATTTTCACTCCAGTGCTCCATGGGGGCAAGGGTATAATTAAGCAAGTATTTGGACTTATCTGGTCCACAGACACCTTCAACGGCTTGCAAATAATTAAGACGTTCCCTTAAAAGGGAACTTTCAAAGCAATCTTGTTTTAACTATTAAAATATAAGATATATAGTCTTTAGCCCAGTCATCTCACTTCTGGGAATCTATCCCATACAAATAAAAATACCATAATGAAATGTATGCAAGATCCTTATTGTAGTATTTTTCACAGGGCCCAAAAACTCTGAAACTGCCTGTCAGTAGGGATGTGCGTGTGTGCGAAGTCGCTTCAGTGGTGTCCAGCTCTTTGTCACCCTATGGACTATATAGGCTGCCAGGCTCCTCTGTCCATGAGATTCTCTAGCCAAGAATAGTGGAGTGGGTTGTTATGCTCTCCTCCTGGGGGTCTTCCCGACCCAGGGATCGAATACATACATCTCCTTATGTATATTAAGGGAGAGCAACAGCGAGACAGGTGAAGTGCGCAAATGAGGGGGAAGTGGGCAAAAAAGAATACACATGCCACTAAAGACATGAATTTTATGATAAGCAATTTATATAGTTATGTATTATACATGTGTATGTGTGTGTATACATATGTATATGAATTAAGAAATTAGAAAAATATAGATCTTTATTGACAAGAAAGGATTTCCATTCTATATTGCTAAGTGATAAAAGTAAATTACAGAGTTGGTTTTATTTTGTTAAACACAAACCCCCCCAAATTAGCTTATATCTGTGAGTACATGCTTACATAATTCTGGGCCAGGATTTCTACACCTGGGTGTTAACATAGGACCTCAGGGGAGACATGGAGGGTTACAATGGAGGCTAGAGAGAGGTTATCTTTAATATATATATATATACAAAGATGTATATGAAAATATACGTCTTTGCTACATCTGGCCAGTCCCTTAAGGTGGATTGTAAATTTGATTAGAAACACAAGACTAGATGCCAAGATTGATTCTAAATTAGGTCATGTGGTTACATGTGACGTGCAGGCTCACCTTATCAGCAAGTGATTAAAAGACCAAAAGCTGTTCATTTAGAAGCCAGATATTGGCCATGAATAGTGAGAAGAAAATCAGAATAGCAGGTCAGAGGCTCCTAACTGGGCAACTCAGGACTCGGGCTTCTATTGAAGAACTGTACACAAAAAGAAACACCTATTAAAGAAAGGTGAAATAATAAAACCTTTGTATCATGGTGAAGCATTTTTGAAACAACATGTTTAGTATAAATTTCAGAAAATTTAAATAAAATTGTGCTTCATTTTAAAATATATACATATGTGTCTTTGTATTATTTTATGTGTTACAGTGGACATTTATCTATAATGTATCAGTGATCTGTTACCATAGTAATACCACATAACAACCATTCCCAAAACTTGGTGGGCTTAGAGAAACAAACCTTTCCTAACAGATGGCTGAAGGAAGAAGACTGTACCTGCCATGTGAGTGATATTTATAAGGAAGTTTACAGCTTTCAAAACACTCCTTTGTAATGTTTTGTTCTTCTCACCTCTCTGAATTTTAATTTCTATCTGCGCATCTGTCTTATCAGTAGCCCACGAGTTTTCTGAGTGTCTCTTTTATCGTGATAACCCCAGTCTTTGGTATACTTCTAGAGGACACCAGGTACTAATAAATGGCTAAAGAATGATTTTGAAAAAACAAAGTTTTTATGTAGGTCATGGGTCTGTGGCTCTGCAGTTTAGGCTGGGCACAGCTGTGTGACTCTTCTAGACTTGACTGAACTCATGTGTCTGGGGTGGGCAGGTGCAGGCGGCTATTGGCCGTCCTTGGCCGGGGTGATGGGCGTGCTGGCTGTCATGGAAACGTGTGAGCGAGAAGGCAAGCCCAGTCACAGGAGTGCTTTCTTGTTTGCTGATGCGGTCATCAGGGTTCTACAGAGAAGCAGGAGCAACAGGATATATATGTGTGCATGAGTGTGTTTCTGTGTGTGTGTGTGTGAATGTGAATAAAGAGATTTATTATAAGGAACTGGCTCACGGGATTACGGAAGCTGAGAAGTCCAGACCCAGTAAAGCCAATAGGATAATTTTGAGCCTGAGTCTGAAAACAGAAGACTGATGCCCCAACTCACAGTCAGCAAGGCAGAGAGAGAGAATTCTTTCTTACTAGCTTTTTATTCTCTTCAGGCCATCTACAAATTGAATGAAGCCCACCCACACTGGCGAGGGCAGCCTCCTTTACTCAGTCTACCAATTCAGATTTTAATCTCATCCAAAAATATCCTTTTAGACACACCGAGACACACTGTTTAACCAGATAGCCCCATGTGTGTCCAGTTGACATATAAAACTAATCACAGTTTCCAATCTATGTTGACAAAGCAGGTCACGTGGCCAGCCCCAGCGACAGGTGAGGGGGTAATAAGCTATGTGACTGTCCTTGTCCATCTGGGCTGCTGTTGCAGAATGCCATAGGCTGGGGGCCTTCTTACAGTTCTGGAACCTGGCAAGTCCAGGGTCAAGGTGCTGGCAGACCTGGTGTCTGGTGAAGACTCCCCTCCTGGTTTGCAGTAGGTGGTGTTCGGGTTGTATTCTCACATGGCTAAGAAGTCATCATTCTTGTGTTTCTTCTTATTAGGGTGCTAATCCCGTTTGTGAGGATTCCTTCCCCGTGACTTAATTACTTTCCAAAGGCATTACCTCCCAATACCACCAACATATGAGTTTTAAGGGACACATTCTGTCTGTAAGAACAACAAAAGGGGCATTAATATAGGGAGAGTGAGAATGGGGTCATTTTTGCATCCTACCACAGATATACAAAAAAGTACTACAAAAGTATTGAAGAAAGAGGATTTCCCCCCCATTTATCAAAGAATAGTCATTTGTCTGGTGCCATGTAGAATTCAATAGCAAAGTTAATCATATCCAAGTTCTTAAATCTTTTAGTTAACACAATGTACAGCCAAAGATTTCTTCAGAGACTTGCAAAGTCTTACTCTTAAGATTTGCTTGACTGGAACCGGGAGGGGGGATGATAGGGGTCAGCCACTGCAGCCCTCGCTCATTGTTGTCACTTCTCTAAATCATAGATACTTGAGTTCCCCAGGAGCTCCACAGAATTCTGGAGGGAAAATGATCTCAGGCAGCGGGTGAGGAATCCCTGCTATAGGACGTCTTTTTCTGCCCAGACTAGCCAGGGGCAAGGAACCACTGGATCCTTTGTTCCATCAGGGACAACTTAGGGAAGTGCTCATTAGAAAAAAGAAATTTTGGGGGGGGAGCAAGGGAAGGATTAGAATGATGGTCCTCTTGATTTTCTTCTCGGAACATGAGAGTAATTTCAGATCTAGTTTAGTGTGATCTTGTTTTGTGTGTCCCCTGCTTCATGATACTGGTAGTAGTTGAGTGGGTGCATTATTTGGTAAGTGGAGAAGAGCAAAAGGTAGAAAGTAAGAGGGGTCCACAGAAGACTGGGCCACATCTAGAAAAGAGAGCCACTGTGGGCTCCCTGCCCGCTTGTTTAACTGCTAAGGACTGCGCGGTGGAGTGGAGATCAGAGTGAGAGAATGCTCGCAGACATGATTGATTTTCTTCATTTTCACTCCTTGTTAACAGAGCAAGGTACAAATGGGTCAAGGTAACAACAAGGTTGACCTTGTGTTGCTATACACAAACCTTTGTCTTTTAGAGCAAGAAACAGCCTCCTTCTGGGGGTGTGGAACATCATATCTGTGAAAGGTGCCTGTGCTCAGCGGCTTCTCCCTAGGAGTAGATTCTGCAGCGTGCTTGAGGATGTCAAAACTGAACCCCACACATATGCTTTCTAAATAAAAGAGCCCTGAGGTTTGGTAAGAGCACATCTTTTATCTCTCCTGCCAACATGTTACCAACACTTTGGAGACCCAGGAAACTTCCTTCAGCAGAGCCTCAGAGCCATCTCAGAAGTGTCCAGACCTGGTCTGGCAGACAAGTGGTTATACACCAGACAGCTCTTTCGTGCTTCTTGCTTGCTAAGAGAACTGAGGTTTGTTTATGGTAACAATATGCCCAGCTCCTAAAGGATGAATCACGACTGGTCTAGGATCTCATATCATCCCTTACTCCCTTGGCTAGCTGTGTATTGTCCTTGGTTCTTTTGCAGCCATATGACCTAGCTATGCCCAAGAGACATTAGATGTTGACTAGAGGCCTTGGAAAGATAATACCAGCTAAATAAAAGACCAAACTTCATGAGGAGAAAGCCTTTGATTGTTTCTTTTTGGTAGGAGCTAGTGTGAGGATGTGCAAGCTGGAGCTGCAGCAGCCATTCTGCTACCACAAAGCAACAAATATGAATAATGCATCACAAGAGGAATGAGGGAATGCCAAGATACAAAGGGCTTGAGTCCTTGGTGATATCTTTGAGCCTCTGCCTCCAGGCCTCTTGCTATGTAAGGTAATTAAAAGTCTTTACTGCCTAAGTCACTGTTAGTCAGATATTTTGTTACTTGCAAATAAAATTATTCCTAACTAATATAGCGTGTCATCTTCAACCTGGCCAGGATAGGTTTTGCTGACTATTTCACAATACTAGCTTTGTGTGCAAAATACACAGGGATAAAAATCCCTTCTATAAATTACCTCAAGCAGTCTTTCTGGTACAGAAGATCAGAGTGTGATCTGTGGATCAGCAAATCATTATTCTCTGGAGTTTTTTCAAAATACAAATTCTCAAGTTCCCACCCCAGACATACTAAATTAGAAACTTTGTGGGTAGGGCTATCAATTTGTATTTATATAAACCTTCATGGTAATTCTGGTGCAATGGAAAGTTTACGAAGCACTGATACTGAGGGTCAAGTGGAGTGGCCTCATGTCAGAAACAGCTGGGGAACTTGAAGAAGATTCTCAAACTCCACCTGCACAGTTCTGATTCAGCATTTCTGCAGTGTAGCCTGTGAATTTATATGTCCCAAAAGGCCCCCAGGTGATTTGCAGTGAAAGCAGCTTTGGCAACCAATGGAACGCAGATGAAAGCAGATCATGTGTGCCACGGGGCTGTCACTAGAGTAAGAGATGAGGAGTAGACTTAGTCGCCCCTGGGGACAGGTGAGCCAAATTACGGATTTTCTCACCTGCTAGGTAAGGGAACTGATTACTTGTTTTTAGAAGCCTTTTTCAGCTCTAAGATTCCTGGGATGCCAACTTGAACTTGGCAGGTTTGGCTGGAACAAGCCAATATGGTTTTGGTAAATTACATAGACAGACTCATGAGCAACAAGTGGAATGGACTGGAATTTCCTAAAGTTTAAAAAACAGCCTTCCTCCCCACTGCTGCCAGACCAAATAAATCCAAAACAGGTTTCCTCTTCTGCTTTCCCAGGTTATGAGACAGCAGGTTTGCACTGCAGATGTTCATTTATAGAGTGCTAGACTACACCTGCTTCGTGCTAGGCTTGTGCTTTGGGTGTTATTTCATTTGGAAAATATTATTTTTAAAAAGCATCATCTTAAGGGATCTTGAACTGTGTCACTTGTTAAGGTTCTAAATCGCTGAAGCAGCCTACTCACTGTCCATCCAAATAGGATTTTAACCCTCTATCCTGCCTCATCTTTGCCTGTCCTGGAGATGCCAATCATTTCTTCCCATCCCCACATCTCCTTCCAGGAACCTGCAGTCCCCGTTTCCAAGGAGCTTGCTCCCCTCTCAACCCCTCTTGAGTGAATGTTTAAATCCGTAACACTGTGAAAAATAAACAACCACCACAAAACACCTCACTGATCGACTTTGGAAGATTATTTTGAAAACTAATAAATAAAGGAGGGAAAGTTAAGCATGTATCCTTCCTTTTCTATATGAACTGTACCTTAAGCTAATCTAATAGTTGATGAGGGGGAGTGTGTCTTCATAGTAGCTGAGAAATGAAGACAGAAAGATGAAATCATATGATCTTTTTGCAAGCCCTAATGAATTAATGGGATCTAGGAACCCATCAATGGCTGTTATGTCACAAAAGAAAAAAAAAAGACATTCTGTGTCTCTGAATGGAAGTCATGATACTGCTTATGAAAGTGAAAAAGAAAAAAAACTGAAGGTGGATCTTATTAAAGCTTATAGACTAATATTTATAGGAAATACAACTGTACTGGAAGGTCCATGGAAGCAAAGATCTTCCTAGTATATTCTCCAGAGAGTTAATATCTTGAATAGCATGTAAAGGGCTCATCTGCAAATACAGCTTGTTAAAACACCATTCCAGAAGGTAGGGTTGCTCACCTGGACTCCTGTTTGTGGACACCTCCGTCCTGACTTCATTGTCAGTGGAGGATGGACAGTCCACATGACCAGTTCTACCACTGGGAGGAGTTGGTTTGCTTGAGGCTTTGTAGAAAGAACTGAAAAGATTGAGACTGACTAAATCTGTGCTATGGGATGGAGAACTTGATATATTTACTGTGCAATTAATACTACAGATGCTACAGGAGAGTTCTCATTTTTAAGTTCAGGCCCTCCTTATGAAGGTATAAAGTAAGGTGAAACCCCCAGGAAGGGGTGGCTGCAAAACATCTGTCCAGATTCTCCTTGCTGTTGTCTCTGACTCTTGCTCCCATGCTTTGTTTTGCCCCCAAAAACACCTGGTGTGAAAACAGTGGTCGCTGTATTAAAGCTCTAATGGCTTTATTTATTTATCCTTTTCTTTGGCTGCAGTGGGTCTTTGTCTCGGCACATGAACTCTTCGTTGTGGCATGCAGGATCTAGTTCTCTGGCCAGAGATTGAACCTGGGGCCCCTGCATTGAGACTGCAGAGTCTTAACTACCAGACCACCAGGGAAATCCCAAAGCTCTTCTGATTTTATGGAGCTCTCCATCTCTCTTATTTCCAGTTGCTCAAAGTTCAGATTTCCCAAGATTTCCTCAATTTCCTTTACCTTGAGCTCTGACTTTTCCTAGTTACACAGAACGTGAAAGCACTTCCCCGCTTTGCAAATTTACCATCAATCCTCATATATTTCACTCCAGGAGCACCTTTTCCTGTGGCACCATGTGACAATTCTGTCCCTTTGTTCCTTGAGAGCTGAGTTTCAGGATTGCATGGCTAAGTCATTCAGTCAGGTCCGACTCTTTGCGACCCCATGGAGTGTAGCCTGCCAGGCCCCTCTGTCTGTGGCATTCTCCAGGCAAGAATTCTGGAGTGGGTTGCCGTGCGCTCCTCCAGGGGATAGTCCTGAACCAGGGATCGAACCGCATCTCTCTCTCACATCTCCTGCATTGGCAAGTGCGTTCTTTATCACTCGCGCCACCTGGGAAGAGCTTCAGGATTGGGAAAGGATATTCATCCTGGATTGATGTCTTGTAGGAAAACCAGTTTGCAATTGGAATGTAACTTATGAAAGGATCAGCCCTTTGAGTAACTTCCCTTTTAAGTAATGCAAAACTGCCCCAAACCTGGGTCTGTCTCCTTGTCTGTGTACATTCTGTTACTCTTTCCCAGAAGACTTCAAGGTGGTACTATACTACCTGTTGGTAGAAAAGTATATTCTATTTACCTAATCCAGATTTTAAGAGGCAATCTTACACTCAGACATCCAAATGCTTTGGAATGTGCTCAGATTCAACAGACTGTGCAGTTTAAATTTATAAAACAATAGCTCTGTTGATAAAAGCCAACAGTAGATGCCAGGCACTATTCCAAGGGTTTTACATGCATTAACTCATTTAGTTAGTTCTATTATTATTCCCATATTTTATGGGTGGAAAAAATGAGGACAAAGTTTATTATTAGAGACATAGCACAACGTATGGGAGAACACACAGATAAAGTTTATTTATTTGAGGCAGAAATATACATCAGGAGAGGAGTATGGGTATCTTGAATGAGGGCTGCAGTAAGAGGTGGTTTAAGTCCCATAGCAAGCAGGGGTCCCCAACTGATAGAAATGGGGCTGCGTGGCAGGAGGTGAGTGGCAGGTGAGCAAATGGGGAGCTTCCTCTGTGTTGACAGTCACTCCCCATTGCTCACATTACCACCTGAGCTCCGTGTGTCAGGTCAGCTGTAGCGTTAGATTCTCACAGGAGCACAAACCCTAGTGTGAACTGTGCACGCGAGGGATCTAGGTCATGTGCTCCTTAGGAGAATCATCCCCAAACCATGTCCCTCACCACCCCGTGGAAAAACCATCCTCCATGAAACCGGTCCCTGGCACCAGAAAGGTTGGGGACCGCTGTTACAAAGGACCGTCCTTCGGGTCTTTGTTTATATTTGGCCACTTATCTTCTCTTTTCACACCTGACTGGTCCTAGGACCCTCTCCAACATGTGTGCACAACTTTTGCTAAGATGGATCCCACTGCAGAGGCCTATGGGCTGTTCACACTTATTATGGGATGGTGTCCCCTCCCCTTTTGTCCCCCAAGGAGCCTCCCTGCACATGTGCAGACAGGGGAGTTTTCTTTGACCTCAGGAGTAGCCTTCTTATCTCTTTACTTCAGCAGAGCTCAGCTTCCACCACTAGCTTTGTCTTTGGAGTGTCTGGGTGAGAACAAAGCTTCAATTTTACTCTGCTTGACAAATACCAGCTGACCAGCCCAGGGGCCCAACTATCTCATACCTCATGACCACAGGCAGCCTGGCTTCAAGGTGTGTGACCTCTCTCCTGGAGATACCCAGTTGGGAAGAAGAGAGGGAGGCCTAGAAGAGTAGAGAAATAGCCTACCAGAGGAGAGGGAAATCTTGGGAGAAAGAAATATGTGGGAAAGCTCTTGAGATTATTTTAGACAAACCTAATTTTTGAGATTCCCAAAGCTGAAGTATATAGAGTTACCCTGGTTTTTACTTGGCTATTTAGTAGAAAGAGCTGTGGTCCAACCTGGCTCTCTGCCATCTCTGTGTGATGCAGAAAAGTCACTTTGTCACTCTGGGCCCATTTCTTCATCTCTAAAAAAGAGAGAAATCCTGTCTGTTAGTATCTGCCATAAGTAATGATCGGAATCTGTTCACTGTTACTTTGAAGGGAAGTCTATCTCAGAGAAAGTTCTAAGGGCTTCCATCTTTAGATGAGCTTAGGAGGACTCTGGTTTGGCTTCTGAGTGTAACAAATTCCTACTATTCAATTATTTGTTTGCAGGGTACCACATTCATATGTTTTGTAGAACTCATGCTTGGAAATGCTGACGTCAGGTTTCAAGACAGCTGAGCCCCACTAGACACCAGGAACACCCATGGCCCTGGTTGCATCTTTCAACATGACCAATCCACAGTAAGTAGCATTGGGATCTGCTCTCTGCGGATGCTGAGTTGGTATGTTGGGATCAGGGAACAGCCCCGTAGAGATGGAGGGGGTTCCAGGTGGTTTTGTCCTTGAGCCTGACATTAAAATAACTTGTTAAAATCTACTTTTTCTCTGAGTTGCCTCACTCATGTCATCTCATTTTCTTGATTCAAAAAGGCAGAGGAATTCTGCAATCCAAAACAGGTTGTAGGGACCTGCCTGGTGGTCCAGTGTTTAAGACTCTGTGGTTCCATTGCAGAGGACATGGGTTCAATCCCTCGTCAGGGAACTAAGATCCCACATGCCACACAGTGCAATCAAAAGACAAGACAAAACTGGGATTGTAATCCCATTGCTAGTCCAGTGGAATTGCTAATACCCCACTGGCCAAAACAAGTCTCCTGATTGAACGCAGCATTGGAGGTGGGAAATATACTCTCCTTTTGATGGGAAGCTGCAGAGTCACATGGCGAAGTGAGGGGGGAAGAAAGGAACCCTGATACATGTGGTCCACCATACTGTTCTTCTTACCTAAGACCAGGGACCAGTCCCAACACCCAGACCTTTACTCCCCCTAAAGGAGGCCTTGTCTCCTTCTGCTGAGAGATGACCACGTGAGGAGAGATGGTGCCGGGCCATGGTGCTATGACCATAAGCAGGAGGGGGAAAGAGAGCCAGAAGCAGCTTATCCCACGGTTCTCAGAGCCACATCCTGTTGGTCTCAGAAACTCACCCCCGCCCTGCACGAACGTCCCACGGATCAGAAAGCCCCGGTTCAGCAAGCCATAGTTCCAAAAGAAAAGAACAAATTCAGCCCAGTGTCATTTACTTCTGGGGGAACATCTGGAGGAGCCAGGATTCCCCCATGAACAACCACACTTCTGTTCCAACTGTTGAGAAACTCAGCAGCTTCACATCCCGTGACTGTTCTGTCTGAAGATCTTGAGTCGTTTTGTAGATGTCACACCATGATGAGTACTATTATCCGTGCCTTGACAGGGGGCAAAGAGCTAAGGTTATTTAAACCTTAGTCCCACAAAAGAGAATTGGGGCACTGGAAATTCCTGGGTGAATTCAGGCAGCTTAGGCCACCAACCTGTGGTGCTCAAGAAAGATCCCTCTTTTCCCTCAATTCTCTGGATGATTCAAGCAAAAGAGAAGTAGGCAGATGCAGCTCTAGACTTTCTGGATCGCTGCCACTGTGTATTATTGGGTAGCTTTCAGTAACCAATAATCTTGGCAGTTGGCAAAGCTTAGCATTTAGAACCGTCCAGCCCAGTGTGGGGACTTCTCAATCCAGAGCTCCTCCTGCCTTTTCTTCTTCCTCGTACCCATGTCAAGGTCATAGAGAAGGGATGGCACCTCTCTTTCACCTCATCGTGCCTCTGCTGGGGAAACTGAAGCCCCAATGTGGAGGCCCACAGAAGTTAGCACTGGAATCTGCACTCGAGCCCAAGGACAGTTTAACACAAACTGGGCTGTCACCGCAGCCTTGCCACTGGCCTCTCAGTGATCCCTTGGATAGTTCATTCTTACTCCTCCTCCCTGTTTGGCCAGAGGCATAAGACCCAGCCCCTCGGATTCTATGGGATGAGCTAAGCTCAAGGATTTGTTGGAGAGACCAAAGACGGCACCCCAGGAGGTGAAAGCAAAATGATCCAGCTTACCATCTCTTCACAGGGTAGCTGTTGGGATTGGGAGGAAGAGTTCTTAGTTACCCAATACACCACAGGATGTGTAATGTCCCCTTTCCTATTAATGTCGTTAGTGACCTCCTGTGGTCACTGGAGGTCACAGCCACAGATTCCTCCACCAATTGCTAAATACCCTGCTGGGTTGCTTGATAACCTGTCACAGGAGGTGGCCCGGCCCCTGGTTGAGATGCTCTGTAATGATAATGGAGTTGTGGGTTATTTGCAGGGCCCTTGGTGAGTCTGACAGTAACCTAGGATGAGACGCACAACCTCTCGGACATTTGATCTGGTGACCCCCGTTTCCTACTCTCAACCTTAAAAAGGCAACTGTAACAGGACCTCATTGGAAAAGACCCTGATGCTGGGAAAGATTGAGGGCAGGAGGAGAAGGGGACGACAGAGGATGAGATGGTTGGATGGTATCACCAACTCAATGGACATGGGTTTGGGTGGACTCCGGGAGTTGGTGATGGACAGGGAGGCCTGGTGTGCTGCGGTTCATAGGGTCGCAAAGAGTTGGACATGATTGAGCAACTGAATTGAACTGAACAGGACCAGTTTGAGTAGGAATGGAATGGCACCCAGGACAGCAGGCCCCTCCTGTCCTCATGGCCTGAAGGCTCACTCGGCCCCTCCAGATCAGCCCCCCAAGCACCAATGGTACATCCAGTTGTGAGCAAACACCTCACTTCTCTATTGTGTCCAGATGGTAGGACCATTACAAAGAAACCTGGGAGACAACTTACAAGAATATATTACTCCAACATAAAATCCGGTGACTGAGAAGCCTAAAAGTCTTAAGTCCTTCTGCTTTTCCCCAGCTGGTGAGGGAGATGGCACAGGCGGTGGGATGGCCAGTGGGGAGGAACGGCACCTCACACTCCGTTGCCCTCCTCCAGCACAGCAGTGATCCCATGCCTACTCCCTCATCTCCTTGGGGAACGGAAATGTCGTTTTGTTCTTGGGGGATGACTCTGTCCTGTTGCCGTCCGCCCCCACTCAGGCCTGCCACAGAAAGAGGACTTTCTGAAGTTGAGATCATCTCCCAACAAGTAGACGAAGAAACCAAGAGCATTGCTCCCGTGCAGCTGGTGAACTTTGCCTATCGCGACTTGCCGCTGGCTGCTGTTGACCTCTCCACAGCGGGCTCACAGCTCCTGTCAAATCTAGACGAAGATTACCAAAGAGAAGGGTAGGTGTGGGACTGCTGAGTAGCTAAGAAGTCTGTCACATAAACTCCCCGGGTTTCCATGGGTACCTCCAGGGAGGCAGCTGGAGATGAGAGATGCTAGATAGTCAAGAGACCAGAAGTTCACATCAGGCCACATGGGCCCTTCTCCTCAGATGTGGTTTCCCCCGAAAAAGGCCATGGGCACAGCAAACATCAGTTGCTGGTGGACAACTCGTTAAGTGAATATTTGCTTGGAACTCAGGGCATTACACTATTTAAAGGCTGTTAAACACCCTAAGGGCCCATACAACTCCCAATCTAAGAATTGGAAACCCACAGGATAAGTGAGTCACCCAGGGGGTCAGAGCCCATAAGGAATGGATTTAGACTGAACTTTCCTTATATCGGGCTTCCCACGTGGCTCAGTGGTAAAGAATCAGCCTGCCAAGCAGGAAACACAGGTTCAATCCCTGGGTTGGAAAGATGCCCCGGAGAAGGAAATGGCAACCCACTCTGGTATTCTTGTTTGGGAAATCCCATGGACAGAGGAGCCTGGCAGGCTGCAGTTCATAGGATCACAAGAGTTGGACACAACTTAGCAACTAAACAGTCCTCTCACCAGGGACGGGATCAGGAAGAAAGCATTCTCTGGGCAGGAACGTGCGAAGGGCAGAAGGGAATTTAGCAGCATTCAGCCAGGAGCTTTGCGGCCCTTAGCCACTTCTTTTCTGGTGGCCTCTGATACAGGGAGTGGCCCCTGCCTACTTTTAATTAGGCTGGTCAATCAGATTGGACACCTGTGTTCAATCTGGCCAGGGGAGACACAGCAGTGACACCCTCAGTTTACATGGGGGAAGCTAAAGGCCAGGAACAGGTCCTGGGGTCACAGTGGGGTCCAACTTTCCCCTGTACCACCCTGTGGCTCTTAGATACAGACTTTTAAAAGGTGGCCCTGAGCTCGGGAGCCAGTTGTGGGCTATTCTCCTTCCCTGGGTGCCGCCGGTAAATATTTTGGAACACGCCCGACTGCTTTGAATATAAAAACGAAGTAAGGGTTGCCAGGTTATTTTAGAAGCAAATGAGAAGCCTTAGCTACAGTTAAATTTGCAGAGCTTGGATTCCCTGCGCGTATTTACGAAGGGGCTCCCGGCCTTCGCGAGGTAAATTGCCTAATAATTGTGAAACCATACACCTTGTGCAAAAACTTCACCCCAGTGGCTTTCTCTGAAAATATAATTTTCTCCAAGGACTGTGCTTAGAGTCAGCAGGACACTGAAAACGGATAGGCAAACGGGTTGGAAATAATTCGCGGATGCCTCGCGGACGGCGGCGCCATCCTCCCCGGCACTGGCTGCACGCTCTGACCACAGGGTCTTCTCCGAGTCTCCAGGTCCTCGCCTCCGCCAGTGACATTGGCGGGCGAGCCTTCCCTGAGCACCCGGTTTCCGAGTCACTGCCCCCTGGCGGTCAAAATTGATATACAACCTGGTATCCTTCCTCCGCTGTTCTCATGGACTAATTTCCCACCTCACCTGCGCCAGCGTTAGGTTCTTTTCAAGTTTCTGAAGGCAAGAAGAGGGAAGGATTCTCGAGGGTTCTGGTTCTGGACCACGTCCACAGTCTGCAGCCTGTGGGCACATGCACTGCAGTGGTCCAGGCCATGGGGCACCATTCCTTAGCTTGAATTGGAGAAGGCAGTGTCCCCGCTTTGTCATTCCATTTACTTCTGAATCAGGCTCCTGCAAGGTTTCTTCTGAGCAGGGAGAATACAAATAGGATGCCTGCAAGTCAAAGAGGCTCTCGATTTGATTTGACTCTCCAGGTGCGCCCTGGAACGCGGCTTCTGTTGAGTAAATAGGAAGCAGCCTGGCAGAAGGGATTTGCTTCGCGGCTGGAGTTCTCCTCGGGGGGTTTCGTTGGCAGCCAGAGGGCTTCCTGGAGGAAGGAAGAGCAGGTACAGGACACCAGCCAGGGCACGGGGAAGCAAAACCAAAGCACACTGTGAGGGGGGCAGAAACCTCTCCTCACAAGCTTCTTCTTGGCTCTTGCTGCATTTCCTGGGGTTTTCCCAAATTTTCCAACCTGGCCTTTTCTGAAACGATGCAAAACAACATGATTTCTAGGTCTTTGAAAAGCTGTTCTGTAAGTCTTGTCAAATACACCTCTTCCTAGTAAGTGAACTGATATATATATATATATAGGAATGAATCTTTTCAGTAGGAAGTGATGGGACCTCAGAGTCCCCAGCAAGGGGGTGCCCAGTGACCCAGCCACCTTGCCATTCACTTCTTTTGAGCTCAGTGGTATTTCAGTGCTTTTAAGTTCCCCAGAATCTGAGAATGTTAGAGCTGGGGGTGGGGGGAATCTTAGGACATATGTATTCTAAATATTGTAACAGGATGCCAGAGTCCAGGGAGTGGAAGGAACTTGTCCAAGGTCACACAGTGACTGATACAAGGCAAGATAGAGCCTTGGCTCCTGATCCAGGCTGGCACTACAGGCTTCTGTTTGTCACCTGTCCCTTTACAAAATCACATTGTAACTGTTGTTAGCGTACATTGCACACGTGATACCACTGCTCGGCTATACTGTCAAAAGTGTACAGTCACTGAAATGTGGGTAAATCCCTAGGCAAAGATGGAAAAGATTCATCTCTGTCAGGCCCCTTGACTTTCCAAACAGACCTTTGTCCTTCTCACGTATCTGCCTCATGGAGCTTAAACTGCAGAGCCCTCTTTGTCTTAAACTGCAGCTCTCTCTGTCCACCCTCTTTGCTTCTATACCCAGACTGCTTGGGGCTCAGGTGCGAAAGTCAGACACCTGGGCAGATCGGCACTGTCTTAGTTTGGTGGGGGTGCCATAACAAAGGACCACAGACCAGACAGCTGAAACACAGATATTTATTTTTTCACAGTCCTGGTACTGGGAAGTCCAAGATCCAGGGTCAGTGGCAGGTGGGGGCTCTCTCTTTGGGTTGCAGACAGCTGCTTTTTCTCTGTGCTCTCAAATGGCCAATCCTTGTTCTGTATGAGTGGAGAGAGTGAGCTCCAGTCTCTTCCTCTTCTTATAAGGGCACTAATCCGATCATGGGGGCCCCACCCTGACCTCATCTAAACCTAAGTGCCTCCCAGAAGCCCCACCTCCAAATACAGTCCCAACCTGCAGTGCTGGGGGGCTGGCCAGTGCTTAGGGGGGGAATTGGGGGGGTGGGGTGGGGGGAGAAGGACTCACTCGGTCTGTAACAGCATTTCCCCAGGCTCATGGTCTGCAGCCTCAGCTTGTTTCTCAGTTTTGCCTGACAGTCCTCTGTTGTCCTGGTAAGCTTTCACTCCTGGTCCCCAGATGGCTATTTCAGACTGCTCCCATTTCCCCCAAGCTGTCCCTTGCCCCCAGAAGATGACCTCATCTCCTCCTTCCCTCAGGAAATAGAAACGGTCACAGATGAACAGCATCCCACCCCCTCTGTCCCTCGCATCCTCCCTTCTAGGGCCCACCTTAGCTCTGAGTGCTGATTTCCCTCCCCTCACGCCTTTTCATGAACTTTGCTGCCTCAGTTACAACCTCACTCTGACTCATCACACATTCAGGTCTCTCACATCCTCCCCCGACTCCACGTCCCATTTGCTGCTTCCATCTCCGTCTTCCTGTTTGCAGCCAAACTTCTTAAAAGCTTCATCTACACTCACCATGCTCCCTCTGCTCCCTCCCATTCATTCCTTAGTCTCCTGCAGTCCAGCTTCAGCCCTATCTGCATGGAAACTCTCCTCAAGATCATCAACAGCCTCCATGATACTAGGATCTTTTCGTTGTCCTCTGTCCAGCATTTGAAACTGTCAGCCGCGCCCCCATCTTGAAACAGCATTTCCTGCTGCTCTATCACACTCTACAGATTTTCTTCCTACCCCTTAAAACTTGTTCTTTCTCTGCTTGGTCCTTGAATGTTGGGGTTCTTCATTTTCTGTCTTTGGCCATTTTCACTCTACTAATTCTATCCACTGGGTAAGTGCAGCAACCCCTATGACTGAAATTAACGTTCTTCAGCTTGTAGCTTTCAAAGCCATGTCTCCAACTGCAGTTATCTTCCTTTCTCTTCCCTCCCTCTCTCTCTCTCTCTCAAAAAATCCTGGCTCACATACAATTATTTCCTGGACATCTTCACAGGATCCCAGATACATGTAGAATCCTAACAAGTGTCTGTGGAATTATCTGTTCTTCTATCTCTGAGTGGACTGCATATTTGAGAAATGTTCTAGTTTCCACCCAAATCATTGCTTTAAATAGTTTTTTTGGTGGAAGCACTTAAATCCAGCCTGAGGAACCATTACCTACCCAGTCAGGACTTCTGGCCATCTCAAACCCAACAGGACCCAAAACTGAACTGTCTTCTCCCAAAAAAGAATTCTGTCTGGCCCCAGTCGGTGGATCTAGACCTACCTGGCCATCTTCCCCAACCCGTCACCAGAGTGAGTCACATGTGCATTTGACTGCTTTACAATGGCCCTCAGCCTTCTTCCTGCCTCGACAGGAGCCAGCGGTTTCCAAGACACCTGGGGTCCATGAAGCCAGTCAGCCAGGCACAATCGCCATTGGAGCTGGGTCCTTCTTCCTCCTGCTCTGGCTCCCTCTCCATTCCACTGCCACCAACAGTGTACATGGTGGGAATGCTCGTGCCCGGTTCAGGAGCTTCAGAAACCAGAAGGCCACGGTATACCCAAGCAGGGTAGGGATGAAAAGCCTCCCCCCACGCCCAGACTCTTTACCAAGCTATCTGTGAGCCCAGACCACTCTGGTCCTACTTGCTTCTGGCTTTGGCTTCTCTTCACCCAGGTCTCCAATTCAATCCAAGGGGCTGCACTGGCACACCATGCCAACTACACCACCGCCTCCACCACCATCATCATCCTTGCCCTCCCTGCGTCTTCCCCCAGCCATGCACTTCCTCCTTTGATTGTGCTAAAACACAAATCTGTGTGCGTGTCTGCAGATGTGAACAGACACTTAGAGGAGAGGGAGGGGAACAGAGGAGCTGCCTGAGCATGTTCTGAACCCCAGCTGAGCTGCCACAATGCACCCACTCCATAAGTACCTGGAGCCAGGGCAGCTTTGTGGTTGGTCCAGACCCTCACCAATAGTGATAAGGACCAGATTCCTTCCGTCTGTCTGCTCTGCCATCAGCAGTGTTGGCTTCATCCTGATGCTGTAAGGTTCCCCTTATTTTGTGAGAGAGCTGCCATGGTTATCTGGCCACATCATCTTCATACATATCTGGCAAGAGAAAGAATGGCTACCCATCATTCTCTTTCAAGAGCAACAAAGAACTTTCCCAGAATTATTTAGCTGCTCTCTCCTCATGTCTCATTGGCTAGAATTGGGTCACATGGTCAGGGATATGGGAATCCACAGCCCAATCAGGGCCACCCCTTGAACTGTGTCATTTCCTGAAACACACTGATGTTACCCAATGGGCCTCTAAGGAACCCAAGCCTTCATTCATAGCTTTTGATCCAGAATGAGACTTTCCTTTTTCCTTTATAGTCATTGTTGGATTTGGAAAAGATCTAGAAACATGTCTGCCTTCTCAGACTGTTTCTTCAGTAACTTGCTTGACTTGATTATTTCACTTGGAGGCAGTCTGACTTGTGTCCACAATCCCAGTGTTTCCCTTTGTGTCTCCATGTAACCGGAGCCCGGTCTGGCCTGCTTCCCTTTGGAACATCACCCCATTAAACAGTTGGAACGTGAGATACAGAGCTGCTTCTCAGTGAGCCAACTGTCCACCTTTAGAAGAGGGACACCGGGTTTGCAGGTGTCTAACTCATGGCACAGACTGGGAGTTCTACCTTTTCTTAACCAACTTCACTACCTTGAAGGCCTGGTTGGTTTGCAGGGTCTGGGTTAGCTAGACAGGAGGTTAGCTTCACGGAAGACAGAAAATTCAGAGAAGCCCAGAGTCTCCACCCTCAGGAGGTGCAGACCCCATAGGAAAAGTGATGGTGGCAACGTATGTGGGAGGAAGGCAGTGAAAGCAAGGGCTGTCACCCCCTTTTATAGAGGAGACTCTGTGGCCATACAGAGAGATAGTGCTCCCCTTCTTTTGGTGAAAAGCAAGTGCAGGGAGAGTCCTGGGAGAGTAGGCAGGATCGTCTTTGTCAAAATACCAAAACAAAGCAAGAAATGAAAAACATTCAGCCTTTTGTAATTATTTGTATTTTGGTGTTCTACAAGGTCTGACTTGGTTGGTCAGGGCCAGACCTCCAGATGGGAGAAGCTTGGAGGAAGGTTGGGAAGACAGAAAGGGACACTGCTTGGAGATGATGCTAATGGCACATTTCTGAAATAACTGCAACCTCACAGTCAGAGGAGGAAAACCTAATATTTTTGAGATGTCAGGTTAGGAAGAGAAGACAGGGCCAATATAGCAACATCTTTAAATAACGACTGAAATAATTTTAGATATGCCAGCAAACAAAGGCTGGAGGCACAGAGGGAGGAGGAGAGGCACCCTCGGAGCCATGACCCCAGATTCCCTTCTCTCTCCCCATACTCTGCAGTCCAAGGACCACCCCCTCCAGAAAGTCTTCTGTCCCCCACCCCACCCAGGCCAGGGTCTCACCTGCGTGCACCATAGCCCTTGACCTACTTCTGTCTCAGCACTTGTGACACTGAGTTCTGCTCTACTCTCCAGCCTCCCTCTGGTACTGGATCAAGTGCTCCCTCAGGGCAGGGATCGGATCCTTTGAGCCTTGGAGCACAGAGCGGTGTTGATTAAATAAAGGAATGACCTGAGTGAGTAAATGGATGGATGAGGCTGTGTTAAAGATAAAATTAGAAGAGAAGGGGAAGCCCAGTTTTATTTGGGGAGAGGTGTAGGCTAGTCCAAGACCTATGTGGGGTCCAAGAAGAATCACAGGAAGGGACCAGGATTCTCACGCTTCAGAACTCAAGGCCATGGTCTGTGACTGGCCCACCTCTGAGCATCCTAGCTAATTCCATAGCCCCTCCACAAAATCATTCTAAGAGAAATGAATCAGACTTGCCTCAGAAGCTTGCCCACTTGAGCTAGTATACTCTTGGCATCCTTTTAGAAAAAGAAACAGTTTGGGGGGTTCTGGGTTAAAAGGCAACTCTGTCTGTGCCATGACCTTGCAAATTCAAAGTCCAAAAGTTCTGTATCACTTGGCTTGTAAAGCTTGAGTCATCATTTTTCCCTTAAGGAAGGAAAAAAGTTAAGAGTTTCCTTAATCCATTTTCTCAATGCCAGTGAGATTTGTCTATAATAAAACCTCGTCCCTTCCTTTGACACACTAGCTGTCCCTGGACCCAAGCTGACCTTGTGACCCATGACTCTATATTTTTAGTAGGCTCAGGCTTCCATGAGGGTTCTTGATGCCCCAAAGTGGGAATAGAGGTTTAATTCAGATCAAAAAGTATTTTCTTGAAAGAACAGTTAGCCTGTTTCCTGTAGTCCAAGAACTGCAAAGATTTTATACTTTTTAAGAAGGTGGTAAGTTCGCTGATATTCAGTTCAGTTCAGTTCAGTCGCTCAGTCATGTCCAACTCGTTGTGACTCCATGAATCACAGCACACCAGGCCTCCCTGTCCATCACCAACTCCAGGAGTTCACTCAAAGTCATGTCCATCGAGTCGGTGATGCCATCCAGCCATCTCATCCTCTGTCATCCACTTCTCCTCCTGCCCTCAATCCCTCCCAGCATCAGAGTCTTTTCCAATAAGTCAGCTCTTTGCATGAGGTGGCTAAAGTATTGGAGTTTCAGCCTCAGCATCAGTCCTTCCAGTGAACACCCAGGACTGATCTCCTTTAGAATGGACTGGTTGGATCTCCTT
>NW_011494753.1:6339135-6339348 GCF_000754665.1 Bison bison bison
CATAGCCTTGACTAGACGGACCTTTGTTGGCAAAGTAATGTCTCTGCTTTTCAGTATGCTATCTAGGTTGGTCATAAGTTTCCTTCCAAGGAATAAGCGTCTTTTAATTTCATGGCTGCAATCACCGATATTTCTCAGCAAAATAAACCTCTTTCCCCCACCTGAGTAGGGGCAGGGTGTATCGCCGCTGGAGACCACCAGGTGGCGGCAGAG
>NW_011494753.1:6339898-6343282 GCF_000754665.1 Bison bison bison
TTGAAAATCTTAGCCCATTTGTTAACCCCCTGGGTAGGAAGCTGACCTCATCCAGGCAGCCCTGCCCACAAAGCTTGGCACAAAGAAGACTCTTGGACTTTTGGCCAGTTCCTGAATTAAGGACTCAGGAGGTGAGAGAGTCTTGTGGCCACTTGTTCCAGCAGCACCCCACTCTCTCCCCTGAGTAGGCTTCAACCCATGGAAGCCCTTCAGAGATGTGTGGACAATGCCCCAAGCCCCCCAAGTAGCAGGTCAATGGTGTGTGTTGGTCATTGTGTTCCCAGACGGAGGTTGACGGCTTGTCAAGTGGGGTAACAGCTCCTGGGCTGGGCTCTTGCCACCGCTCCCTGCTATCTTTCCCAGAGCTGGCATTTCCCAGGGTGCAAGATATCTGAGATTCTGGAGTGAGCACATGTCAGACTCCTGTGACCCCAGCTGCACACCGCCCTCCACCCCCCAGGGGGTGGGGCTAACCTTTAGCTCTGATTGCAGCACTTAAGCTGCTCTAATGGGAGCTTCAGTTTCTTCAGTTCCCCCAAGGGCTGAGTCACCTCTCACCTCTCACCTCCAACCTGAGAGTCCCCGTGACCACAGCGTGTAGTGTGCTTCCATTTCTGAGTGTGTGTGCTCTGCTTGCCTCCTGCGATTGTGTACAGGAACGAAGGGACTTGACAGTGCTTTGCCTGCTGTTCTGCTTCTCCCTGTGAGAGTGAGAAAGAGGCACAAGTGTGTCCCTGTGGCTGTTGGACTGATGGTTCTCCTGAGAGGATGGTTGTCTTTGAATGAGTTCTTCACGTGTAAGCTCATTTCCCTCGTCTGCTTTCTCCTCTCCCTTTATATGTTCAGCTTTTCAGGGTAGTCTAGGACTAAGAGCTCATTGCAGAGTCAGAATTAACTTATAAGGCTGCAGATTCCATATAGATGAATGCCCTGAGTGCCCTCATGTGCTGAGCACCCAGTATAGTGCCTGGCACCTAGCGGGCATGTAATAAACTATGTACAGGATGGAATGGATGTGGAAACTACCCACATTTAGATGATTAATCACTTTTCTAATGTCCACACATCTTAATCATAATAAATATGAATGGTGTAGTAAGCATTACATTGTAGATTTTACATGTTATTTTTAATATTTTATTATAACACTCCTGCAATAAAACAGCATTTCCCATTTGGAAGCTTAGGAAACTAAGGCTCAAAGATAACACTCAGAGTTCAGGCAGTGGTGGTGTTAGTACCAAAACCTAGACAGATGGAAAAGTCTGACTGTCCCCACTGTTTGTCAACAGAAGGAAAAAAAAAATTGAAGGAATTGTCGTCCAAAACTACTAGACAAGTTAACATTTGTAAAGTCCTCAGAGTGGCATATGTACATAGTAAATGCCTTATAAGTGTTTGTTAAATCAATACAAATAAAACCCAGGGCAATGCCAGAAATTGGATTTTAAGTCAGCTTCGTGGCTTTCTCTGACAGTAATTTAGTCCCCTGGGGTGAATACAGTAAAGAAAAGTGGGGCCACTAGATCTGCTGATGAAACTGCCACCAAGTCTGGGGCACCCAAGCCACCGGCGTCCAGCAACACAGAATTAGAGTATCTCAGGGCCTGGGGGGCAGGGGCGGATCTCAGACTGCGCAGTCCCTGGCTTTAAACTTGGATCCCAGGTGTCCTTAGAAGACCTAGTAGTGAGATTCGAGGGGTCCATGCACCCCTTGGAATGCTGTGCACACTGTTGTGGTTTGTGCATTGTTTGGGTGCAGTGCCGAGGTTTTCATGCCTCAGAGAGCTCTGCAGGCCAGAAGGTTCAGTGCTCTGGTCAAGCAGAGCCTCCCAAGGCAGGAGTTGAGGTAGGGTGGGGAGGCCCAGCGCCCCAGACTTCATTAAGGCCTCAACTTCAACCCCTTTCTTTGGGGACTTGCGGGATGAAAATCCCCACGCAGTAGGATATGCGGCCATCTGGTCTGGCCACTCACAGAGAAACAGGCTCTTCTGTGATCTTCCACCTCCTCAGGGGACACTGGGACTGTCCACAGCCTATGAGCACCTGTTCAGATAGCGTGGGGGTCTCCACAATCTCCAATCTCTAGCCACTGCCTCTCCCCCATCGTGCATCCTCCCAGCTATACCAGCCTGGCAGCCATGCTGTGGATTGCCAGGGTGGGAGTAGCCAGACTCCCCAGGAGCAAACACAGCTCCTGCTGTCCTGGCAGCGCACAGCTCTGCTCTGCCTTTCAGAACGGGGCTGTTTCGGTGCCAGGCTTGGGAACACTGCCTGATGGAGCAATGACCTGGAGCCGCCTCCTTCTGGGCCGCTCACGCAGCCTGACCTCCTATGAAGGTTCCATCAGAAACTTGCCAGAGTTCATTCTCACATTCTAAAAGTCATTCTCTCAAATTTTTATCAAGACACCTAAGTATATAAACAGAAGCAGTAAGGGCACTCACCTCCCCTCCCGCTCCAGGGTTTCTCTGAGGTCTCAGGAGTGACTGGTGGACCCTCACAGTAGGACACACGCCTGCCTGCCAGGAGATGCCATCTGCTTGTTGGTATTTACAGAGTTTGGCAGCCCAAGCCGGCCTCCTGGAGCTGTCCCCTCGCTGTCACTGCACCAAGATAGGAAATTGAGAGATGCCTGCCCTCTGGTGGTGTTCCTGGGGATAACACCACCCTGAAAACCCACTCCAGGGCTTTGATGGACAGGACTGGATGCTCAAGAGATGGAGGAAAGTATCTTCTCTAATTAAAGAGTCAATGCTGATTTCCCTTTTGGCCCATGGAACTCCTTGAGTCATTATTTAATCATTCAGGGACATTATGAAGCTGGAAAGATTCTATTTTTCTGCTAAGACACAGTCTCCTAGGAATGTCTGAATCATTTGACTCTCAGAGGACATTTTATCAGCAGCTTGGGATTTCCAAACACTGGGGCAGCCAGGAAGTCTGCTGTTTCAGCCCAGCCTCTGTCATGGAACTTTGGGGCCCACAGTCCTGCTCTTCATGGAGCTGGAAGCCCAGAGCTTGCTTGGACTCTGACTTCAGCCTTAGGTCTGGGGTAAGGAATCCCTCGATGCCCCCGAACACACACACTCAGCCTCAGTGAGAATCAGTGCTCCTTCTTGCTCCCCGGGGGGCCTGCCTGCTTCACCGTTTCCTCAGTGCTGGGTCCTGCGCCCCAGCCCTGGGGCTGGCTGGGGACCTGCTTGCCTTCACTGCCTCATCTCTTCTGCACCCCGTCTCCCCTGACCATGCCCTGCCCACCTCCTGAGCTGCCCAGTGCCTCTTGCTAAATCCACTACAGTGGTCGTCACCCAGATCACCCAGGATCTCATTGGCATGCACTCATTCCATGGGTATGGGGAGGCCCAAGAGTCTGTGTTTCTA
>NW_011494753.1:6343382-6344478 GCF_000754665.1 Bison bison bison
GGCCAGGGGGACCCCTGGGCTGGTGTGGAAGTGGAAGCGCAGGACTCAGGCAGTCTTGGGCTCTGTTTGCAACTGCCCTGGGTTCTTTGGGGCTTCCCAAGGCGGCTCAGAAGGTAAAGAACCCACCTGCAGTGCAGGAGACCCGGGTTCAATCCCTGGGTTGGGAAGATCCCCTGAAGAAGGGAATGGCAACCCACTCCAGTACTCTTGCCTGGAGAATTTCTTGGACAGAGGAACCTGGTGAGCTATACAGTCCATGGGGTCGCAGAGTCGGACATAACTGAGTGACTAACACTTTCACGTGGGGTTCTTTAGGAACTGCATCGGTTGCCCCAAGGGCTGTGGGAACGCCTGCAGCATCTGCCCCAGGTGAGTTAGGTAAACTGCCCCCAGCCTAAAGGGGGAGCCCCACCTCTCCCACCCCCAGCCCAGCTCCCAGATCCTGCCCTTCTGGTCTTTACTCTGCCGGAGATTCCTTGGGAGTCCAATAGAATTTTACCACAAACAGTCCCTGTTTCCTGTACATCGCCACCGCGCCCTCAGATCTGCACAGCCTCACTCCCTCCAGCTCTTGCTTACAGTGGCCCTTTCTGGGTGAGGCCTACCCTGACCACCTAGTTTGAAATGCCACCCTTCATGCCCCTCTTTTCTTCCACAGAACCCACCACCTTGTCGCACACCATCTAATTTCCTAACCTGTTTTAATGAATTAATTCCGTTTATTTACGTTTCGGCTGCACTGGGTCTTCGTTGCTGCACACAGGCTTTCTCTTGCGGTGGCGAGCGGGAGCTAGTCTCTAGTTCTGGGCCCGGGCTTGTCACTGTGGAGGCTTCTCTCGTTGCCGAGTGCGGGCTCTAGAGCACAGGCTCAGTAGTTGTGGCACAGGGGTTTAGTTGCTCTGCAGCATGTGGGATCCCCCCGGGCCAGGGATCAAACCCGTGTCCCCTGCATTGGCAGGCGGATTCTTAACCACTGGACCACTGGGGAAATTCCTAATTTCCTAGTTCGTTACATTTATGGTCTGCCTCTCACCCATGGAAGGGCAGCCCGAGAGCCGCTGCCTGTCTGGGTCACAGTGCCTGCCTAGGGTAGGAC
>NW_011494753.1:6344578-6345179 GCF_000754665.1 Bison bison bison
GTTCCCAGAGTCCACTGGGCATCAGAGACCAAAGACAGTGGTTCTCAAGTTCAGCTGCACTTTGTGAAAGTGTTAGTTGCTCAATTGTGTCTCACGCTTTTCGACCCCATGGACGGTAGCCCACCAGGCTCCTCTGTCCATGGGATTCTCCAGGCAAGAATACTGGAGTGGGTTGCCATTGCCTTCTCCAGGGGATCTTCCAAGGAGATCAAAAATTACTGAGGCCTGAGTCCCACCCTAGAGGTTGTGTTTTGAATGATACGGTGTGTGGCCCAGGCGCTGGGATGTTGTTAAGCTCTCTTAGTGGTCCTCGGACCAGCCAAGGTTGAGAACCATAGAGCTGGATGTGGACTGCAGCCTTCCTGCCCCAGGCAGCCGCTCCTCAGCAGCTACTGGATCCCTGGATGCTGTCCTTTCCTCGATGGGTGGTCTCCCTCCACCTGCTGCAGCTGAGTCCACCCCCACGTGTGTTGCCCTGGGCTTCACATAGAGCATGTGTGAATCGCACTTCTTGAACTTGTGCAAAAAGAGGGGTTGCAGGAAGTCACCTCCACATGGACGTGGTTGAGGGATGGTAGCTGAAGGCAGAGCAGGGCCAGGG
>NW_011494753.1:6345279-6356161 GCF_000754665.1 Bison bison bison
CACTGGGTCTTCGTTGCTGCACACAGGCTTTCTCTTGCGGTGGCGAGCGGGAGCTAGTCTCTAGTTCTGGGCCCGGGCTTGTCACTGTGGAGGCTTCTCTCGTTGCCGAGTGCGGGCTCTAGAGCACAGGCTCAGTAGTTGTGGCACAGGGGTTTAGTTGCTCTGCAGCATGTGGGATCCCCCCGGGCCAGGGATCAAACCCGTGTCCCCTGCATTGGCAGGCGGATTCTTAACCACTGGACCACTGGGGAAATTCCTAATTTCCTAGTTCGTTACATTTATGGTCTGCCTCTCACCCATGGAAGGGCAGCCCGAGAGCCGCTGCCTGTCTGGGTCACAGTGCCTGCCTAGGGTAGGACACCCAGGGTGTCCAGCACGCACTTGACTTCTAGATCTTTCCCAGCCTGGTTTCTGAGTCCTGGCATCTAAGGGATGCCATGGTGTCAGGGCCAGGCCCGCACTGCCAGCTTCAAACTACAGCACTGACCACTTCCCAGTGACCAAACCCAGGTCTGCTTAGGAAGTTTTTCCAATCACACAAAAAAATAAAAAGCAACATCTTAACATTTGAAACAGCAACATAAAATGACTTTTCCCTCCCATGGAGACAGCTCAAGCTTGGAGTCTCCTTTTTAGAGGGAAAGACTGCTACTTGAAGAAGTACCAGAGCTACTTCTCAGGGTAGAAGGCTCGGGCTCTGAGGGCACACCGTATGCTTCGGGGATGCGCAGGCACGGAGGAGAACAGGTGCCCCCCGGCCCCTGTTGGGCGTACAGGCGCGTCTTCCTCTGGTGCTCAGCGTGGCAGCAGCTCCAGCAAATGGCCTTGGCAGCTGCCCTTTTTTATTCATCACGTGGAAAGCGCTTGCCTCAGATTTCAGGTGACAGTGAAATGGCTTCGGTTTAGAGGCCACACACGATTGGACTGGGTTTCAGGGAGGATGTGGAATTGGAGCTGGGTCTCCTCTGGGACCCGGCAGTGAAAGTGCTCGTGGCCTCGGGGAGGAGTGAACAGGAGGGCAGAGGGCGGCAGGAGACTTCCAGAGGACGTGCCGAGGCAGCTGGAGCTGGGCGAGAACCGGGGTGAGAGGTGCGAAAAGGTTAAATAGGGCCCCTGGAAGGGGGTCGGGAATGTCATGTTGTGAGAAAAGAAGACATGACCCCCTCAGCATGGGCCAGAGGAGAGGAGGTCAGTCGGTGGTGATGGCCAGGGCTACCTTAGAATTCAAAGGGTCAGACTTCCCTGGTGGTCCAGTGGCTGAGACTGAGCTCCTGATGCAGGGGGCCCCAGTTCCATCCCTGGTCGGGGAAGTAGCTCCAACATCCTACAATGAAGAGTTCACATAGCACAAATAAAGACTCTACATGCCGCAACCAAGACCTGGTGCAGCAAAATAAATAATTTTTTTAAAATCCAAAGGGATCTTTCATACACACAAAAGCATGCACAGCGGATAGCCCCTGTGGGCAGAGTCTTTAGGCTTCTCTGGGCCTCGGCCAGGTGGGACACGGCTGTCCCTCTGAGCTGGCTGCGCTAGTCCTTATTTCCTGGTCTCCTGGACAGACACACAGCCCTCCCAGCGGTGTCCCTTTCCTGGTCTTTCCTTCCCTGATGCTGGCTTCTCACCTGTTTCCCAGGGTTCCCATGCATCCCTCTGACTTATCCCAGCCACCTTCATCAGACCCACCTCAAGCCCCCCCTGCTCTGAATTTAGGGCTGTCAGATTTAGCAAATAAGGTTACAGGGTACCCAGTTAAATCTGAATTTCAGATAAACAATGAGTTTTGTTTTTTAGTGTAAGCGTGCAATGATTGTGCATGCCTGCTTGCTCGGTTGCTTCAGTCGTGTCTGAGTCTACAACCCCATAGACTGTAGCCCACCAGGCTCCTCTGTCCATGGGATTCTCCAGGCAAGAGTACTGGAGTGGGCAGCCATGCCCTCCCCCAGGGAGACTTCCCAACCCAGGGATTGAACCCGCTTCTGTTACGGCTCCTGCTTTAAGCAGGCGGGTTCTTTACCACTAGCACCACCAGGCGGATTCTTTTACCCACTGAGCCACCTGGGAAGCCCATTGCAGCGATTGGGACATACTTACAGTAGAAAATTGTTGATTGCTTATCCAAGATTTACCTGTTTGTCCTGTACTTTCTCTGGCAACCCTCCTGAGGTCTGCGTGGTGTTGGTTTGAGGTTTATCCTGCAGCCTATTTAGTCGTGGGCCACCAATCGCTTCTTGACCTTTCTGCTAAGATCCAGGGTCAGGGGGAGCCCTCGTGAACCTTCAGGAAGGTGGAGCGAGGTGGTTCTGCTGGGGACTTTGAAACCTGCCTTCAGTCTGGCCTCCACTCACTCTTGTCCCCAGTGAGAACCCTCCCTTCTACCTGGCAGCTCTCCTCACCCCTCACCCCAGCCACACTCTTGGCCATGGGCTTGGGGGTCACATCAGTCACCCTCTGCCTGTCCAAGGCACCTTCCATCCTTCCCCATCACCTGATGGAATTCCCCTACCCCTCTTCCTGGGACCAGCTTCTGAGGCTGGGGATTGAACCCCCAGTTTTTTCCCCCGGAGCCAAGGACACCTATCATTCCCATTGGTTTTAGAAAACATCCAAGAAAGATTTGAATAAGCCAGGTTTCCTTGAAGAGCCACGAGCTTTGTCCCACCTTCCCACAGCTGGGGCCTCCTTCGAGCCTTCCTTGGATGGATTGTGAGGAAGAAATCTCCTTTTGGAAGCACCCACAGTATTCCTTCGGGGAGAAGGAAGCACCTCAAGGCAGGAGTCCCCCTTCCAGCGACACCCTCGGGTTCTTTGAGGGAGGGTCCTGGCCGCTGTGCAGCAGGCTCCAGCCGGCCGCTCCCTCAGGACAGAAAGGACAGGGGTGACAGCCGGATCTTTGGGCCATCAGATAGTTTATCATCATCATTACCACCACCATCATCACCACTATCACCATCGTCATCAGCTGCATGGTTCCTTCCAGGTCAGATACACTTTCTCATTTAATTTTCAATGACCCTGGAGGTTAAGAAGTTTTACATATGGGGAAACAGAGGTCTAGAATGCCTTTGGCATGGCCGCAGGAGACTGAAGGTCAGCCAGAAGCGAGAAGGCCCCAGCCACTGGTGATCCAGGGCACCTCATTCCTCCTTGTCAAGGCAGGCAGGTGGGTCCAGCCCATAAATAACCTACCAAGGCAGTTTGTTTTGACCTCACCATCCCAAGACCTTCTTAGAGGCACCCCCTTATCACCAGAATCTTGTGTTCCTGAAAGCAATGGATCAAGTGTCCTAAGAGACCTACCAGGTCTGAGATTCTCTGCCTTCTCTCCACATTCAGGCCTACTCAGGAAAGATTTCATCCTTGGTGGCCGCATATCTAAGTATGATCATGATCGTGTAGTCAAGGGTTTCCCAAAAGCTGGTCCACGGACCACTAATCCCTCCAGATGCCACATACAGAAGTGTGCCGTGGGATAGTGAGCTTGGGAAACACTGATTCTGTAATTCCTTTTGGAGTCCGTTGGTGTATGATAGCATATTAATGGCACTAAAATGTCCTGCAAAGAAAAATAATCCATTTAACCTCGACACAAATTTTCCAAAACTTACCCAACCATGGAAACTTTTTATTGAGTAACAACCATTAACGTTCTGTGGAACTAATGTTTCTTACAGTCTGCTTTGACAAGCAAAGATCTACTTCAAATCTTTTCTTATATAACTGAAAAAAAAAAAAGAAAATTCGCCTATTAATTCACTGAGCACTTGTTAGAGGTGGTTTTGAGGGTCTCCTGAATGTAGAACGTGTGCTCCATTCTGACCCTGCACAGAAGGATAATAATAAAGTGAAAGTGTAAAAGTGTTAGTCACTCAGTTGTGTTCATCTCTTTGGACCCCATGGACTGTAGCCAGGCTCCTCTGTCCATGGGGATTCTCTAGGCAAGAATACTGGAGTAGGTTGCCAAGCCCTTCGCCAGGGGATCTTCCCCACCCAGGGATCAAACCCGGGTCCCCTGCATGGCAGGCAGATTCTTTACCACTGAGCCACCATGGAAGCCCTATAGTAATAAATGTAATAATTATAATAATTCATGCAGTACTTATCACATAGCCAGCCTCTCCACTAACCTTTGTGATCTTCTGTCTTTACAACAAGGCTGTGAGATGTGGTTTTGTTCCCATTTTAAAGATGAAGAGACTGGAGTGCAGGGAGATGCTGTGAGCAGCCTGGGTCAGCCTGTAAACGAAGCTGCATCTCTCAGTGAGATGTTTCTAGTCTTCGTCCTTCTGCCCAGCGCCCGTGAAGAAGGCGCAGAGCCGGGGAGGTGGGAGGTGGTGGGCCGGGGGCGGGGTCTGAGAGCAGGGCTGCGACGGGCCCCCCCCATACCCCCTTCCCGGCTCATGCCTCCTTCCCCGCTCTTGTCCCCGCAGGTCTACCTGGCTGAAGCCGTGCTGTGGGAAGAGAGCAGCCGTGTGGCAGGTATTTTTGCTCAGTGCGAGTGTCAACGGTTTCCTGGTAACCTGTGTAATATTGGTGGTGATTCTCCTGACTCTGGAACTTCTAATAGATATAAAGCTTCTCCAGTGTGAGTAGCAAGAGAGATACATATGCAAACACATATGATGTCAATATTCCATGTGCATCCATCAGGGGTCCCCAACCACCAGTGAGATCTGCCCCCGGCCTGACGGCTGTCCACCCCCCCACCCCACCCCGGCCCCATAGCTCATGGGGGTGACCGCGGGGAAGAAAGCATCTGGCAGCCCCTCTCTGTGTCACCCCAGCATGGGTTTGCCCCCCATCCACCCAGGGTGGCCTCTTCACTCCCCCTCCCCAGCATGCCATGATCAGCAGCTGATAAGATCCAAAGCGTTGGGGACCCCTGTGTGCATCTTTTTTTTTTTTTTATTGTTCCCATTTGGAATCTTCCAGATTGGGGTTTTCTGTAGCTTAGAGTTCCCACGTGTGGAGGCGTCTCACTTTGTAGTAGCCTGTAATGACAGCAGCCACAGCGATGCTAGGATTCCTTGTGTTTTTAACCAGTTGTAAGTTGGCAGGGTTATGTGTCTATAATGTGATCATTTTGGAAGCACTTCTCTGTGCATCTGATCCTAGTAGCAGCCCTGGGAGACAGGCAAGACGGCTGTTACCCTCTCTATGGGTATGGGAATGAAGCTTGGGAGAAGTTAGACTTCCCCTTGGTGAGAGGTATTGGAGCTGGGATGCCGAGCCCTCATGCCGGTTTTCCTCCTCGCCCTGGTCCTGTTGGTGTTTGTCCTACGTTCATGGGAGCCTGACACACGGGGTGGCTGCTGGCTTGCCTGCCACCTCTTCTGTCCTTCCAGGTGCCCCTTGGCAGCACAGCCATCAGAGCAGCAGGTCCTTTTCCTGCCCCCAGCCCCTTGTAGATCCCTGTTTGGTGTACCAGCATGAAGGGCCAAGGGCCTTGACTCTTGGCTTTGGGTGAGTGAGTGCTCTTTGCATCCCCAGAGGTCCCCTAGTTAGAGGATGGTTCATTCAAATGCAAATAAAAAAAGAAATGAACTTGTTGGCCCTCTGAGAGATTTCCTTCCCGTCCTTTGGCAAAATCCAGGACTGTTGATCCGGCCACCCCCAGACCTGTTCTGTCATCTTAGACTTGTTTTCTCAGTTGCCCGCAGGTCCTTTACTGGAGTTTCTGCACTCAGGGTCCGTCAAAGCTCCTGCCAACCTGTTAGCCTTCTCTCCTCTCCAAGAGGGCAGCAGAGAGTGCAGAGTTGCTTTTGTCTGATGAGCCTCATTGGCTTTGTACAGCTGGTGGCCCCTTGGTTCTAATCACCGTATCTTCCAGCAGAAAGTAACCAGCCCTGATTTTACACTCAGCCTGTCTTCAATTATACTGTGTTGTCTATTTTTCCTCCCACTCATCCCTCTGTCTGCTTTTTATGAGGTCTGACCATAACAGAGTCTTTCTTTCCCTGTTGTGGGTTATACCCGGGGCCCTTGGCTGCTCAGGCATTGGGTAGAACCGAGAACACGGCCGACACTGGAATTTTGCTTAAAATTAAGTATCCAGGAGATTGATTTTGGTGGGAGATCCAATAGCAGCTCATAAAAGGCATCTTAAATTCCATAAAATGCACAATCAGAGATTTATTGCTCTTTTAAAGCGAACCGTAAAAAAAGGCCCAGGAATTCATTTGAGAAATAATGGGGAGAGATTTTATGTTTCCAGAATCATCTGGAGGTCCCTTCAGAATCACGCAGGCCCCTTCAGAATCATGCAGGCCTCAGCCTCCCAGTTCCCACTCATCTTCATGTGACCCACAGTGGGGCAGGCCTTGCCTTCTGAGGCTCGTATTGGCCTCAAGCCAGGGGCCCCAAAGTCTCCCACCTGGAACCCAGTGTGGCAGCTCTGTGACCCTGGACATGGTCCAGGGCTTCGTTTCCGCCTGCCCCCCAGGGCAGGCCCATCTCAGAGCTTTGGGGAGGCTGTGGGTTCCTCTCTTTGGCCAGCCTGCCCCCCTGATGGCTCAGGGCATTTTTCCTGGGCTTCCAGGGGAGCTGAGCCACGTGCTGAGCAGGCCTGGCCAGAGTGCAGTAGGGAAGCGTGCTCCCAGCAGCATTCCTGTGTCTTGTTTCTGCCCTGCCACGCTGCCCGGGGTCACCCACTCCTACCACTCTCTCTTTTGGGCTGGCCTTCTGAGAGGCATCCCCTTCTGCCCTCTCTCTATCAAAGCCCACCTGCCCTTGTCCTGGATCCCAGCATCTTACTATTAGCCTCAGGGCTCCTATACTATGAGCCCAGAGGTGGTGCCTTAGTGCCAAGAACTGTCTGGTAGAAGGTGGGGTGGGAGTTTCAGTGGCTGCTGGCACTCCCTGCTCACGCTCTGGAAGCAGGAAGCTGTGCCACTTTCGTGAGGCTGACATCCCCTCCCCACCCCCAGCTCCCTCTGCCAGTCCCAGCTCCAGTCTTCTCCCCAGAATACTCTGGCTAACACTGCCATCTCAGCCACTCAGAAGTTTCAGAATGAGAAGTCAAAGGAAGCTTGCCTTAAATCCCACTCACAGCGCACAGTGCTTTGGGGGTCAGTTGTGGTGGGGATTTCTGAAAGCTCATCTAGATCTGACCAAAGCTGCCTTCCCTGGTCCGAGAGCCCTGGATGTCTCTGGAAGGCCCCTCTGGAAGGCTCCTTTCTGGAACTCTGAGAGGCAGCCTGGGGGGAGATGGAGGCAGCCTCTCGGGTAGAAGGAAAAACAGCATCACAGACCCACCCACCTCCTTCCACCTCCATTGCAGACAGCCCTTAAAGCTCCCTCACGTTCTCTGGCCCGACTGCTTCCCAGTCCAAATGCTCACTCTCCGGGCTCCTGGAGGCCCGCCTCCATGCCTCGAAGCCCGCTTTGAGGATGGACCTCATTCTTTACTCCTAAAATCGACCCCTGTTACTGTGCTTGCAGTTTCCAGCGCGTTCCAGTTTGCTGGCGTGATACACTGGATCAGCCTGGCCATCCTCTCGGTGTTCTTCTCGGAGGTGGGTTGAGACTTGGGCCCTGTGACCATCTCTTCAGGGCAACTCCTGTCCCGGGGAGACGAAGCTTTAGTCTCTTGGCCCTCGAGGCTGCAAAAAGAGGGAGACACAATACGGGGAGTGAAGTTGTGTGCTGGGCCTTGGTGGGTGGCCCGGACGGTGAGCAGGTGTCGTCCAGGTAAAGGGTGGAAGGTGACCTCTGTGAAGGTGAGGCTGAGTGGGAGGTGGTTGAGAGAGAGCAGATGGTTCGTGCAGCTGGTGAGGAGCAGGCAGAGGCCAGGCCAAAGCCCAGGGGCCTGGAGCGGGGAGACTGACTGGGACACTATGGCTGTGGTCCTGGGTGCGCTGGGGGCCGAGGCTCAGGAGGCAGAGAGACGGAGTCACGGCCAGGCAGTGGACTTGACCCAGGTTTTCAGGGGGGACAGGGTCTGGCTAGACTGAGCTGTGACCCTTCTGTGGGAGCAAAGGGGCATGTGCTGGGGTCAGGGAGCACAGATGCCCTTTGCCATTGCTAGAGTCAGCTGATAAAGCCCCAGCCCATTTCTCTGTGTGTGAGATAAGAGGGGAAAATCACCGAGAAGCCCTAGGGCCCTGGGTTTTGATGGGAGCTGATAGCCTTGAGCGCATCTGAAATGCATGGAACCAGGATCTCAGCCCGGTTCCTCTGCCTTGACGGGAGGGTGAGTGGCCAGTCCTGTGGGCAGCTCCGGGCCTGTCACAGTAACCCCTGCCTGCATTTCAGGGGCATCGACTTGGGGCTGTTCCCGGCAGGGTCTGCAGGGGAGGCTGAGAAGACTGGGCTTCATCCTGTGGGTGGCGGGTCTTTATAGAACGAGAGAGTTTTGTGTGGCAGCCCTGTTCTTCCTAATGGAAGATGGGCCCGAGTCAGCTGGCCGCTGGCCCGCTCCATGTGCCCTCACCCAGCACTGCCGCAGGTCCAGATTACCCCGGGCAGAGTCCCACTGGGGCCTCTCAACGTGGTCAGGAGGCGTGGGGAGGAAGTCAGAAAGGAACACGGTGCAGAGCCCGTTGGCGTGTAGGCTTGTGCACACACACACATGCGCACACACGTACACGCACAGCTCACACCAGCTCAGAAGCAGAGGGGCCTGTGAGTCCCAGAGCACAGCAGGGCCTCAAAGGGCGGAAGGGTGCTCTGGGAGAGCAGTGATGTGCATGGAGGGATGGAAGTAGAGAGTGTTTTGTGATGTGATTAGGCAACCCAGGGAGTCAGGCACCCGGGATCCCCTCGTGTCCGGGGTTCTCGGTGGGCCAGCTCTGACACTGGCTAGTGGCATGCACTCTCTTTCTCAGACTCAGGGGAGGCCCAGGCCCCTTAGGCCTGGAGTCCAGAATCCTCAGCCTGGGTGTGGGGTGTGCTGGGCTGGGCAGCAGGCATTCCACACCCGGAACATTCTCTTCCCGGGCCTCGGCTCCTGCAGCCCACGAAGTTGGCCAGCGAGCCTGGGCTCAGACTGAGAGGGCAGACCCAACACTGCCCCTCCTGGGAGGTGTCCCCACCAGCTCACCAAGGTCATCGTCCCAGAGATGCTTTGGCCCCCAGATAGTGCCTGCTCCCCGGCCTGCTGCCCCTCGGAGGGTCCTTGTCTCCGGCCGGGGGGTCCCCTCGTCTCCACTCACCGGGGCTCCCTCCCACACATACATGGGCCCTGGCCAGATGTCTGCTTGATGCAAGCCCTGGAAAATGTGCCATGTGTCTGTGACTGCCAACAAAAATGTTTAATCAGTTGCTGTGGTTCTTCCATCTATCCCTCCGCTTTGGTTTTATTGGCTTCACAGAATTTATTACCCAGCATTAATTTGGCATTCCCTTCCTGTCACTGCTAGAGACGAGCCACCTGAAACAGACAAGCCCCTGTGTAGAGGCATTGTGGCTTCAGACCCTCACCCGCCCCCCGCCCTGTCTCCACGCCATGGAAGTGGGCTGGGCTTCCCACAGGCTCAGCAGGGAGAGCTGGTGGCTGGGGGAGAATGACTGTGATCTTGGGCCTTGTCAGAGATGAGGAGGGTGGGGCTGTAAGGTGGGAGTAAGAGAGGGTAACAGGGGAGTAATGGGGGGTGGGGGGTAACAGGGGTAATAGGAATAATAGAGGGATAACAGGAAAGTAACAGGGGAGCCCTGCCTTCCCCAGCACAGCCAGCCCCACATGAGGGGCAGCCCAGCTCGAGAGCCTGGGTGTCCCCGGAGCTCCCAGGAGAACCGAGCATCTGAAGAGGTTAGAGCCGTCCCACAGAACAGGGGGGCCCAGCCCCAGGCTGTGGACCAGTGCTGACCCGGGTGAGGCCTGTTAGGAACCAGGCTGCACAGCAGGGGATGAGCAGAGGGCAAGGGAGCGAAGCTTCATCTGTGTTCCCATCAATCCCCATGGCTCGGGCTCAGATTAATTACCACATGCCCCCCACCCCTCGCCCCATCTAAGGAAAAGTTGTCTTCCACAAAACCAGTCCCTGGTGCCAAAAAGCTCGGGGACCGCTGCCATAGAGGCCCCCAACCCCTACCCCCCGGAGGGTTGGAAGTGTGTGAAGGTGTTTGTGCTTCTCACCATGACAGGGGCACCTCAAGCGGGAGTCACCTGTCCCTCCGCCATGGAGTAGGCTTGCAGATTTGCCTGCTGAAAATGCCAAAAGCGTCCCTTTAAAACCATGCAGATGAGGACCGCAGCCCAGGGTCACATAGCCGGTTTCCACCAAAACGGGGCCCAAGGCTCCGGACTCTTGTCTGGCGTGTCCCCGCCGCATGCCCCTCCCTGCCCACCCGCCTTGGCCCTGGTGCACGCAGGCGGGGAGCAGACTGAGAATCTGAGGGAAAGGTCTGGGTCAGCAACTGAGAAAGAAAAGCCCGAACCCTGTGAAATCTCTGACCACATACCCAGCACACCCCCTCACCTAGGGAGAAGCCGGCCCTTGTCCCTCTGGGGAGCACCCAGGGCCATGGCCGCCGGCCGGGGGTGGGTGTGGAGTCCAGGAAGGTCACACCCAAAGGGCTCCTGAGGCCAGGTGGCCCATCACCTAGTCCTGAGCCCCGTCCCACCCCACGTCTCAGCTGAGCTTGAGGACCGTCCCCGAGTCGGGCAGGACATTTTGTGAGTTAGAAAACTGAGGCTGTGGAGGAGCAGAAAACTGCCAGGCCCTCAGGAAGATGGGCGGCACAGATGCAGGCCTCTGGGTGGGTGTGCGAACGCCAGCCCATCCTTGCCCATCTCAGAGCTCCAGGGGCTGCTCCAAGGAAGACGCCCCAGAGCACAGAGCTAAGTCTTAAGAGAAGTATGGGGCTGCTTTGGGCTTAGTGTGAAGACATCAATTTTTAAAAATCAATTAAATTTAATTGGAGAATTAATTACTTTACAAT
>NW_011494753.1:6356451-6361920 GCF_000754665.1 Bison bison bison
TGCATGATGAAGCACCATGGATTGAACTTGCACTGGTCATCTCTTTTACAGATGGTAATTCAGTTTGAGGAATTGCCATCTGTTCAAACAGGCCAAGCTATTCAGCAGCAAGGCAGACGCTTCTCATTGCAGTGTGAGTAGGCGCCCCACATGCAGTCAGGCCGGGCAGGGTCCCTGCAGGGGCACCAGGTGAATGTGGATGCCTGGGCAGCTTCCTGGGCCATGTCAGGCAGGGTCATCCCGCTTCCTCCTGCTTCCATGGGGCCCTGCAGCACTGAGACTGGGGAGAGCCTTCAGAATCCAGATGGACAGTTGTGCAAACCGCCCTTGGCTGAGACCAGGCCCAGTGGTCACTTGCAACTGGGGAGGCCAGCTGCTTCTCTTCCCGAGACTCCACGAGGCCTGGGGGCCCAGCCAGGGTGGGTCACCCTGCAGCAGGGCCTGAGTGTGGGTCATGGGGTGTTGGCCCCGTTCCCTAGCCAGGGTGGAGATGCAGAGGCCCAGCTCCTTTTCCTGGAAGAGGGGAAAGCTAGCCCACGGCTGACCTTGTAGATGGGAGCCTCAAGGCAGGGGCAGCAGCTGCTGCTTCTTCCTTCTGTTTATTATTATTATGATTCTATTGAGGTGAAATTCACAAAACAGAGCCTTTTATTTTTATCAATTGATTTTTGGCTGTGATGGATCTTTGTTGCTGCCTGGAGGCTTTCTCTCATTATGGCAAGAGGGGGGCTACTCTTCATTGCCATGTGCGGGCTTCTCATTGAGGTGGCTCCTCTTGTTGCAGAGCACAGGCTCTAGAATGTGCAGACTTAGCAGCTGTGGCATAGGGGCTTAGTTGGTCAGAGGCATGTGGGATCATCCCGGACCAGGGATCGAACCTGTGTCCCCTGCATTGGCAGGCAGATTCTTAACCACTGGACCACCAGGGAAGTCCCAACATAACAGCCTTTTAAAGGTTCAGTGGCATTGAGCACCCAGTGTTGTGTAACCATCACCCCTTTCTAGTTCCAAAGCATTTTCATCACCCACAGAGGAGACCCTGCCCCACTGAGTGGCCACTCCCCCATTCCCCCTTTCCCACAGCCCCTGCCAACCACACCAGTCTGCTTTCTGATTCTATGAACTTAACTATTCTGGATATTTCATAAAAGTGGAAATATTCAATATATGACTTTTTGGGTCTGGCTCTCTCACACAACATGTTTTCAAGTTCATTCACATGGAGTGTGGCTCAGTGCCTGTGTCCTTTTTATGTCTCAGCACCCTTCCATTGTATGGAAAGACCATACTTGGTGTATCCACACATAAGCTGATCAAGGTTTCTTTTAACTTTGGCTGTTAGAGCAGAGAGAGCAGATCCGTCCTCCTTTTGTTTTCTGTGGCCCTTCGGTGGGTTGAAAAGAATGAGACTCACTCACACTGGGGAGGGCAGTCTGCTTTTACTCAAGTCTACTGGTTCAAATGATAATCTCATCAGAAACACCCCCCCAGACACACCCCAAAATGATGTCTGGCCAGACATTGGAATACCTGTAGCCCAGCCAAATTGACCCGTAAAATTAATCTCCCAGTGCCTGATAGAGAGCCTGGCACAGAGGTGCACGTGTGCTGAGTCGCTTCAGTTGTGTCTAACTCTGTGACCCGATGGACTGTAGCCCACCAGGCTCCTCTGTCTGTTGGATTCTCCAGGCAAGACTACTGGGACTGGGTAGCTATTTCCTTCTCCAGGGGATCTTCCCGACCCAGGGATCAAACCTGCATCTTTCAAGTCTCCTGCATTGGCAGGCGGGTTCTTTGCCACTAGTGCCACCTGGGAAGCAGAGGAGGCACCTGAAAAATGGAAGCTCTCACTTATTCATCTGGCTCCTACTTTTGGGTGACTCTGTGCCAGGTGCTGGCTCTGTAGGTGGTGCTGGGCATGAGGATTCTGCCCTGATAATCAAGACGCAGGCCCCGTTCAGGGGTTTACTGTCTACTGGGAAGGAGCCAAGCAGATGTGTATAATGAGAACAAGAAACTGAGCTTAAATCTCCCACTGCAGTCAGTGGGAGACCTCAGAGGGCCCGCAAGCTGCTGCTGGATGTGTGAGCTGCCAGATGGGTGGGGGCGTGGAGGGCCTCAGGCAGTGGTCACAGAGCGAACAAGGGACTGAGAAGGAGCAACCACAGCATGTTGGGGTGTTGACTGTGGCTGGAGAGGTGGAGGGAGATGTCCTGGGGACCAGGCCAGGTCACGAGGTCCTTTCCAGGTCTTGCTTAAGAGTGGGGCATCTTGTTCAGGAGTAGGGTGCCTTGCTCAGGATTGGGGCATCGTGTTCAGAGTGGGGAGGAGGCTCCAAGCAGGAGAGGGAAGTGATGAAATTGGCCTTTTTGAGAAATCAGCCAGGCAAGGCAATGAGGAGTGGGTGTTGGAAGCGGGAGGAAGACTGGAATTTGGGGACTATTTGGGAGATGTGGTTCAGCTTTGGGGTTAAAGGTTTGACCCAGAGCAGTGGAAGCAGGACGGAGGAAGGAACAAGCTGGACGGAGTTGAAGGAGCTAAACTGCAGGATGTGGGGGCATGCCAGCATTGAGCGGAGCATGTGAGCAAGAGACGGGACCAAGCATGACTTGGAGGGGGAGGGGGACCGGTCTCCTAAGAGGGGGTGGGGATGCCCTTCACTAAGCCCAGAAACTGCTGCAGGAAGAGGGGGGCGGGGGGAGGAGAGGGAGGGAGGCCCCCAGGTGTCCCGTGGGAGGTGAAGCCAAGGGTGCAGTGGTCTGGGGACCGGGAAGCATGAGAGGAGTAATGGAGCCCAGGGAAACAATTTGAGGATGGAAAGCTGACAGAAGATGTAGCCAGGAGGTGGGAGGAGAATCCAGAGGGGTTGGGACCCTGGAAACCAAAGAAGGAAGGAAGGAAACCAACCAAAGAAGCCAGGGGTGCATCCCGCAAGCTGCTGAGGAGTCGGCACTAATTACCAGGTGCCAGCAGTTTTGGTGGGGGCCGGCGTCAGGCTGCAGTGGGTTTAGTGGAGACACCTCTTCAGAAACTTGGGAGAAGAGACAGGGGGGTTGGCTTAAGGGAGACTTGGGGTCAGTGAGAGATGTTTCAGGACCGAGGAAGTGGAGATGAACATATTGCTGAGAGGGAGTTCTAGAACAAACTCTGCTTGCCTTGTGGATTCCAGGCTCTCTACCTCTCCTACCCATGCCTAGCACGGTAGTCCCCCCACCCCCAGCAGCCCCCCCGCACTGTGAGCACACAGCCGGGTCATGTCAGCACTTAATGCACAGCCCTTGGTCACGTGGTCGCCACCATGCTCTATCATCCTGCCGGCCTTGAACCCATTCTTTTAAGGTAGCTGGGAACCGCCTGCTGAAATGGAACCAGTGCAGCCAGTGCGCCTGTCGGCTACGGCGTCTGGTGCGGGGTCACCTCTGGACCCCTAGGGCGGAGGCTGTCCAGGGCGGGAGGCAGATGCCCTTCACCATCGGGATCTCCGCACATTTGGAAGACCTGAGGGTGGAGGCGGGAAGTGGGGGAGCTGCTCACTCTGCTCCTGTTTTATCAACGCCTAACTCCAGGGGGCGCGCTTGTGCTGCCCTGCGGTCTCCCCTGAAAGATTTCTCACCCGATAGACCTTTCTTCTGCAAACACATTGAAGACTGCTTTCAGCTCCCATTTCCTAAGTTCTCCTTGTAGCTGGATCCCGGACAGTGTGCCTACCTCTTGCTGCTCCAGTTTAAAAGGCGGCTTGCAGAGGAGGGAGCCTGCAGCCATCTTGGCAGCAAAAACTTGCCCAGGGGTAGATAGGCGTCTTGAGGAAGCACCAGGGGTATTCCTCAGGCCAGGCGGCTCCCCAGAGAGCCCGGGCACTGCCCCACTCCCCAAACCCACCAGCTGCAGTGTTGCAGGGGCACAGGCTCAGGGCGGGATGCATGCTGCTTCCTTCTTCCTGGCTAGTGGGCCCAGCTTTGGGGATGGGTCTGTGGGGGCAAGGGTGCCAGCCCCCACTCTGCTCACCAATCAATGAGCCAGGGAATCTCTCTGCCTGGAGAAGGGATGGTTGTTGTTCAGTCGCTAAGTCGTGTCCGACTCTTGGCAGGTGCAGCGGTCAGGTCTTCCCACCCACCCTCATGCTCCCTGAAGCCTGAGCGAAGGGAGGGGCGTCCCTCCTGAGAGCAGAGCTTCCCAAGGGAAAAGATGAGGGCCCTGGGGTAGGAAGGAAGAGGGGCCTGGGAGCCAGAAGGCTTACCTGCCCCTCTCAGCCTCAGTTTCTGTATCTGTAAAATGGCAGAAGACCTTGGCTTATAGTAAACAATAAAGGATGACATCCTGTAGGTTTTGCCAAGCCTGTCCTGAGCGTCAGAGCAACCTCATCTCTGGAAGGTGAGACTGGAATGAAGGAGACTGCAAACTCTTAGTTCCAGGAGGGCAGAGGCAGCTGGAATTGAGGGTACAGGTCCTTTGGTCCCTCCCTGCCTCAAAGACCTTTGCAACGCTTGGGGGCAGGATCGCAAGGCTGAGGGTCTTGGGGCGGGGGAGGTGGCTTCGGCCAATGTCCCATGGTTAGTAAGGGTTAGTCAGAACCAGAAAGGGGCCCTGACCTTTGATTCCTAATCAAACTCTCTGCTTGTTGCATCTGGGCATGCGGCCTCCCTGGTTTCACCCAGGGCATTGTCACCTCATACATCCCCGCCATTCTTTTGGGACCCCAGGGGAGTTTGTTTAAAAGGCAAATTCCTGGGCCCTTCACCCAGAGGTCCTGATATCCTGGATCTCCATGAGAGTCCAGGAATCTTCATTTTAAATAAAACCCCAGGACTGATGCTGATATTAAAGCTCCAATACTTTGAAAGAGCCGACTCATTGGAAAAGAACCTGGTGCTGGGAAAGACTGAGGGCAGGAGGAGAAGCGGGCAACAGAGCATGAGATGGTTAGATAGCATCTTTGACTCACTGGACATAAGTCTGGGCAAACTCCAGGAGACAGTGAAGCACAGGGAAGCCTGGCGTGCTGCAGTCCACGGGGTCATAAAGAGTCAGACATGACTTAGCAACTGAAAAATAAAAAACAACCCAGATGCTGCTGAAGCAGGGGGTCCTTGCCAGCATTTTGAGGAACACTAGCTTTCAATGGGTTAGTCGACTGGGGCGAGACCCATGGTGGGGGCTGTGAGGTGGGAGGGCAGCATGGCTTGATACCTGCAAAGGATGCTACAGGGGAAAAGCCCCTGGGTGGGGTGTTTCAGAGCTGGGTTCTCATTCCAGCTTTGACCCTGACTCAGAGCCACCAGTTCCAGGCCATTTCTCTTCTCCAGCAAGAGGATGGCCCAGAAGGGCTTTCCCAAGCCCTCTCCACAGCTGCTTTTAGCTGCTCTGTTTCCATGGGCTGGGCTAGAAAGAAAAGGCTCCCTCGGTTGGTGGGGAGGGTGGGGGTCTCTGTGGATGGACCAGCAAGGAAGGCAGGCAGGAGGCAGGTGCTTC
>NW_011494753.1:6362020-6369909 GCF_000754665.1 Bison bison bison
CTGCTTGCCTTCCTGCCACCACTCTGGCCCAGGAGCCCATCAAGCCTCCATCCCTTCCTAGAGCACAGAGGCTGCATGTATGCTGCCTGCCCCTCCCCTCTGCGGGTTCCTGGCTGAGTCTCAGCCTAGCTGGCTCCCTTCCTCCTTCACCTCCTCCCCCCCACCCCGGGCCACTGACTTTTCAGTAAGTGCTGCTTTGTTTATAAAGAAGCAGGATGATTCCCTTTTAATGAGGTTCTGAGAGTAGTCAAACCGAGAAGGGAAAGTGGAATAGTGGTTTCCAGGGGCTGCGGGAGGGGGAGACGGGGAATTAATATGTAATGGGCACAGGAGTTTCAGTTTGGGGAGATGAAAAAGTTCTGGAGGTGGATGATGGTGAAGGTTGCACAATAATGCGAAGGTACTTTATGCCACAAAGTCTAAAACGTGTGTGTGTGTGTGTGTGTGTGTGTGTATTTTACCACAATCTCAAAAGGAGCAGCAGAAGGAGAAATCATATTTGGACCAGACCCTGTTCCCCTCTGTGCTAGCCAGGACTATCTGCTTTGGGAGCCTCAGAATGGTGTGTTTGGGGTGGATGTGGCTGGTGTATCCTTTCAGAGGAGACAAATGCTGAGTTTCAAAGTAGGCCCAATTTGAGGGAGTGAACAACAGAAGACTGGGACAGTCTGGTGTTCTCATGCAGCCTGAGTATACAACGCAGAGTCAACGACCTCCACGTCCAAACACTGACTCACTGCCCAACGCCTGAGTGACTTTGGGCAGCATCCTTAACCTCTCTGAGCGTCCCCTTCTGTAAAATGGGAGTCACGTGTGAGGAGGGCTGGCCCAGGATTTGCAACCTACTGATACATCCCAGATGGCAAATGTTAGTCTCATACAGAACTGGAAGATGTGTATCTTCTAATCCGTCTCTCCAGAGGAAGAGGAAATGGGCCCAGAGAGGGGATTTGACGTGCCCATAGCCACAAAACCAGCCCACTACTGAACTGTGACCTCAAGATACCAAACCACCAACCCAGATCTCTCCTCACCCTCTCAGAGCTGCGGTGCAGTTCAGTGAGAGATCAGGGAACCATGTGGAAGGGACATCAGACTGCCGCGTGTCCCTCTGTGTTCTCAAACATGGTGACATAACAGGCCGCCACCAGCATCCCTCCTTCTCATCCCCTCATGGAAATTGGGATAGTCCTTCATGAGGAAGAGGGAAACTTTAGCAGCCAGTCATTTTTGTGGCCTAAGTATGGATAGAGATCGCTAACCTTTCTGCAGCTTTTGCCAGGTTCAGGTGGCTGACCTTGTATTGGGTTGGCCAAAAAAAAATTCGGGTGGGTTTTCTGAACAAACTTTTTGGCCAACCTAATCCTGTAGGCGTGTGGGAGAACGGACCTCACCTGGAGGGAATTGCCATGAACTTCTCACCTTGGTTCAGGGAAGGACCTAAGACAGTTATACCAGGGTCATACAAGACCAGGTTCTAAGTATCTTCTTTAGAGAAAAAGGTACTCTTGGTGAGGAAACCACCCCAGAAGGCAGAGGCATTGAAATGAGTTATGGAGGGTTTTAAGGAATCAGTTAGTCATGCATTTATTCATCACTCACGAGGGTAATCACTCTATGCCAGACACTGGGATAAAGGAGAGAAATCAGACAGTGTCTCCTCATCCTTAACTGGGGCATCAGGCAGGCAGTCACCATGAGGTGAGATGAAGTGCTGGGGGAGGGGACAGCAGCGAATGATGTTCCCAAGGACTATAAGGACGCCCAGGAAAGAGGCACCAAGCCTGGAGAAGGTAGAGGAGCTTCATGGAGGCGATGCTTGAGTGGTCGGGAAGATCCCCTGGAGAAGGGAATGGCTACCCACTCCAGTATTCTGGCCTGGAGAATTCATGGACTGTATAGTCCATGGGGTGGCAAAGAGTCAGACATGACTGAGCAACTTTCACTTTTACTTTCAGAAGGAGAAGAAAGCCTTTCCAAGTAGAGAAAGGGAAAGAGGCCCTCTGGTTAGCACACAGGCCAAGATGCTCTAACAAGAAAACCAAAAACGGGCTTAAACAAGGCAGGATTCATTTCTCTCTCATGGAAGGACAGGTGGAACCGGCCGTTTAGGCTCATGTGGTGATGTAGGGCTGGTGGGGACCCAGCAGTGCCTCCATCTTGTTGCCCAGCCCTCCCTAATTGAACACACTTCCCCACCACACCGACACGCCCACATTCTAGTCTTTGGGAAGAAGGAAGGAGAAGGAAGGAGGAGGAAGGGCTCACAACTGAGAGGTGGGACACAGACCTTCTCTGCTCATAAGCTGTTGGCCAGAACTTGCTCACTTGGCCACTCCAGATGCAAGGAAGGCTGGGAAATGTAGTCTTTTTCTGGGTGGCCATACTGAAATTCCAATTACTGTATGAGGAAAAAAGAGAGATTGGGGGTGGGGGAGCAGTCTTTGCCACATGTGGAGACAAGGTATAGGAGAAAGAATTGCATGTTTGTAGGTTTGCAAGTGCTTTATGTCATGACAGGAGTGCAAGAGATGACTGGAGAGGGAGGCAGAGTTCTGAGGGTCCATTCCAAGGATTCAGAGTGTATCTGTATTCAGTGGGAGCACTGAAGGTGCTGAGCCAGGGGCTGGCGCCAGTGGTAACGCAGATCTGAGCTGCGGCATTCAAGGCGGGGCTGGGGAGGGCACATGAACCGAGAGACACTTAGGGGAAGACTCTTCCCAAGGAGGCAGAGCCTTGGATTCTCAGCTCTGGAGTCTTCTCTGCTGGTAGAAGCAGGTAGAAAGAGCAGTAACCATGCCCTCTTTTCTCACTTCCTCTCCCCAGACTGTTCTTCGGATTGTGGTGCTCGGGATCTGGGATTACATTGAAAACAAGATAGAGGTAAAGACCAGTGTCCCCCGCACCCCACAGCCAGCCATCCTGGAAGCTGGAAACTGTCACTGTCCTGTCCGTCCCAGGGTGGGAGCCATCAACAAAGGCCAGCTCCCTCCCACACTGGACACACGAGTCTGTCCAGCTGTGCCTTTGGGTGGGTGGGGAAGGGAGACGACTGAGAAAGTTTCCAGTGAAAGAATATGGTCTAAAATGTCTCCTTGAAGTTCTGCAAAATTTAAAAAGTTATTCTTGAATCATTTTGGAAAACTTCTGAAATGTGTTTGAAAACAAATCTACTCTTTAAAATGGCCCCGTGGTCGGAGAGCAGAGTGAGGGGACCCTAGAAGTGCTTCTCAGCCTGGGTTTCTGCAGAGCAAACCAGTTGCTCTGTTTCATGTGAAGAAGAGGTGGGGTGTGATGGGTGGAGATGGGGTGCTGGGGAGGCTGGCTGTCCTTCCAGTTGGGTGTGCACAGGAGAAGGCAAGAAGGTCAGTGTCTGCTCCCCATTCCTCCCTCACCCCCAGCCAGCACACACTTTTTAGCCTCTTTGGGTCAAATGCTGGGAGTGGACAGAGAGGCCTGGCCTGTGGAAGTCTCAGACCAAGGCCACGCTGGGACAGGCTGACGGCAGGGCAGGGCCCAGAGCTGAAGCTTAGGCGGGGGTCCCCTCCTCTCCGAACTCTGCCTCCAGGCAGAGTTAGAGACTCAGCACCAGCCCTGGTTGAAGAAGATGCAAGCTCTGGGCTTCCCAAGGGGAAGGGGCCTTCCTTCAGCCCCTGCTGCCACTGAGAGGTTCCGAGAGGCCAGCGCAGGAACCCTGTGACATGAAGGCAAGCCTGTGCCAAGAAGAGACAAGATGCTGGAGGCAGATGCTTGAAAAAGAAGCTTGGAACAGCCCAAAGCAGCCTGAACCAAGGCTGGTGATGGACTGAGGTCACTTGGAGGAGAGACAGTGCTCAGGAGCATGTCCAGCAGGGAGAGGCCCCTGAAGGCTAGGGAGGATCAGGAGAGGTAGCCAGGGATGGACAGTGACCTTCAGAGGGGGCTGCAGGGCATCGTTGGCCAGTGCCAGCTGCCTTGCCTGACCTGGTCACTGGTTCCAGGACATTCAGGAAGGTGACCCAGGATGCTGACATCCACCTCCTCTCACAGGTGTTTGACGGGGCAGTGATCATCCTGTCCTTGGCCCCGATGGTGGCGTCCACTGTGGCCAATGGGCCCCGGAGCCCCTGGGATGCCATCAGCCTCATCATTATGTTCCGGATCTGGCGGGTGAAGAGGGTGATTGATGGTGAGTGACCCGAAGGGGCTGAGCTGGAGGCAGGAAGGGTGGCATGGCTTCTGGGGTCTCTCCCTTGTCGGGGCAGCCTTTCCTCGGTTTCCACCCCCACATCCCACCCTGTGAATACTGTGGGGCTTGACATCTGCTCAGGGAGCCCCTAATCCAGGGTCCTCATCAAACTGGGATGTGAACGGGGCCGGCTTTGGAAGGTCCACCCTGAGAAGGTGCTGGTGGATCATCTCGTCCATCGTCTCATTTCACAGGTGGGAAGGCTCAGGCCCCGAGGGAGGAGGGTCACATAGCAAAGCAGCCTTGAGCCACAAGTAGAGGCAGGATGCCCGAGGCCTACCAGTGCTCCCTTAGACATTCAGCCTCCCCCATCTGTACAGGCTCTGCTCTCAGCTCTGTCCCTGAGAACATCCGCTCCCTCCAGGGCATGAACAGTGCCTTCTGGCTCCTCTCTGCCAGCTGTGGACAGCTGGATACCCTCACACCGATGCATCCTGACAGCTCCCATTGTGAATGCTCTTCCCAGCTGTTCCCCTTTGTCCTGACACATCAGGCGTTGCTGAGCCACTGGGAGCATCATGATAGGGATGCGCTGTGTGAACAGATGGGGGTTGGATGCCACTCTCACTCTGGGTGTGAACTGGCTTCAGCAGAGACCCTGGGGACAGCGGGCCTGCTTGGGGCAGCCTCTGGGGCCTGGAGACAAGTCTTGGGCTGTCCTCAAGTTTGGAAGCAAACAGAAAAATTCTGATTTCTCTCGTCTGCATGATTCCTACAGCAGCTAGAGAACATCTGGAGGTTGGGACACTGTGGGTGGAAAGGAACTTGGAGAATTGAGACATGGAGAGTTCTAGAACATAGTGGCAAAAGAGGCATGTGACCGAGATTTCTGAAGGGTCTGGAAGGGCTGGGTTCTGAGAGGTGTGAGAAGAGTGTGAAAGGCAGAGGCCAAGGTCAGGTCAAGAGTTGATCCTGAGACTTTCCAAGAGCCCAGAGAACTGCCAGAGGAGGGGTTCGTGGGGCTGCTGCTGGCTGGGAACTCTCCAGGTTCTCCAACCCAGAGTCCAGGGGCTCTCCTCTGGGTCTCAATGTGTCTCATTTATAAATAAGTAGGATTGACTGTGAGCAACTGGCCTCAGAACAGCAGTGACTTAAAATAGAAGCCTGTTCCTCTCACATGAGAGCCTGCAGGTGGGCAGTCCAGGATCCACAGGGAGCATCCATAGTCACAGTCCCCTGTTCCTCCTGTTTTGTTGCTTTGCTGCAAAGAGCCTACTTTCCAAAGTCACCCCCACGGTCCAAGATGGCTGCGTCCATGCCTGCTCTCACATCCTCATTTCAGCCAATAGAAAGACGGAAGAAAGGAATAAGATAAAGAGTCAAAAGGAAAGCCCCAGCTGCCTTTTCTTTTTATACATCTTTACTGAGATACAGTCACATACCATAAGACTCACCCATTTAAAATGCACAACTCAATGGTTTTTAGTACATTCATAGAATTGTGCAAACATCACCAAAATTTAGTTTGGAGCACTTAAAAAATCACTTCAAAAAGAAACCCATTAGCCTCACTCTCCATTCCCCTCCAGCCTTAAGCAATTACTAATCTACTTTCCATCTCTATAGATTTGTTTCTTCTGAGCATTTCATTTAAATGATAGGATATGTAGTCCATTGTATCTGCCTTCTTTCACTTAATGGTTTCAAGATTGATCAATGTTGTAGCATGTGTACACACGTGCTAAGTTGCTTCCGTCATGTCTGACTCTTTTGTGGCCCCGTGGACTGTAGCCCGCCAGGCTTCTCTGTCCATTGCATTCTCCAGGCAAGAATACTGAAGTGGGTTGCCATTTCCTTCTCCAGGGGATCTTCCTGACCCAGGGATCAAACCCACATCTCTTTTGTTTCCTGCATTGGCAGGTGGGTTCTTTACCACTAGCACCACCCAGGAAGCCCAAGCATGCATCAGGACTTCATTCCTTTTTCTTGTGAAATGGTGACTTGCAGCCATGAAATTAAAAGATGCTTGCTCCTTAGAAGAAAAGCTATGACCAACCTAGACAGCATATTAAAAAAGCAGAGACAATACTTTGCCAACAAAGGTCCGTCTAGTCAAAGCTATGGTTTTTCCAGTAGTCATGTATGGATGTGACAGTTGGACTATAAAGAAAGCTGAGTGCAGAAGAATTGATGCTTTTGAACTGTGGTGTTGGAGGAGACTCTTGAGAGCCCCGTGGACTGAAAGGAGATCCAACGAGTCCATCCTAAAGGAGATCAGTCCTGAATATTCTTTGGAAGGGCTTATGCTGAAGCTGAAACTCCAATACCTTTGGCTACCTGATGTGAAGAATTGACTTATTTGGAAAGACCCTGATGCTGGGAAAGATTGAGGGGAGGAGGAGAAGGGGACGAAAGAGGGGTGAGATGGTTGGATGGCATCACCGATGTGATGGACTTGAGTTTGAGTAGGCTCTTGGAGTTGGTGATGGACAGGGAGGCCTAGCGTGCTGCAGTCCATGGGGTTGCAAAGAGTCGGACGCGGCTAAGCCGCTGAGCTGAGCTGCAGCACTCCATTGCATAGATGAGCCACATTTTATGTATCCATCTGTCAGCTGATGGACACTTAGGTTGTTTCCACTTTGGGCTGCTGTGGACACTTCTGTTCGAGTTTTTGTGTGGACATAGGTTTTAATTTTTCTTAGATTCCTAGGAATGAAATTACTGGGCCATGTGGTGACTCTTTGTTGAATATTTTGAAGAACTGCTGTTTTCCAGAGCAGCTGCCCCATTTTACATTCCAACCAGCAGTGCAGGAAGGTTCTAATATCTCCACTTCCTCATCAACCCCAGCTGCCTTTTAAGAAAGGCTTCTGGAAGCTGCTTCATGACACCTGCGCTTATATTCCCATTGTCCAGGATGTAGTCTCATGGCTGCTCACAGCTACAAAGGAGACTGGAAAATATAGTCCTCATACCAGGCAGCCATGCATACAGCCAGAATTACAGAAAATCCCATGGACAGAGGAGCCTGGTGGGCTGCAGTCCATGGGGTCACTATGGAGAAGGAGGAAAATGGGTCTCTCGGTCACAATGGTTAGGGTTCTAACCCTCTTATACTTTCTGGGTGCTGTTGGTACCTAGGTACCACGCCTGCCACTGCACTGCTGGATCTTCTGGGAACCACGCCTGGGCCTGAGCCTGCTGCTAGCTGGACGCTGGGACTGGCCCTTCCCCTCCCAGCCCTGCCGCTGCCGAGCTCTTCATGGGGCTGTCTCTGTCTTGCAGCCTACGTCCTGCCGGTGAAGGTGGAGATGGAGATGGTCATCCAGCAGTATGAGAAGGCCAAGGCCATCCAAGACGAGCAGCTGGAGAGACTGACGCAGATCTGTCAGGAGCAAGGGGTAATGCAAGGCCACTCTCAGTTCTGCCCGGGTCCATCCCAGGCAGAGAACGCTAGGGGTGCCTAAAGCCCCCCGCCCAAGGGTGTCAGAGCTGCAGGGGCCCTGTGGTCAGCGAGCTCCTCCGGCCCCTCCACAGACACATGGGGAGCCCAAGGCCCAGCATCAGGAGACGTGTCTCTAAGGTGACTTGTGCCCAGCCGGGCCTGGACTCAGCCCCAATTCCCAGGCCAGGCTTCTTTTCGTCTTGCTGTGGTGACCAGTCAGCTCTCCAGCCTGAACTGGCTGAGTCACCTTCTCAGTTATCAGGGTCTTCTGGGCAC
>NW_011494753.1:6370009-6370710 GCF_000754665.1 Bison bison bison
AAGGCAAGGGGAATCAGATTCTGTGTGCAGAGCTTGCCAGGCATCACGGTGGGCCAGTTGCCACCCAGGACCCCCAGACCCACCAGAGAGGCATCAGCAGTGCCCTCCGCCCTCTGGGAACCAAGAAAAAGACTCTGAGACAGGGAGGGGCCCTGTGAGGCTGTGCTGAGGGGGGTGGGTGGGCTGGGGATGGGCAGCTGGGCCCGGAAGAGGGTCTGCCTAGGATTCCAGGCTTCACTCAAGGCCCATCTCTCCCCTCCACCCCCTGTTCTCCGCACCGCTAACCAGAGGTAGTTTGGCCTTCATCCTGATGAGAGGGAGGAAACCTGGAGTGTTAGCAGCAGCGGCAGGGGGGTCTGCGCAGGTTTGAATTTTAGTTTATAATTTGGCCGTGCCTGGTCTTAGTCGTGGCATGCGGGATCTAGACTCTGCATTGGGAGCAGAGTCTTAACCACTGGATCACCAGGGAAGTCCCAGATTTGAATTTTTGGTGGCTCTTTCTTGCCACCATTGGAGGACGGATGGGAGAGGCAGGAGTGGAGATGGGCATGAAACCTGGAGGAGGCTGTAGAACCACCAAGGGGAGCAGGGTCTGGGGTCAGGGACACCTTGAGCCTCATCCAGGACCTGGCCAGAGCATGGTCAGGCAGCTCTCAGTCTGCTGTCTGATAGGAAAATGAATGCCCTGCTCAGCCGCACTT
>NW_011494753.1:6370810-6382579 GCF_000754665.1 Bison bison bison
CGCACTTGGCCACATGAAAGCCCTGCATTTGCTCTTCATAAATGCATGGCCTCCCAGGCCACAGAGAGCGAGCTGGCCCCACGAGCCTCACGTTAACAGTCCATGTGCCGCGTGGCTGAGGGGAAGCCCTGGCGGCAGCCCACCTCCCCCGCTTTCCACCACGACCCCATCCTGAGCCCCCGGGGACCCCATGTTCCTGCTGTCCTGGTTCACATCACCCGCTCCATGTGGCCTCCTTCCCGGGGGTCTGGGCCGGAGGGAGACTCCCTTGGACTCCGCACAGGAAAGAGCCCATAAATAAAGACAGATTCCCTCTAGGTAGTGACATCTGGAAAAGAGATGAACAGAAACAAACCATTTTAATTTAAAAAACACCTGAAGCCTGTCATCTGAGTTAAGACAGCAAAAAAGGGCCAGACGGGCTGGAATCCCAGGGGGCTGCCAGGAGGGCGGGAGGGGCTGGCTAGAGCTGTAACTGGGTTCTCCGCTCTCCCAGAGTTCGGCCCTGCCCTCTCCACAGAGTGGAGCAGACAGACACTTCATTTTCAACTGGATTGTAAGACCAGGCTTGAGACTTGACTGGGCAACAAATGCCTTTTAAGAAATATGAGTGCTGGCTCATGGGATATCAGGGGTGGCCAGATCCTTCAAGAGGAAAGTGCTTGGAATAGTTAAGTTGTTACGGACAGACCTGAGTGCAAAGCCTGCTTGGCTACTTGTGGTTTTGGACACCAGTGAGACCTCTGTGGACCTTGGGCTAGTAATCTGGGAAGGATAGCTGTGGGATTGTTTAGCCTAAAGCCCGGCGCCTGATAAATAGTGACTTTATGAGAACTAACCCCTGTTTCCCCCCATGCACCCATTTTACAGGTAAGAAAATTGAGGAGTGGTGACTTGCCCAAGAGCACACAGCTAAGTGAGGGCTTTTAGAGCCAGGAGTAGATCCAGCTGTCCTAACTGAATGTCCTTCTTCCCCAGCCCACCTTGCTCAGGGTCTTGTTCCATGACATTTTTCTACCCAGGTCACTTCTCAGGGCTTGGTGAAAACCTTGATCAGGGTGAGCACCAGGGTGATTTAAAATCATGGCCTGAGGACAGCCCTTCTTTTGTGGGCACAGACCTGGGTCCCCTCAGCTCCCTCAACAGCTTCCAGAGTCTCTCGCTGCTGTCCCCACTCCCGCCCCTGCCCCATCCCAGGCCATTCTGTTCATCTTGGTCAAAAATCTCTCTCTCCCGGCTGGAATTCTTAGGGTTCAATGAAGCAATTTCCAAACTAAATTCGTGTATTCTACCTAAGAAATTGAAATTTATCCAAAGTTCCAATGAAATGTGTGGCATCACTTTGCATTCACCTTGCTCTCTCCCTGGCATGTATTTGTGTAACTATTTGCCAGCTCTTATTTTTCAGAACAGTTTTAGACGTATAGAAAAATTGGGACAGTAGCAGAGTTCCCACATGCGCTTGGCATACCCCGTTTCCCCACTGTTAACCTCTTACCTTAACATCATGCATTTCTCACAATTAATGCACCAGTACCGATGCATTATTATCAAGGTCCGCACATCGTTCCGATCCAGTTTTTATCGAATGTCCTTGATCTGTTCCAGGATCCCACCCAGGTTACCGTATGCCAATGAGTCATCATGTCTCCTGGGGCTCCCCTTGGCTCTGAAAGTCCCTCAGACCTCTCTTGTTTGTGGGGGCCTTGACAGTTTGGGAGAGCTGGTCAGGCGTTTTATAGCATGTCTCTCTGTTGGGTTTTGACTCATGTTTTTCTCATGATTCGACTGGAGTTCTGGGAGTTTGGGAGGGAGACCGCAGAGATCCTGTGCCATTCTCGTCCCATCATATCAAAGGTGACACTGTCACTCTGACGTCACCATGGGTGTTCACCCTGAACACCTGGCTGAGGTCAAGTGATTCTTTTTAAAGTTCATCTTCACTTTTTAAGAAAGCTTAAATTGCTTCTTCTGGTGACCCTGTGAAGCCTCTGGGGGACATGGTTTGCCAGCTTCTTGCATGAACAGCTTGTGCGTTTTATCTTCTGCGCCACATGGCAGCCCGTTTCTTACCACGTGGCCACACCCCAGGTGGCCCGGAACCTCCTGGTATTAAAGACGAGGGGCCCCTGGATTTGGCAGACGGGGGAATCTGAGGCCAGTGGGGGATGAGGATGGAAGAGGGGCGTCTTATGGCTCCTTCTGGTCCTTGCCCCCTGGACCATATTGGCCCTCTGGTCTTTGCAGGGAGACGGGATTCAGAGCTGCCCTCAGTCCCACATCTCTCTTGGCCACTGGGCTACCTCACCCTTAGCAGATTCCTACGAGGAGCCCAGAGGGGCCGAGCGGCAGGTGAGCGACAGGGGTGCACTCTGTTGGCTGGCCTCACCTTTCTCCAGCCTCGGCTGGCCTTCTGCAGTTTTCCTCCAGACGGCTCATTACTGTGATGGAAGCACGTCCCCTCAGACCCCCGCATTCAACAATCCTTTGGCTGGAAGGTCATTCCCATTCACTTTTCTTTTGCTCTCTCTGTGGATTCTGCTCTCTGCCTGTATGTCCACCCAGAACTTTGTTGGGCATCCATCTGTACACCAGTCTGTACACTCATGGATTCCAGAGGAGAGGTGCTGGTGACCATCCTTCAGAGAGATGGTGCGCACTTTTTGTCCGTCTCTGTAAATGGCTGCTTCAGAAATCAAAGGTATTTTCGAAGCAGGGGTTAAATCAGTGCAATGATATATTCTTCCTATTCGTCATATGAAACCACCTCTGAGGTTTTAGTGTATCCCTGCCCGGCCCCTTGCTCTAATTCCGAAACATATTTTGAAGTCCCCGTTGTACCTACTCTTTGCGCTCTAAGCCTTGTAACAACTTTTGGCCCCCAATAATACGATGCAGCTCAGAGCCCTGTGGAAGGAAGTTTCTCTTCCCTGCTGGGCCCCGTGGGACGAGCTAAGTTCTACTTCCTCAGCACCATCCACCCTGAGATCACTGGCAAGAGACCCAAGGAGGTGGGGCTCAGTCTAGGGTGACTTGGGGCCCAGCCTGCAAGGCAGCCAGTGGACCTCAGTGAGCCCCTTAGGACAGCCTCAGACCTGGGGCAAGCGGCAGGCTCCGAAAGAAGAGTCCTGTGTGAGGGCAGCTTGCAGGGTGGGGGGCCATCCTCTCACCCAGGGAGGCAGCAAGAGGAATTCCGACCTCGGCTACACGGATCACGCGCTTCACCCCTGGGCCTCGATCCTCACTGGAGAAATGGAGGAAACGAGGCTTATATCACAAGGATGCTGTGAAGTTCAGATTAATTCAAGTAATATAGAAAGTCTGGTCCACTGAAGTCTCTCAGTAAATGAGAGAGAGAGAGAAAATAAAAACAGTACTAAATCGTTTATAATGGTGACTGTTCACAAATGCACTGCCACATGTCTTAGCTCATCTTGACTTTGATGGTCAGAGTTGGCAGGCTTGGTATTATTAATCCTTTTATAGATGGAAAGACTGAGGCTGAGAGAGACTGCGGCTCGCCCAGGGTCTCACTGTTTGTCATGGAAGGAAGGGCCGGGATGGAACTCTGGGCTCCGTGTGCATTTTCCTACACCACAAACAGGGCATCTGTACAAGTCTGTTAGAATGAGTAACACCATCTGCTCCATCACATAGATCCAGACATCCAGTGGCCTGAGGAGGAGCGTACTTGTCCCGCCGCCCACCCTACTGCAGCCCAGTGCAGTGACATTGAGGGGGGTAGGGGTACAGGGACACTGTGTCACAGTCACTCTGGCCTCCAGGCTCTTCCATGTCATGGCTCCTTGTTATTCTGGAGTTTTCTCCCTTTAGCCAGGGGATAAGAAAGGGAGGGTAGCAAACTGTGCATAGACGATTTTTACTGCCTGGGCCTGAAAGCAGTAACCTTTGTGCTGGTGACCTGGTGACCTTGCTTCTGCCCCTGTTTGATGGTGGACTCAGTTACACATTCATACCTAAGGCGCCAGGTCCCAACACGAGTAGACTGTGCGCCTACCGAGAACAGTTACCTGCGTAGCCGCCTAGTAGGCCCACGATGTTCCCCCCTTCCCAATAGCAAGAGGGGCAGTCACAATGATCAGTCCTCCTTGGATGATGCAGGTCCCCCTGTCTCCTGAAGAAACAGGGTGATAATCTGGACCCTAAGGGACAGGCATTCCCGGTGGAAGCAGGGGAAGGGTGCAGAGGCCTCGCCCCTGTCCTTCGAGGGCCAGCACGTTCAGAGTAGCAGGAAAGGGGTTCTCTCCTCGTTCTGTAGGTGGCGTTTGTGGCTGGCTCATTCCAGAGAAGCCCCCTCTTTTCTTATAGAGGCAAAAGCCCCCCCCAGCTCAGCACAATAGTCTTTGTTACCTGGATTATTCAAGATCTCCAACCATGAGAAGGAAAGTTGTTTTTTTTCAAACATGGGAAGTGATTTGTAAAACAGCCGATAGCTTTAATGACAAGCCTATTCAGCTGATAAAATTAGCCATCAGAGGAATAACTTATGTTATCCTTTTGCCATAATTTAAATTTATGGCCAACTACCAGTCATCTTCACAGTGGATGGAAAGGGGCCAAGGTCGGATTCAGCGTCACCCTGCTCCTAAATCATTAGTTTGCAACTGTCTCCTGAGTTTTATTGTTACCAACAATGGCGAAACTAATGGAAATAAACATTGGATGCCATCCCAATAGCAGATGGGTTTGAAGGCAGGGCAGTCTGTGCAGACAGCCCTAATAGGATGGAAGAAAATTATTGCTATTGCATTAGATACCATCGAGCTTCTGGCCAAAGTGTGCATTGATCAGGCCAAGGCCATGTCAGTTGTACTCCACAAACCACCAGACCATTAAAGGCAGAGATGTGCTAGGTGTGCCCGCCCTGCTGCCCCGGGGGTCTGGCCCCGCCTGGGCATGCATTAAAAGCCCACCCCAATGGAAGGGGCCTGACTCACTCCAGTAATGCACGCTGAGGGCTTCCTTGTGGATCCCAGCTGATTTGGTCAGGTTCTCTGATTAGAAATACTTAGCTCATGATGTGCATTAAGAAGGGCAGTGACTGCACTCTCATTCTTCCTAAGTCACACAATGGGCCTTTTTTCCCCACTGGACCAGCTTGCCAATGGGAAATTTGCTTCATTTTGTCTTCAAAGCCGCCCTGTGCTTCCTGTCCCAGAGGCCCAGGCCCACGTGCTACGGGTGTTTCTCCTTACCTGCAGGGCATTGGGGTTTTTGTGTTTATCCTCCTTGAGATTCTTCTGAGTTCCTTGAATTTGTGGGTTGGTGTTTTTCCTTAGATTTGCAAAGGTTTGGGCCGTCATTTTTTCTCCTTTTTAATGTTTATTTATTTGACTGTGCCTGATCTTCATTGCAGCACGTGGGATTTTGAGTTCCGGCATGTGGGCTCTAGTTCCTTGACCAAAGACTGAACCCAGGCCCCCTGTATCTGGAGTGTGGAGTCTTAGCCACTGGACCACCAGGGAAGTCCCTCCATGATCTCTTTATTTATTGCTTTGGCCTCACCCTATCCTTTTTCTCCTCTGGAACTCTAATTGCATGTTAGACTTTCTGATCATGCCTTACTTCTTTCTTATACCCTAATGTCTTCCCCCATTCTCTCTCTTTTTTCTTTTTCTGACTGTAAGTCATAATATTTTTTTTTATAGATCTATCCTCAGGTTCAACATCCCTGTCGTCTACTGTGTCCACTCTGCTGTTAAATGCATGCAACTGAGGACTCAATTTCAGATATTGTATATTAAGGTTCTAAAAATTTCATTTAATTCTTTTTATAGGTCTGTTTCTCCACTGAAATGTTACGTCCATTTTATCCATCTTTCCCCCTCCCCTCTCTAACATATTAATCACAGTTGTTTCAAAGCCCTTGTCTGTTAATTCAAATATTTAAATAGGTCAGCTTCTGTGCAGATTCTAAGCAGCTTCTTAACTGCTTTATGACTTGATAATCGCTTTTTTCTACTTGTTTGCATGAATAGTAATTCTTATTGTCTGTGGAATGCATTGTTGATGCATTTTAGATGTTCTGGGTTATGTTATCTTTCTCTGTAAAGAGTTGGCTCTCTGCAGTTGGGCATTTGTATGAGAGCAGGGGGCTGCCCAGGTGGTTCAGTGGTAAAGAACCTGCCTGCAATGCAGGAGACACAAGAGACATGGGTTCAAACCCTGGGCCTGCAATATCCTCTGGAGAAGGGAATGGCTACCCACTCCAGTATTCTTGCCTGGAAAATCCCATGAACAGAGGAGCCTGGTGGGCTACAGTCTACAGGGTCGCAAGGAGTCAGACATGACTGAGCACACGCAGCACGCAGCAGGAGCACAGGATGGTGCTGAAGATGCACCAAGAGTTAACTGGCACTTGCAAATTTCCCCTCCCAGTTAGAATCGCAGAGCCAGCACAGAGCTTATTATAGACCAGAATTCAGCTGCTCTGTTAGCCTATTGAACATACAGTGAAAATGAGGCCCAAAGAGGAAAAGAGGCTTAACCAAAGTCAGAGTGAGGCAGGGGAAGGGGGCGACAGAGGACAAGATGGTTGGGTGGCATCACCGACTCAGTGGACATGAGTCTGAGCAAGCTCTGGGAGATGGTGAAGGACAGGGAGGCCTGGCGTGCTGCAGTCCACGGGGTCGCAGAGTCGGACACGACTGAGCGGCTGAACAACTACAACAGAGTGAGGGAGGGTGATGGGCCAAGATCTCAGGCTCCTGCCTCCAGCTCTAGCTGTTTCCCCACATTGGAGCCTCCTTCCCTTTCCTGACCCCTGTCACCATTAAGCTCCTCATATTCTGTTGGGTTGAGTTACTTCCATCTCTCCCATAAGGCTTCAAGTTCCCTGACCAAGGTCTGTGGGACTGGAAGCCAGAGGCATGGGTTCTGGGCCCAACATTGCTTCTGATGCACCACGTGGTCTGAGCCTTTTCCCTACCCTGTCCCCTGGCACAAACGCCTCCTTCCCATCTCAGGGCCTCAGCTCTCCCATCTGACTAATGAGGCCCTGACATCCTAGGACCCCTTGACAACTCTTCATCAACTGGGGAGGCACATGTGGCCATGTTCAGGAATGGGGATCAGGATCCAGGCTCTGAGGGTCCCAGCTAGAACATCTGGACAGCCCCCTGGGCTGTCATGGCCAGTGGCCAGAGCTGAGAGCCCATGCAGCCCGTCTGCAGTGGCTCCTCTATGAGGGGGTCAGTCATTCCTCCTCAGGGCAAGCACTCAGAGCATCCAGCCACCCACACTCTCTGGGTAAGCAGCTTGTAATAACCTGTCCCCAAAGCAGGTGACCCTCTCCCTCATCTGCATTCTAATCATGCCCATGCTGACACTGCTGCTGCTGCTGCTAAGTCGCTTCAGTCGTGTCCGACTCTGTGCGACCCCACAGACGGCAGCCCACCAGGGTCCCCCATTCCTGGGATTCTCCAGGCAAGGACACTGGAGTGGGTTGCCATTTCCTTCTCCAATGCATGAAAGTGAAAAGTGAAAGTGAAGTCACTCAGTTGTGTCAGACTCTTAGCGACCCCATGGACTGCAGCCCACCAGGGTCCTCCATCCATGGGATTTTCCAGGCAAGAGTACTGGAGTGGGGTGCCATTGCCTTGTCCGATGCTGACACTGTCACCTCCTAAATCATTCTCATCTCCTTCTCACTGTCTCTACTCTAGTCCAGATTCTAGTCATCCCTGGCCTGGACTGCTGCAGTTGTCTCCGAGCTCATAGTCCCATGTCTGTCCTGGCTTATGTCTGTCCAGTTCATTCTCCACTCTGCTTTCAGCACAGTCCTTTCAAAATGCTCAGCTGAATCACCACCCCACCACCCCACCACCCCACCTTTCTGTTTAAAAGATTTCAGTGGTTCACTGTTGCTCTTTAAATAAGGGCTGAAGTCCTTAGAACCTCTTACCGCGGCTCCAAGGCTGTGTGCCTGGTGTGGCCCCTGCAGACCTCCTCACCGCTCTGTCCTCCCAGTCTCTGCCTCCCGGATGCACCACCTCTACCACAGGTGCCACCCAGAGCTAGCTTTTAGGACTCTCCTAAGAGATTTGTTCCTTGCGCAGCAGATAGCCCCTATCACCAGGACCAGCCAGGACTTACAGGGAGAGGCATTTTCATTCTAGCATACATAACAGAATTTTAACATCACCCTCACCATGCTTTACCTGACTTCTTAGTGAATGGATGAATAAATGAATTACTAGAACTACCATGCACTTGGGGTACATATTTTTAGCTTAAAACCTATTTCATTGTGCATGCCTATGTCTGCATATATGGGCTTGGGGTTGGGCAAGCTCTGGCCTCTGGCTGTCTGGCCTGGATTCCAGTGGGACACCCATGGGCAGCTCTGTATCAATTACAAGTTATCAATAATGCATCTGTTCAGAGTGGCCTTGGAGGCCATTAGCTAGGACTGCCGGCCCTGATGAGCGGCCTTGGAAAAAGCAGGCTGGGTATGCCCATGGGAAGTTCAGATCAGCTGGGGCCGGAGGGGCTCCTAGCCCCAGCAGAGCTAAGGAGAGTTGCCTAATGGGTCCTCCGTGACATCTGAGACCTGCTGCGAGAAGGGTGGCTCCAGTCTGCTCCCTCTGGACAGACTACCCTGTAACAAGCCAGCCTTGCTTTCTTACTTTCTGAGACCAGTGGCGCCATCTGAGTACTGGGTTGTTAAGATCCAGGTCTGAGCCTAGTCTGAGATCAGAGTTAGAGCCTAGTGTGTGATCAGGTTGGGCTCTCAGTTCGTGACTTGGGTCAGGGCTCAGTGTGTGACCAGACTTGGGGCTCACTCTGTGAGCAAGATCAGGGCTCAGTGTTGGGGCTCAGGCTTTGTCTCAGCTTTGGGTCAGGATCAGGACCCAGTTTGTGGCTGGTGTTAGGACTCAGCCTGAAACCACAGAATTGGGCAAAACTGGCTAGTTTCACACATTTGTGTATGGATTCACTCAGCAATACTTATTGAGGGCCTTCTGTGTACCGGGCAACAAGACAGACAAGACCCACAAGACCCCTGCTCTTGCAGAGATTATCTTCTGTACTTTACTCTCGTGTAGATTATATTCTGCATGCCTGCTCTAACAGAGCGCCAGGGTGGCATTGGGGTGCTGGGGCGCTCACTGGCTCCTGAGGGCCAGTTGTGCTCATTTCTTCCCTGTTCTGCATAACGTCGTGTTGGTAGTCTGGAACTGGCCATGGTGAATTTACCAGAGATTAGCCTGCACTGTAAATCAGGCCTCTTTTTATTTTAAATCCTGCACACCACTGCAGCTGAGAGAGGAAAACCCATAGACAGCTTTTGAAGAAAATGGTGGAGTGACCACATGTGTTTATCTGATCTCCTTCCCCAAACTCCACTAAGATGGTGGTAAAGAAAAAAAAGAAAAAACAGATAAAAATTGAGAAATCCTTTAAGTCCTGTCCATCAGGACAGAGAGGAGAGAGAGATTTCTGTGGATTTGCAGGAAGTGGAGCGTGAGCAAGAAAGCGGTAACTGGTCTTGAAGAGAGGAGGATCTATAACTAAGGGACTGTGTGAAGAGGTGGCTAGTGAAGGAAAGGGGCTAATTCCCCCTCGGAACCCTGGAGAGTTTGGAAGGAAGGGGTGAGCGTGAAGCTGACCATAGTGGAGAGGGGTGGGCTAAAAGTTTGTACACATGCTATCTGAACCCTCCAGGTCCCCTTGCAAATCCTGCGCAGTCAGGAGACCATGCCCCCCCATCACACAAGAGGCAAGCGTTTCAGCCTCTGGAGAAACTGACCCAGAGGGCTCTGCGAGTGAACACTGGGTGAGGTGCACTCCCGGAATTTGGTAAATGTCCTTTCATCTCGTGGCTGGACCCTCAGCCCCATTTCCCTGCTCTGCTCTCAGCACACAGGTGGGCCTGAGGCGTGTCCTCAGGCAGGAGGCTGGTGAAGTCTACCCAGACCTGAGTGGTCCTAGAGACAAACCCCGTGAACACTGCCATTGGGAAGTTGTCCCAATGTCAGTTTGCTGCCTAGCCACTCTAGTGTTAGTGACTCCTTGAATTGTGTTTCACTTTCATCAAAGGAAAAATGGTGAAGCATTAAAATAAATAAAACAATCAGAAGGTACTAAGTGCAATGTAGAGAACTCAAACAGGATAAAGGGATGGAGTGCCTGGACTAGGAGTCTGGGAACGCCTCCAAGGGGGCAGGGGCAGCCGTGTGATGCAGGACCAGAGGTCACTGGGGAAGTGATCCTGAGACCAACACAGGCTTAGAGTGTTTAAGGAGTTTTGAGAAGGTGTGTGTCCCAGTGAGAGGTAAAGGGAGAAAGAATGAGATGAAGTGGGCCAAATAAACAGAGCCAGAACACACACCTGCTCTGTAAATCAAGGGTAAAAAGCTTGGGTTTTCTCCCACCCAAGGGGAGACATGACAAGGGGGTGACATGATCTGATCTGGGTTTATGAGAACCCCTCTGGCCTCTGTTGGAGGATGGATGGTAGAGGATGTGGGGCTGTAATCATCCAGGTGAGCACTGGCTGTGGAGGTGCGGGAGGTGGGTAGACTTGGGGTAGCCCTTCGGGAGCTGGCCTTGAGGGCAGAGTGGATGGCAAGGCAAATGGAAAGTGAGGAGGCAAGGGAGGAGATTACATTTTTGGACCCAGCTAAAATGAGATGAAAGCACCTGAGGAGCAGCTGTGAGAACAGAGTGAACAGTCCTGTTTAGGTTGAGTTTGTGATGCCTGTGACCCAATTCTGTTGTTGTCAGGCAGGCAGCTGGAAGTGTGACCTGACATTGCAGGGAGGGGCCAAGGCTGGAGGTTGGAATCGTGAGCAAGCAGGTAATCTCCTAGGTAGGGAGCTAACCCCCAGCTTCAGGTCTTTGGGGGTTTGACTGGAGATTGTGGAGTTGTGCAAAAGCGATGCAATGTGTGTTTGGAACACTAGGTGGCAGTGAAGACTCTCCTTCCTCCCGAGTCCGCAGTCAGGCCATTCAGCGTCAGACCCAAACTTTGCCTTCGCCCAGATGACCCAGGAAGGCCCCAGAGTGTGAACAGCCATCTCAGCCACAACCCCAAGAGGCATCTGAAAGCCTCTCTAGGAAACTTTCCCCAACAACAAGAATTTAAACCAAAATAAAAATGTATGACGCCTTTTACAAAGCCTTTATGAAGAGCTCTGTGGGGTGATAACCCCCATTTTACAGAGACAGAAACCACGGCCACGTGGCCCTAAAGCCACAGGGTTGGGAACAGAGCCAGTCCTGTCTGAGCAGCGCTCAGAACACCTCCGAGAAGGATGTGGGCGTTGCTGCAAGAAAAGTGGGTCAGGCGCCGCCCAGCGAGCACATGATGCCACGATGGGCTTCCGTGGCAGGTTACCACTGGCCCTGGATATTGTGGGGTTTCCAGTCCTCCGCTAAACATCCGTGTAAGACACCTGAATAAGGTTCTTATTTTGGGGGTCACACGTTTAGACAAGTAACTAGAACAGGATTCAAGTCCGATGTTCCCCGACTCCTTCTGCGATGTTTTTTTTTGTTGTTTTCGTTTTGCAAACCACCATTGTGTTCCTCTTACGGCCATCTTGTCCTCCCTATGGGGCCAGACGACACAGTATCAGAGATGGGACACGGGACATGTTTTATTACTTGGAAAAGCCTCCATAAACGTCAGGGACTCATGCCATTTGTGTCGTGGGAGATTTATAAAGGAACGCCCCCTCCAGCCTTTGGAGGCTCAGCGCCTTCCTCCCCGCTCCCCCAAAAGGAAAGAGCCCAGACGTCTGG
>NW_011494753.1:6382914-6392963 GCF_000754665.1 Bison bison bison
GGGAGCTCCCTCCCAGCCCCCGGGCTCTGTGCACAGCCACAGCGTCCGGGAGCTGGAGCACGTCTCCTGACGGGTCTGTGTCCCGATGTCGGCCCACCATTTTGGTGGTGGCGGGGGGAACCCTAGTTAATTGCTCCCCGGGACTGCCTTTCTCAGCCTCGGAGACAGCGTTCAGTCAAGCTACCTTGACGCGATTTCGACATGACCTCAGTGGCCTGTAGGCATCTTGCCTGCTTTGAGTGTATCACCTCCCCATTCCTTACGGCAACTTGCAGGAGACTTTCCTACTTTATGGGTGACGGAACTGAGCCCCAGAAAAGTCGTCCAAAGGTACAGAACTAGGTTTCCAGTCCAGGCCTGGGGCCAGAATAGCCCAGAACCTAAGCCTTGAAGATGGTGGTAGATTTATGGGCCGGTGATGTTGGTGGCGACGGGGGCCTCAGCAGTACCCTAGGGCAGACTTTTCTCTAGGGAAGACCAACTGTGTCACCTTGCAGTGGGGACTTAACCTTTCTGGGCCTTGGTTTCACTAGCTGGCAAATGGGAACAGTGCTGAGCCTTCCTCACAGGTTCATGTGAGGCCGCAGGAAGCAGGTGTAAGTAGCTTTCAGAATTGCAAAGTAGTCCTGCAAATGTCAGGTGGTGGTATTTTGTGATTGGGGTGGAAATTCCACTCCGTGGTGATGCAGCTCTCAGGTTTGGGCCTTTGTGGGGTTTGGGGAGGCTGTGTTCTGACGGGCTCAGGCCAGGGCTTGGCTCCAAGCTCAGGGGGCACAGGGGCCAGCAGGGGAGATCTGAAGCCTTGTTAGAGCCCCCAGGGCGACCCGGGAGCCTGGACGCAGGTTCCCCTCCCCAGGCACCCTTGCTGCTCCGGTCTGACTCTACCCTGCCCTGACTTGCCCCTGAAAGTGCTGTTGCTAAAATGATGGGTAAGGGATTCCTTCACTTTACCAAGATATTTTTTTTTAAATATTGACTTCCCCTAATAATTCAGAATACATTTCTGCTGCTGCTAAGTCACTTCAGTTGTGTCCGACTCTGTGCGACCCCACAGACAGCAGGGCACCAGGCTCTGCTGTCCCTGGGATTTTTCTAGGACCACCTTTTTGACCTAAAGGTAAGGGAACTACCCAGATGCCTCCAAGAGAAGCTTTTTACAGTGTGATTTCGTTCCATCCTCACACCTCTTTTCTGTCATATGGAGGGAGAAACTCAGGCTCAAAGAAATCAGGAGAACTTGATGGGGTCACGTGGAAACGGAGGTGCTGGACTGGGCTAAGTGCAGCTTGATCTAGGGCCCTCTTCACCTTGGCGTGCTCTATGCCCCTCGCCAGGGCAGTGACAGCCAGGCGGGGCTGGGTGGGCTGGGAGGCAGGAAGCCAGAGCTCCAGACTCTGCCACTCCCCAGCTCTGTGACTTGGGGTCTCAGTGCTCCCTTCTGTAAAGTGGGCTCATAACTCCGGCTCTGTCTGCCTCACAGGAAGTCTGGGGAGCTGGTGGACGTGAGAAAGCTCTGTAGGCTACAAGGTGCTGTGAACAGGTTTTGGGGAGTAGGGTGATTGCTATTATGATCTTTTGAGAGACCTTCCAACCTTAGAACTTTAGAAGTTGGGGACTCAGGACTTCTGAGTCTAGCTCTTCAGCTGATGTGCTAATCCCATCTAGAACCCCTGCCAAAAGGTTTACCAGCCTCTAAGAACAGGTACCTGGAACCTCCCAAGGAAGCCCAGGCCAACCCAACTTCACATGACTCTGCCTGTTAGAAAGTACTTCTCAGACTGAGCCAAGGTCTGCCCCTGGCACACACCTCTCCCACCTGGATGAAGCTTTTATGTCTCCCAGCTGAGACATCCTTTCAGAAACTGGCCTCTGAGTGTCTTCTCCTCCAGGGACTGTCACCTCCATTTCCACAGCCACTTCTCAGGGGACACAAGCCCTCCAGGTTCTTGCCGTACAGTCCCTCCCTGAGCATTCCAGTGTTTCTGTCCCTTTCAGAATGACATCTAGACTAAGTGCACTTCTCAGGGAGCTGCAAGACTAGGGCAGAGTGTTAAGGGCTCACCCCTGCTTTTTTGTTCTGGACCCAAGGCTCCTGTGATTGAGCCTTGTGGTGGCTGCCTGGCCTGAGCTCAGAGTTGAGCCAGGTCATGGCTCTGCTCTCCCCACAGCCCATCCTTGACTTTCTATATGCCCATGCAGAGTTTGACATTCATTTGTGTTCAGTTGTAGCCTGATTCCTGCCTTTGCTCTGAGTTTCCAGGGCTTTGTAGGTTCTGCTCACAACTCATCACCAATCCTGCTGGTTTTACTGCCTGCATATATTTTGAAACATTCCCAACTTTTCATCTGCATTGTTCAGCCTCCCTCTTTCTGGACCTCATCCACTTCCTTGACCTCAGCTTTGCCCCCTTGGGTGCCCTCTTCACTCTTTTCCCCCCAGCACACACACACATACACACACACACACGCACACGCGCACACACACACACGCACACGGTGATCTTCCATAAATCTTTCATGTCACTCTCTGACTTAATACCTCGACTGGTTATTTGCTCGAGCTGCTGAAATAAAGTCCTGCAAACTGGGCGGCTTAACCCACAGAAGTTTCCTGCCTCTGAGTTCTGGAGGCTGGAAGTCTGGGATCAGGCTCTTGGCAGGATTGGCTCCTTCTGAGGTTGCGAGGGAGCATCTGCTGCTGCCTCTCCCCCGGCTCCTGGCGCGCTGCTGGTAACCCTTGGCATCCCTTCGCTTGTAGAAGCGTCACCCTGACCTCTGCCTTCCCTTCACATGGCGTCCTCCCTGTGTGTGCCTCTGTGTCTGGATTTCCCTTTTTACAAGGACCCTAGTCGTGTTGGGTCTGGGGCCCGCCCTACTCCAATGTATGACCTCATCTTAACTAATTCAGTCTAAAACAATCTCATTTCCAAATCAGATCACATTCTGAGGTCCTGTGGGTTAGGATTTCAACATATGACTTTGGAGGCGGAGGACATGGTGACTCAGCTTGTAACAGGTGGCATATAAGGCCCCTGATGGTCTTGCCCCCTCCCACTCACTGCCGTCTCATCTCCTTCCACTCTGCACTCCGTCTTCACTTTCACTCTGGCTGAGTGAAACATCTCTGCGTTTGGAGAAGTGTTCTGTGTAGTAGTAAGTCCCTGAGGCTTTCCACATGCTGTTCACTGGCAGGACAGGCCTGCCTGCCAAACTTCTTTTCATCCTTCAAACCCGTCTCAGAGTCAGCTCCCGGTCACCACGTCCTTCCCTCGAGACCTTATATGAACTCCCGCTTGCCAGGTCGCCCCCGCATTTTGTCTTCAGGGCCACACCTGGCCGTTGGCAGGCTCCCCACAGAGTGATCTGCATGGAATATAGTCTGCAAGCTCATAACTGATTGAAGAACAGAACAAATCTGTGGACATCGCTTGTTTCACTATGGGTCCTGCAACCCTGGGTCTTCTCTCAGCGCTCAGGGGGCTTCTGGCAGTAGCCCACTCCAGAAACCCCACTTGTGGCTTGCATGGGGAATCCAGAATATGAGAATCTTCGTTTTGGAAATTCTGGAAGTTGGTGGCAACTTTTGCCCACTTTGTCCTGTTTTCCAAGGATGAGAGGAGCAGGTTTACAGCCTATCCCAGGGTCTTCCCAGGTGGCGCAGGTGGTAAAGAACTTGCCTGCCAGTGCAGGAGACTTAAAGAGACACAGGTTCAATCCCTGGGGCAGGAAGATCCCCTGGAGGAGGACATGGCAACCCACTCTGGTGTTCTTGCCTGGAGAATCCCATGGGGAGAAGCCTGGTGGACTACAGTCCACAGGGTCGCACAGAGTTGGACACAACTGAAGCAACTTAGCACGTACAACTGGCCCATCCCAGGACCTTCCTGCTGACGGAGCAAAGTGAGGTGAGGGAGCCGCCTCCGTGCTCTGCCCGTGGTGGCTGCTCAAGCGCATTTTGAGACTGCAGCTCACCTGGTGCTGGGGCCTACTCAGCGCTGTTCCGTCTTCGGCAGCACACACCTTTGAACACCTGAGCTCAGGTGGCACCTCCTGTACAGCCAGTCATTCTGCAGCACCTCTCTGCCTCTCTCACCAGGAGCCTTAGCTCTTGAGATAACAGCCTGGCCATTACTATCCCCCCACCAGCCAATGACCTCCAGATCCCGGACACCTGATACCACACTTGGATTCACAGGGTGTCAAGATCTGAGGTCACAGAGTCTGCAAACAAGCCAAGCATTTAAAGTAACCGCACACATTTTAGTATTGTGAAGCCATGAGTCCCTGCCTCTCCACCCTGTTCCTCCTCTCCCTGCAGTCCCCACGGTGGGCACCTTCCAGCAGGAAGTGGAGGGAGGCAGAATAAGAAGGGAGAAAGTGATTGGCTACATGTGCCAGCCAGGGGGGTCACGGATTCTGTGCCAACCCTCCTGGAAACTAGAGGGATGTCTGAATAGGGCACTCAGATCTCCCACAGAGCTGGCAAACGTGCACCCCTGGGAGCCATTGCCAGTGCCCCTCCCATCTAGCCCTGGAGCCCTACCCTTGCTCTCCTTTGTCTCCCCCGTGACATCCCTGCCTCCCAGCTCTCTAGGGGCACACCGGCCCTGCCCAACTCAGCAGAGAACTAGCACATTTCCCAACCTGTCACTTGACTGCCAACCCCCAGAGCCGTCAATAGCAAAGGCAGTTCCCCGGAGACAGAGAGCAGAAGCCTTGCCGGGCTAGCAAGTGGCATGCATGATTCACGGCCTCGGATGGGCTGAGGAGTCAGGGCACCCCAGCTCATGTCTCTCTGACCGGGACTTGTGTCCAGAGAGGGATTTCCATGATGTTAGAAATCATGGCTAGACAAGCTAGGGGCAGTCTGGGCCACACTGGAGAGGGAGAAAGGGCAGCATTTGTTGCTCACCATGACCTTCAGGCCAGCAAGGGCCCCAAGGCTCAGCGTGTCACACTAGTACACAGACAATCCGGGGATTAACCTGCAGACATCAGCAATAAGTCTCTGGAGCCTCAGGGGAGGGCCGGCCATTCTTGGGGTATGGGGGTGGGGAAGGAGGCAGCAGCGGGGGTTGGAGTGCCAGCTTCAGTCGTGGCAGGAGAAGCAGCTCCTGCAGTCCCCACGGTTGCCAGCGGGTCACTGTCAGACTAACGCCAACCAGCTTCTGTTTAAACTTGCTCCAGCACAAATCATTTTTAAAACCCGGACTGCAAAGTTCCAGGCTTTGGGGCCTGCCAAGTTCACAGTGCCCCTGTGTAGTCATTAATACTTCCCTCCCAAATTTATTAGTCTTGAAGCTCGCCCATAACTTATGAATTACAGCCCCTGGTGGGAGTGCCACAGCTTTTACCATATATCACAGTGAACCTCGGCATCCACCCCCCACCACCCCCACACTGCACCAGCGCTTGGAGAAACCTCCACGGAGGTGCACCAGGTCTAACCTTGGGAGAGGAGAGGCCTATGTGCTGATGGGGGCAAGTCGGGCTTTCTGCCATCACTGGCCTCCCTATGGGGGGCACTGGAGACCCAGGAGAGCCCCCAGAGCTGTAGCACTAGAACTGGGGCACCTCACATAAAGCAGAGAGGCAGATACCAGGGCAGGGAGGTGTGGGTGGTTCTAAAAGAAAGAGGTGGGATTCAGACTCAGGGCTGGGTTTGAATCTTACCTTGGCCTTGAACAAGTTACTTGACCTCTCTGGACTGGCTTCATGGTGGGGTGACCCATGCAGTCACCGAGGGTGTCACACTTGGTTCATTGCTCTGGTGTCACTCTCTCAAAATTCTTAATGTTTTTTCTTTCAGTGATTGATATATTGATTTCAGATATACCTGAAAATACTTGTATATACTAGAGAATCACAGTAAGTCTAGATAGCATCCATCACTATGCATAGTTACAGAATTTTATTTATTGTGAGGAGAACTTTTGAGATTTATTCTCTTAGCAATTTTCAAATATACCATACAGAACTAACTATAGTGACCATTTTGTAGCATATCCCCGTGACATTTACCGTATAACCGGAAGTTTGTACCTTTGGAGCCCCTTCGCCCACCCATTTCACAGCCCCTCCCTTGTTTGCCCAACCCCTGCCTCTGAGAACCACCAATCTGTTCTCTGTATCTCTGAGCTCAGAGCATTTGTTTGTTTCAGGTTTTGTTTTTAGATTCCACATGTAAGTAAGATCATACTGTGTCTTTGTCTGACTTACTTCACTTAAGCACAATGCCCTCTGGTCCATCCAGGTTGTTGCAGATGTCAGGATCTCATTCTTTTTTATGGCTGAGTAACATTCCTGTGTGTGTGTGTGTGTGTGTGTGTGTGTGTGTGTGTGTGCGCGTGTGTGCATACCACATCTTCTTTATCCAGTCATCTGTTCTTGGACACTTAGGTCATTTCCATATCTTGGCTATTATAAATAATGCTGCTGTGTACATTGGGATGCATGCATCTTTTCAAATGAGTGTTGTTGTTTTCTTCAGATATGTACCCAGAAGTAGAACTGCTGGATCATATCGTAGTTCTATTAATTTTTTTTGAGGAACCTCCATACTGTGTTCCAGAGTGGCCACACCAATTTATATTTCCGCCAACAGTGTACTGGGGTTCTCTTTTCTCTGCCGTCTCACCACCTCTTACTATCTCTGTCCTTGTGATTCTAGCTGTTATAACGTGTGCGAGGTGACATCTGCCTGTGGTTCTGGTTTGTGCTTAGTTGCACTCCTTACGTTGAGTGAAGTTGAGCTCCTTTCATGTACCTCTGACCTACTCTGTGTTTTCTTCAGGAAAATGTCTATTCAGATCCAATATTTAAATTGGATTATTTTTTTGCTATTGAGTTGTATGAGTTCTTTATATATTTTGGATATAAATCCTTATTGGGTATGATTTGCAAATATTTTCTTCCATTCAGTAGGTTGCCATTCGTTTTGTTGATGGTTTCCTTTGCTGTGCAGAAGCTTTTTAGTTTAGTATAGTCCTACTGGTTTATTTTTTGCCTTCATTGCTTTTGTTTTAGTGTCAAATAAAAAAATCATTGCCAAGACCAAGGTCAAGGAGCTTACCTACAGCCTATGTTTTCTTCTAAGACTTTTATGATTTCAGGTTTTACATACAAGTCTTAATTCATTGAGTAAATTTTTGTGTATGGTGTAAGTTAGGGGTCCGGTTTTCCCAGGACCACTTACTGAAGAGACTTTCCTTTCCTCCTTATATATTCTTAGCTCCTTTGCTGTAAATTAATTGACCATATATGGGTGAGTTTATTTCTGGGCCTTAATGCTTTTTAAACAAAGGGCCCCACAAATTATGCAGCTGTCCTGGGTCTGAACTCTAATTGTCCCAACTAGGAGCAGAAGCACACCCCACTGAGAAGGACTGAGCACTCAGCCACACACACTGCCCTCGGCCTGGTACACAGCTGGTGCTCAGCACACAGTAGTGTCCTTTCTCGGTGAGGGCTGCTGAGCTGTGGGGCAGCAGCTCGGAGTGTGGCAGTGGGAGCCCTGGCCAGGAATCAGGGTCTCCCTCTGGGCTCGGATCTGCACAGGACGTGTGGGTGTGCCGTCCTGACTCCTGACTCCCACCCCAACAGCCTGGCCAGTCCCGCCACCCAGGGAGGCCCACCTGACTCACCGCCCTCTTGCTCCACCTCGCTGGGCAGGTTGGGGCTCTGCCCAAGGAGCACACCCACATAATGAGCACTGCCACCACAGCACTCAACCAGCTTTAGGAGGATCAGTCAGGATGGCTGCATGGAGTACTCACGCCCTAGGAAAAAGTGCTGGGTGGTTGAGAGCAGCTGCGGCAGCTGCCACAGAAATGACCTGAACTTAGGGGCCAGCAGGGAGCGCCGTGGGCCAGGGTTTCAGGGAGGTGATGGATAGACCCAGGTTAGACTTGACCTTCATCATCCCAGTGAAACGTATAGCTCACCAGCAAGCGGGTATTTCTTATTCCCATTTTACTGAGGAAGCTGAGGCTCAGAGTAGTGAGGGATTTGCCTAAGGACACAGACCAGATGTCTGCAGAGCTGGGGTTGGCACCTGGGCTGTTTTGTCCTGGAGCCTGTGTTTGTACCAGCCCTTCTTTCTCACCCCTCCAGGGTCAGCCAACCCAGTCCTCCTGTGGGGCAGTTCCTACATGGCCTTAGGGCTCCTTCGTGCCAAATCAAAGCAAACCTTGGGGCAGGGGTTCTCTTAGATGGAGGGTGGGCAGCCCCATGTCGGGGCTCACTGATGGCCTCTTCCTGGCCACATGCATCCATGCCTGCCTGCCTGCCTGCATTCCCTCCCTGCAGGCTCCCAGACACCAGCAGTCATTAGTCTCTGGGCAGGAAGTACCAGAGACCAAGAGCAAGGCTGTGTGCTGCATGGTGCAGGGAGTGTCTCAGAGCCTGAGGGGCATGGTCCAGGGAGGTCTTGCAGGCCCCGACCCAGCCTCAGTCACTGTCCAGTCATCCTATTTATTGGTGGGTAGCATACACCAAGCCCCATGCTAAGTGCTGGCGAGACTCTGAGTAAAATGTGGCTTCTGTGTGGGAGGGGACAAAGCCCCAGCCCAAGTGGTCAGTGTGGAGAAAGGGGCCTGCCTGAAGCAGAGAGAGTAGGGGGGTGTGGGTGGCGATCAACACTGCTGGAAAAGCCTGGGCAAGGCCTTGCTCTGACTGTCTTGAAACTCACTCTGAGGCCTCTGGGTGGGTACAGGTTTGGAGCAGAGGGAACAAATGCAGACTAGACAGGCCTGCAGTGGCCGCCTGGAGATCTAAGTTCTGTGTCAGGTACATCCATGGAGTGAGCAATCCCGTTTATTAATCCCTGCAAGCATGATGAGAGGCCAAAGGGAAAAGCGTGAGGTCTGACCCAAGGCTGGATGGCAGAGGGCATCTGGGGGTCCCTTGACTGGTCACAGGTTCAGCAGGAGCTGAATTCCTGGTAAGAATGGAGAAGAAGCGTGGAGGAATGACCAGGGTCCCAGGGTACCATTCATCAAGGTGGAGGTGGGGGAGAAACTGAGTTCTCTTTTGGACACGTTGAGTCAGAGGTGGCTGGAGGTCATCCAGGAGAAGCTGTCCGGTTGGCCAGAGCAGTCAGAAGCTGAGAGATGTCTGGGCTGAAGGTCACCTGGCTCGGGTTACTTTTATCCACAGCTTTGATGAAGATTGAGCATCCTCAATTGAATAGGCAACACTGAGGTACAAGAGAGAATACCTTAGCAGACAGAATCAAGATTCAGAATGCTTTCAGCAGGCTCTGGGCTGAGACCAACAAGCTGACATTTGCCTGTGATGATAAATGTGAAGTCCTCTGTGGAGCCGACACGGCTATGGTTGGTGAAGGCCTGGCTGGCTTGGCCCCAGCGCCTGCAGAGGAGGCCTGGCCTGGGCATCCATGTTGGCCACAGACTCATGAGTCAGCAGAGTAGGGTGGTTGCTGAACCCGATTGGAGGATGTTAGGCTGTGTGAGGGGAAGATCCCAGCAGATCTCCAGGAGGACCCACCTGTTAAGCAAGATGAAAGGAAGTTGCTGTGTGAAGTGCCCGATCCGCAGTCTGGAGCTCTGAAGGACACAGTGACAGTCAGCTCCCTCCTGCCTCCCTTCCCCTGTTTTGGTCACATCTGGAGCCCATAGTGACTTGAGAGGCTGGAAAACCAGGGAGGAGTGAAGCATGGACAGGGGTTTCTCAGGAGAAGAGACATTTTGGGAAGGATGTGAGGACTTTGTAAGTGCTGGAAGGTCTGTCATGTAGTAAGGAGAAGTGGGGTGTGGCCTTGAGGCATGTGGGGACAGGACCCAGATCCCCAGATCTGCAAGGCCTCCCAGAGTGGGCCCTTCCTAAGGAGACGGAGACTGGCTGCCTGATCACAGAGTGGAGGTCCCCAGGAGGCCCTGTGCTCCTTGGAGGTGGAGGGCCAGGCACGCCACCCCAGCTGAGCACAGAGGAATCTGATTATTAGAGCTGCTCAACAGAGAGGCAGGAGGCCCGTTCTGTGAGGGGCACAGGCCATGGTGGGCAGAGCCCAGGCAGGGGTTGAGAGGATG
>NW_011494753.1:6393063-6397828 GCF_000754665.1 Bison bison bison
GTGGGGTCGGGGGGAGTGCGGTTCCTCGATGGCTCCGGTCCCTTCCCACTCTGCTCTCTCACCTCTTGAACTTCAGGGCTGGCTGAGGGGCCTGGAGCCAGCTAGCCTGGCTGTCACGGTCTCTAAGAGCCCCACCCGCTCCCCCGTGGTACATGGTACAGATGGAAAACCTGAGGCCCAGAGAGGGGATGTGACCTGCCCAGTAGCAGCACAGGAACCCAGGCTCTGGGTGTTTCTCATTCACGCCAGGCCACCTCCTGCACGTGAGCCCCTGTGGGACTCACCGGTCTGTGGATACTTCAGCTGAGTTTATTGTCCTGCCCTTGTGACATGGCCCTCGACAGCCACACTGCAGGTCCCTCAGGATAAAACCAAGATCAGTGACCAGACCTCTCTGGCCCAGTGGACCTGGTGGCCCTGGAACTGCTTGCCAGGAGCAGTCACACCGGCCTCCTCCCACTTCCCGGGGCAGCCTGCAGGGCTAGACAGCATTTACAACATAAATTATGAAGAGCCATGGAGAAGAGTGTTGCTGTCTGATTCTGAGGCGCATTGCTGGTTGATCCTGAAGCAGGGCCTGGAGCCAGCCTGGGGCCCCTCCCTCAGCTCAGGCATTAATGCAGAATACACCTCTGGCCACAGGCATTTAAAGATCAAGAGAGGCCAAAAAAGCTTTTAAGAGCCAGGTTGCTGTGTTGCCGCCACCGGCCTCCCCGTGTCAGGGCAGACAGGCTTCTGCAGTGATCTCAGGTGTGTCAGGAGGGCGGCCACGGAGAGCAGCAGGTTCCATCACCTGCAGACCGAGGCTTCTGGGGGGTGTAGACCCCCATCCTCGCCTGCAGCCTCAACAGGACCTGTCTCCCCTCCCCTGGGCATTGCTGTTTCTGTCTCCCGTCCAGCCTGACACCTTCCCAGCCACTCAGCGCACCTTCGGGAGTGCCTCACACTTGAGCCTGTTCACACTTTCCTGTGGCTCCTCACTGTGCTTGGGGCAAGGCAGAGCTCCTTAGGATGGCTTTGGGGTCTCCTGTCCTCTGCTGTCCATTCCCCACCCCCGCCCCTCACCATGCTCAGGCCTCTCTCAAGTTATCTCTCCTCTCTCATCCCTTCCCACCCCATCAGAACAACGAACCAATTCTTTGAGACCCTGTTCCCATGCCATCTCCTGAGACCTGGACAGCTTTACACCTTCTCATTGGTTATTCATTCAGCAACTCTTTACTGAGCACCCACCATGTGCTGGGAGCAGGGTGCTGGGAGCACGGCTGGGGGTGCCCAGCGCCTGCGTCCATTCCTGGGCAGTGTGGAAGACTGAGGGCGCTGTTGTCCAAGATCTGCCTCTGCAGCTGGCTGTGTGCGGCTGAAATGGCACTCAGGCTTTTGCACTGAGGAGAGCTTTCCTGGTGACTGTGAGAAACTCACGTGGATTCAGAGACTCAGGCTATCCAGGCAGGGAAAGCCCCGAAGGACTATTTCCAGGCCCTTATCTCAGAGAAGGAAAGGGCTTCTTCATATCACACAGCAAGCTGGATGCTTCATCAGAACCTGGGTCCCTGGTACCCAGCCCAGCACTGGGGCAGATGAGCCATGTGGTCCCCCTGGAGGAACCGTGTGGCAGGGAGCTTGTGGGAGACCAGTGCCTCCTCGTGGTGATGGGGGTAGAGACACTGGGGGGAGGAGCACAAACTGGCCACAGCCCCTGCTCCTGGACTGTCCAGCTCACCCTCACTCACCCTTCTCTGTCCTCACCTCCACAGAAGCCACGGTGAAAGATGACATGAACAGCTACATCAGCCAGTACTACAATGGGCCCAGCAGTGGTAAGTCTGTGTTGGTGCTATTCCATGGGTACCAGAACCTCTGTGTGGCCCCATGCCAGAGGTGACCCTGGCAACCCCTAACATCCAGGCCAGGGACAGCTCGACCAGGCTGTCCATCTCCTGGCCCCTGTGAGCCATAGCCGCAGGCAGAGTTCCCAGCAAACTCTGGCACCTGAGCTCAAGTGCTGGGATGGGAGTGCTCCAAGATGTGCATGGGGGACCCTGGGGTGGAAAGGGGCTGGAATCTAGGAATTAATGGCCTCAGCACTTCCCAACCTGAGAACCTTTCAGGATGAGCGTGAGGGGGGTGAGATAATGCATAATTGGGTGTGAGAAGCAACAGGCACTGGGCATGTCCTTGTTTATGTTTCATTCTTGCACTTCAGAAAGTCTCAGGGGACCTAGTGGTTTTCATATGAGAAAGGTTGAGTTTTAAAATAATACTCAGTCCTTCAGGGTCTTGTTTCTCTTTAGCCAGTGTCTTGAGTCTTGTAAGGTTTGGGTTTCACAGCCCTTGAAAAGTGAAAGTGTTCATTGCTCAGTAGTGTCCAACTCTTTGCAACCCCATGGACTGCAGTCCACCAGGCTTCTCTGTCCATGGAATTTTCCAGGCAAGAATACTGGAGTAGGTTGCCATTCCCTTTTCCAGGAGATCTTCCTGACCCAGGGATCGAACCCGGCCTCCTGCATTGCAGGCAGATTCTTTACTGCTGAGCCCTTAAATCCTTGTAAACTCCATTCTAAGGCTAGAAGGTTATAGTGTGGGTCATCCTGAATACATCTGAATTTCATCTTTTCTGCAATTTAGCCCCTTTAAGGCCTCTTTCCCTCCCTTTCTCCTCTTCCAAAGCCTTATCCAACCTGCTGATCTCAAAGACCATCATCTCTAGCCTGAACCTCTCTCCCAGCCTACTCTCCCTACCACTTTAGAGAGAAACCTTGCCCACACTACGCCTACTGTAATTCAGGCCCTTGATACTTCTCACTTAGAGCGAAGACATTCTGGGATGTCCTCCACCCTCCACTTACAATGCATCCTATAAAAATTCGTCAGTTTTCTGAGGGCACAGCTCTGGTCATGAGTCTCACGCTGGACCCATTTAAAACTTGGAGTCCTAATGACCATGACATTCAGATTCCTTGTCATAGCACACTGTGCTGAGTTAGTCAGGATGGGCTCGGTTATGCTGTGCCCAGTGACAACAACCCCACATTTGAGTGGTTTAAATAAATCAACAAAGGGCCAGGGACACTGGCCAGGGGCTCTTTGGCCAGGCTGTTACTTTACGCTATCTCCCAGCAGACAGAACAGTTGTCGTGCCTTCTGGAACAGTGTTGACCGCACGGGCAGAGCACAGCTGGCTTATGTAGCTTCTCCAGGAAACGCCACTGGTCACTTCCTGCAGGTGACTGGCTGAGGCCCGTCACATGTCTGCACCTGATAGGGAGGCATAATTCTCCCTCAGGGCAGGTGGCGCATATTGGAAACCTGGACCATCTCCCAAGGCCTCTCCCAGCAAATCCATTCATACTCACCTCACCCCCACCATCTAGCCCCACCCGCATCAGGGTGCAGAGGTGCAGCCAGGGTGGAGTGTGACCTGCACCCCTCCTTTCTTGCAGACAGCGGCGTCCCAGAGCCAGCTGTGTGCGTGGTCACCACGGCCGCCATCGACATCCACCAGCCCAACGTCTCGTCTGACCTCTTTTCCGTCGACGTGCCCCTGAAGCTCGGCAGCGAAGGCACCGGTGCCAGCGCCAGCTCCGAGAGTGCCACCCGCTCCACGCGCAGCTCCGGCACCCGGGCCCAGAGTGACAGCAGTCAGACGCTGGGCTCCTCCACGGACTGCAGCGCCGCCCGCGAGGAGCCGTCCCCCAGGCCCAGCCCCTCCGCCCTGCCGCTGCCCCCGCCGCCATCTCAGCAGCATACGGCAGAGGCCACAGTCCAGGACCTGTTGTCCCCACTGTCGGAGGACCCCTGCCCCTCCCGGAGGGCCTTGGACTCCGCCCCCCTTGCCCAGCCCAGCCCAGAGGGCTCAGCCCAGCCCAGCCCTGAGCTGGAGCACAGGGTGAGTCTGTTTAACCAGAAGAACCGGGAGGGCTTCACCGTCTTTCAGATCAAGCCTGTCATCCATTTCCAGCCGGCTGCGCCTGTGCTGGAGGAAAAGTTCAGATCTTTGGAATCCAAAGAGCAGAAGTTGCACAGGGTCCCTGAAGCCTAGAGCCTCCAGGCAGGCTGGGAGGGAGGCGGGGAGACAGCCATCTCGATGCTCCCCCGGGGCCCCGGTGGCCACCAAGGGTCACATGAGGGGCCCAGGAGCCCTCCTGGCTTCCCTCAGGGTGCTGCCTGCCTCCAGGGAGGTGACGCCGGGCCAGGAGGCCACACGCCTCAGACCTCAAAGCCCAGAGCTGGCGCCTCCTCTCACCCTGCTCAGGGGAGGGTGGTGCTCGTGGCTGGGGTTTTTTTTTAAAACCACTTTTACAAAAACCAGCCTGTGGCCCAGCTTCAGCAGGGTAGAGCGTGGGGGCCAGCTCAGCCTCTTCCGTTGCCTTTGTTCCCGACGCCCACCCTGGACCCTCGGGAACAGCACTGTGAGCAGGGGCTCTCCAGCCCCACCCCCAAGCCGTCTTTTCCAGGAATCCCGGGTGGAGCCCACACAATCACACAGACCACCATCTGAGCCTATCTCATTTGTCTTCATTCTCTCATTTAGGCATGAGCGTTTCTGAGTCTTTTCGAGACAAATCTAGTTTCCACCTTCTGGGGACATAAAGGGATGGGTCTGGAGGAGGGTGGGAGGGTTGCGGGGTGGGGGTGAGAGCCATTTTCCAATCTTGGCTTTAATAATAAAAACCACCTGCACTGAGACTTCCCGTTGGCAGAGGTGATCCTTTGGCTGCTAGTCCAGGTGAGGACCCCAGAGTGGCTTCTCTGGGCTTGGGTT
>NW_011494753.1:6398006-6418798 GCF_000754665.1 Bison bison bison
CCCCAGGAGGGAAGCGCTCACACTGCCTGGCTGTGTGACTCTGGACCAGTACCTCCTCTTCACCTTCTCCTCCCCACCACAGAGGAGCTCAGAATTCTGTCTTCCTTGCGAGCAACTCCCAGACACAGCTCCCTGACCCAGGGCTCCATTCCTCAGGGATCTCAAGAGGCCCAAAGCTGAGCAAGAGGTCTTGCTCGCAGCCTGCTGCTCCTCCTAGGTTCCCAGCCGGGTGTCACCATCCACCTGGCCGTGTGCATGAATGCTAGCCCCCTTCTCATTCCCCATGAGCAGTTGGGGATGCTGGCCCCTGCCCCAGACCCCTCACAGCCTTGCTGAGGCCCAGGCCCAGCCTCTGACCCCACCTCTTCCACCAGTGTGTCAGCTCCCCAAACTCCAACCCGGGCTGTTGAGCCTGATCAGTGTGTCCCTTGCTGAAGAGCCTCCAAGGGGTTTTGTTTATGAGTATGTTTTGTTTTCGACGCCCAGAAGAAAAAGGGAAGATAATTTTATTTTTCAATTCAAGGGCTCCCGTTGCCTCAAATGAATATCTTGGTGAGGTCACTGCTCCTAGATGGGCTGGTTGCCGGCCCCCAGGCCACAAAAAACATTCTCCTTATTCATGGGAAGATCAGCATTTGTCAAAAAAGATGTTAAAGGGAACAGTGTCAAATGGAGCTTGTTTTGGGATGTAATCTGAGGCATTCTATCACCAGCAGCAGAGTTATTCACAGCTGCCATGACTGAGCACTTTGTAAGGCCTCTACCCCCTTGGGCTCCTTTAACCCTTCCAGTGGCCCTGTGAGGTGGTATCACTGGGCCCATTTTACAGGTGTACGACCCAAGGCTCAGAGGTTTAAGAAACTTCCCTGAGGTTACACACTAACAAGAGAGGCACTGAAACGAGCTCATATCTGCCTGGCAGTGTGCTAGGTGCTGGGGCTCCCAAGCTGTAGAGCTTTTGAAAGCAAAGTGGTCACTCCTGGGTTTGTCACATATGGGCTGGAGGGCATTACATGATTTATAATCTCTGGGGCAGGAGCTGCGGGATCTGTTTAGTGGTCTGCATCTGCTAGACTAGAAACAGCTACCCTCCTTGGCCAGGCTCAGCCTGCTGAGCCGTGATGCCCTCTTGGCTGAGTTCCCGTTGCCCCAGCTCATGGGCTAGTGCTGGCCACCCAGTCAAGTAAATGAGCCTGTCCTCTGCTGGAGGTGAGACCCCCATGGCTAGCTGGTAGTCACCTCTGCTTGGACTTCTCCAGAGAAAAGGGCTGGGAGGAGAGCAGTGGGGTAAGATGATAGGCAAGTGGCCCCACTCTCTCCCTCAGTTTCCCCACCCAGAAGAGTCCCACTTTTAACAGCTGGTTTCTTAGGGCATTTACAGATTGCTGTGAGGTGAAATTGCCTGAGCACTCACGGTTACCTTCCCGCCTGCCCAGGCAGTAGCAGGGTCAGAGCTGCTGCACAAGCAGATGGGGACTAGACGTGGTCTGACCTCTCTGAGGACAGAGTCCACAGTCACCAGGAAGAGGGCGCGCAAGACAGAGGAAGCCACTCACCTGCCTGAGGACAGGCGCGGGGTGGAGGCTTAGCCTGGAGAGCGGGAGGTGGAGAGTAAAAGCTTTGGCTTTCACGGTTCCCCCGGGTGCCGTAGCCCAGAGTTATAGCTGGTGGGCAGCTGGGCGCCAGTGGAGATGGAGCCCGAGCCCTCCCTGGGAGGTGTGCCGCTCTGGGAAAGACCCGCTCCTTGCTCGTGGACTTGCTCAGTCAGCGCCCTCTGGGGCTCGCTCAGAAGGGAGGCGGGCCCAGTAGCAGCTGCTGCCTCCTGTAAGCCAACAAGATGGTGGGCACAACATGGCTCCCACTTACTCACTTGCTGTTGTGCTGGGGGGATCTTTGTGGTCTTCCCTCTCTAACACAGTCTTGCAAAGTGGGTGCTGTCTTCCCTGCTTTACAGAGACAGAGGATGATTTATGAAATGACTTGTCCGAGGGCATACAGCTGAACTAGGAGCAGAATTCAAACCCAGGTCTGTTGGGATTAGATGCCATGCTGGATGTGGCAAGCCGAACTTCGTGGAATTAAACCAGGTGTCATCAGGAGAGCCAGAGAGGGAGCGGTCAGCCTGCATGGCTCCTCAGGCTGGAGGGACCTGCCCACCCTCCCTGCAGAGCCCTGTGGCCCTTCCCGCAGGGCCAGCCTCCCGGCTCCGCCTTGCCACTGAAGCTGGAGAGGAGCCAGTCCCATGGCCTGGCTGGCTCCCTGACGTGCCAAACCTGGCAGCCAAGACAAGGCTCAGAGTCAGCAATGCTGGTGGCCGGCCCCCAGGGCAGCGTGGTCAGAACCCTGCAGGCCTGGCTCACAGTCCACCGGGACTGGGGAGCTGTAAGGCCTTCCCTGAGTGACATGGCCGGCTCCTCTCCAATCAGCCCTCCAACCCAAACCTAGGTTGTTCAGATCAGGTCACACAGAAGAGTTTTTCACAGATCCTGTACAATTAATTAGAGGCCAGTGGCCTGGGATTCCCTTCAGCATGGTGGCTGTTCACTCCGTCCGTGACTCTCAGCTCAGCAACACCTTTCAACGCCAGGCTCTTGACTGAAGCTCCTGCCCTGGTGCTGCCCCCACATTCCTCTCTGATTTCCTCGTCTCTAAAGAGACTAAGAGTGGGGCTGTACTCTCTGTGAGCTGAGGTCCAAGGAAGCCACCTTAGAAAGAAGCTTCCCAGGTGGCACTAGTGGTAAAGAACCCACCTGCCAAAGCAGGAGACGCAAGAGATGCGGGTTCGATCCCTGGGCTGGGAAGATCCCCTGGAGGACGACATGGCAACCCTCTCCAGTATTCTTGCCTGGAGAATCCCATGGACAGAGGAGCCTGACGGGCTACAGTCCACAGGGTTGCAAAGGGTCGGACATGACTGAGGTGACTTAGCACATCTTTCTATCAAATCAACAGGACCCCTGCACAGAGTTGCTTAACAAGGATACCCAACAACTCTGGGGGCTTGATAGGACATCTCAGGGATACCCCACCTCCACCCTCCACCCAGTTGCTGTGGTGCACACAGGGTGTGTGCCAAAGCCCCAGATTCTCAGCTCAACCCCGTTTCTGTTTTGCTGTATGCCCCCAGCGAATCCATGGATCTGCATCCTTGCCCTGTACAGCAGGAATAACAACTCTCATCCCTCCACCCCCACCCACCCCTGTGAGGGCTGCTGGGATAGCTAACAACATAATGGAAGGGAAAGCCCTTTGAGAATGTTTCAAGGGAGACACAAACAGACATCATCCTTATTAATAATGGATGCCTGGGTGTTGTGCTCCCTATCCACGTTCAGCAGTTCTGGGGAAGGCTGCCCAGGACAAGCTCAGTTATTTCACTTGCTGCTGCTGATAGTTTGGTGCGAGAAGAGGGTGGCTGAAGGGGCTGAGAGGACGTGTGCCCCACCCCCACTCCCAAGCACTGTCTGCTCCTCCTGAGCTCACCCTGCTCATATATCCCCACTGGTTCCCCCATAAATAATGCCCCAGAGTCACCCTGAGTTAAAGCACTGCTGTTCCGGGAGGCACCTTATCTGCCTTCCTCTCCTTTTCCCAGTATAAACCCCAAACCTACATTTCCATGGCATAAACTGAATGATGAATTCATAACTACTCTGAATTTTTTTTTTCCCTTTGCTCCAGCACTGAAAAGTTTAGTATTGTCTCTTGGTGAATAGTTAATTTAATTATCCAAAGAAAATGATGGAACATTTGCTGCTAAATTTATTGCAAACTACCAAAGAGACAGCGCTGGCATAATTTTATGCAGAGCCCCAGGCTATAGCATAGGGGAGCAGGCTGCCTATTCATCCTGAAACAAGCAAATGAAATTGACTACCCTGGAGATCAATCAGGACATTAAACACTGTGATGAATGTGGCAGAACTCTTCAGTGTCTGAGATTTACAGGGCACCTTTCACCAAGCGCTCTAGGAGCCTCCCCAACATCAATTAGGCCTCATAACTAGGTAGGCTCACCTCCACCCCCACTGCATAAAGAAGAGGCATGGTGTTCTTGGACCTGGGTTTGCTAAATGCCACAAAAGTAAGCCAGTGTACAGACCAGATCCAGTACAAAGCCCCCTGCTTCCCTCAGCAGAGAATGGTTTAGAATGGCGGAATCAGGCTAAAAGGGGACGGAGGGATTGGAGTCCAGACTGCGTCATGTTCTTGGTGCTTCTGTGCCTTGGCCACGCTGGGCCTTTCACCTGGGATATGCTTCGTTATTGGTTGATTTTGACTGAACTCAGCTCAGCTGTCTCATCTTTCTCCCCTTCACTGAAACTGGTCCCAGTCAGGCTGGACTAGGAACACATCCTCTGTGTTCCCAGGGGGTTCCCAGGTGACACCAGTGGTAAAGAACCTGCCTGCCAATGCAGGAGACATAAGAAACATAGGTTTGATCCCTGGATTGGGAAAATCCCCTGGGGGAGGGCATGGCAACCCACTCCAGTATTCCTGCCTGGAGAATCCTGTGGACAGAGGAGCCTGGCAGGCTGTAGCCCACAGGGTCACAGAGTTGGACATGACTGAAGCGACTTAGCATGCACACACACTGTGTTCCCAGAGAGGAACTCAGGTTATGGCATGTGGTTGAGGGTATACTTCAGCCTAAGGTCACCACTCACTAGCTGTGAATCCTTTGGCAAGCGTTTTAAGCTCTGTAAGCTTCAGTTTTCTTATTTGGAGAGTGGAGAATACTACAATACCTCGTGGGGTTATTATGAAGCTTAAATGAAATAATGTCTGTAAAGCACTCAGCACAGCTCTCCAAAGTGGTTCTTGTCTCCATTTTCCTAAGCTGTTTGATATCTGCCAACACATTCACACAGGTTGAAGCTTGAAGGTATCTTGGAAGATTACCAAGTGCAATTTGCCATTTTACAGATGAGGAAAATGAAGCCTAAAAGGAGAAGGAATGTGACCAGGGCACCCCTGAGACCATATTAGAACCAGGATGAGAACCCCAGTGTCCTGGTGAGCAGCCCACTCAGTGCTCAGCCCAGGTCCCAGACCTCACAGTTCCCCATGCAGCCCCCACACTGGGAAGGGAAACAGCCCTCCAAGCCGGACTCGAGTGCCCAAAACCACGAGACCAGTTGTGGGAGGCAAAGATGGGGAAGCCCGGACAGAGAAAACCTCACCACAGCCTGACTACTCACCAATCCGGGCACCAAAGAAAGTAAACGCCAGCTTCCTTCCCAATAAATTCCTATTTCTATCACCCATCACTCTTCCATGCTCCTATGACAAGTTTGCTGTTTTGAGACAATGCAAACCAGAGGAGAGAGTCCTAGAGAAGCTGGAATATATTGGGGGGCAGCCCGGTGCAAAGGCCAAGCTCTTCAGGCCTGGAGTCAGCTCAGGTTTCATATCTCACCACTGCCTCTGCTCAGCCCATTTCTTCTTCCAGAAAGTAGGGGTGATGATGCCCACTTTGGGGACTGTTGTATTAGAGAAGGAAAGATAATGCACCTAGTAGGTTCTTAACAAGTAGTATTTGCCAGAATTCTGGTTTGTGTCCAGCTCTGCCACCTGCTTTATGCCCTGGGGCAGATCACTTCTCCTGAGAGCCTGCCTTCTTCAGTTTCCTACCCTTCCCACCTCTGAGCGGTAACTTGCATGAGAGTGCTATTATAAACCAAGGACTATCAGCAACTCTTCTTCATGTGGGTGCCCCACAAAATATTTTTTAAACCCTAGGTCTATACAAGTTGGAGCAATATATCACCCTAAATGGGCTTTTAACAAGGTTATCAGTCAAGTCTCCTTTCGTTCAGCAACAGCTAACCAAATCCATCTGTTATAATCAATACTGTTCTCTGGGTTTCCCAGCCTCTTAAGCACACTTTTACACGAACCAAAAACAAAAACTCTCTCTTAGCCCCGTGAGAGATGGTGTGAAATGCAACCAAACTGACTTCCCCTTTCTCACAGAAACAGCACAGAGAGCTCTTACGGCTGGGGTTTCATTCAAAGCCTCCCAGCCCAGTAGAGACACGCCCAGGCTCTGCCGGCAGCGTGGCTCCCGCACTATCCTGGGAGGACGAGCCCCACTCTCTGCCAGCCTCGCCCATAATACCGGACCCATTTCCATAGTCTCAGGGGACCCATTCTGTACCCAAAGAGCTTTCAGTCAAACCTATTCAGGGCATAAGGCCAGAGGATTCCTGCAACAGCCTCCTAATCGCTTCCATCTTTTCTTCCTCTCTCCGTCTGTCCTGAACACTCCACCAGCTTATGTTATTCCTCTAGATCAAGTAACAGGCCTTCCTCAACACAGGCTAGTATAGTATCCATCTCCCTGTTGCCAGAAGGGTGCTCCCAAAGACCTGTTCAGGTGGCAGGGCCTCAGGACGTCATGCTGCTCTTTGTGGAAGATTCTGGATATACTGACACGGTTAATTCTAACACATAAACAAGGAATAGTACAACCAGCAGAGAGCATTTTTAAGTACTCAACACCTGTTCACTAAACAAAAGCTGTGGAGGGCCAATGGCCACTGACCTCCTTAGTTAAATACCCATTTGTTACCAGTTCATTCACTTTGGAACCTGATTATAGTAGGATCAGATGTAGCAGCAACTGGAGTTTTAGAAAAAAGGATGCAAGAAAGACTTAGATTAGGAAATTCTATTAATTTTTCCTGCAAATCAGGAGCTCTCACAGTACCACCTCTGGCCCAGCTCCTGAAACAGCAGTATTCCTTGAGGGCAAAGTTTGAGAACCACTGACCCATGAGGAAAAACAACAGACTCCTCAGCCTACCAGCCAATGTCCTCCACAATCTGGCCTTAACTACCTGTCACCCTCAACCCCTCTCCCGACACTGTGTTTCCGCCCGTCACTGTCTCAAGCAGGCATGCGAACTCTCATCTGTTCTACTTCTGCCTCTCGTGTTCATGTTAACACCTCCACGCCCTGAGGAATAACCGCAGCTGGCCCCCTGAAGGAGCCCTCCCTGTATGTGCAGTTCATGCTGACTGCATGCTATCTGCTTTTCTAATCACTTGGGTCTCATCTCATCTTCCTTGCTAGCTGCAGATCTTGAGGGCAAGGGCTATGCCTCTAACAGCCTGTATTCTCAGAGCCCAGCAGCAAGCTGCTCTCCCCATCAGGACCACAAGCTACCTCAGTGCAGAGGCCAGACCAGACATCCAGGTGTTTGCTCCAGAGGCCCACACAGCACAGCTGCTGGGTGAGCCAGGGAGCCTCCAAGGGAATATGCCCCGATGTACTGCTGAGAGACCAGGGGAAGTGCTGGGTTCTGTACCCTCTCAACTGCCAGAGAGCTGAGACCAGGGCCCTCACTGTCCATAGTAAGGAGGTTGTTTATTGTTCAGTTGCTAGGTTGCATGTGACTCTTTGCAAACGCATGGACTGTAGCACGCCAGGCTCCTCTGTCCTTCACTTTTTCCCAGAGTTGGCTCAAATTCATGTCCAATGAGTTAGTGATGCTGTCCAACCATCTCATCCTCTGCCGTCCCCTTCTCCCTTTGCCTTCAGTCTTTCCCAGTATCTGCTTGACCTAAACGACCTCAAGAACCTATGAGCTCTGCCCTCACATGGCTGCCTTCCTACACACATACTCCTGCCCTCTCAGGGACTTCGTGTTCTGACAAATTAGCCAAATTCCTGGGGACTGTATGACATTAACCTAAGACCTCAAAGGTCTTAGGGGAGAAAGGCAGGAAGCATACACACAAACCCCAAAGAAAGCTATTCCTAACACTTTTGCCTAGACTGCTTCCAGAGCTACAGCTCAATCCTCAAGCCAAGATGTAGGGCTGTCATTTGGAACTGACAGCTTGGTTTCCCCCAGAACACTAAACAAGTAAAAAAAAAAGGGGCATGTCAAATTGTACCTTCTGGCATAGATGGTAGTTTTTAACAATTTGCCCCAGTCTCACACAACTTCCTTTTGAAGGTAAACTTTGAGTGGGTACTTACAGGGGCTTCTAAGTTGAACAAATTCCTGCTGGAAAGACAAGCCCAGGATACGAACTCTCTTCCTCCACTAGGATCCTGAGTGTGTGCCCCGCCCACCTGGGACCAGGCACCGAGTGCCCTTTACCTGAGGGAACCATGCAGCCACTCCCTGTTCCTCCAGCAGAGGTGAGGCAGAAACACACACTGGTGAGGCCACTGCTCTGAAGCCAAACTTCCTGGTTCCAAATCATGGCTCTCGTTTGTAAGCTGTCTGAAATTGGGCAAGTTACATACCCTCTTTTTGCCTCAGCTTCCTCATCTGTAAAACAGGGATAAGAATAGCATCTATCTTACAGATGTTGTGAGGACTGAAGGGGTTTAGTATGTGACATATAGTAAGCGCCACGTGCGTGCTCAGTTGCTCTGTTGTGTCTGACTCTTTGACACTCTATGGACTATAGCCCGCCAGGCTCCTCTGTCCATGGGATTCTCCAGGCAAAAATACTGGAGTGGGTTGCCATTTCTTTCTCCAGCGGTTCATCCCGGCCCAGGGATCGAACCCAGGTCTCCTGCATTGGCAGGTGGATTCTTTACCACAGAGCTACCTGGGAAGCCCCTACTTAATGCTATGATGATGATGATAAATTGTATCCAGTAAATTAACTGAACAGCTGCTTGAAGCTGGAGCAGGACAGTTGTGACAGGAGGAAGACAAAAGGGAGAAAGACCAAACAGTTCAACCCCAAGGCTAAGAACCACACCAAGACACCCCTTGGGATGGACCTTCTTGAGCTGGCACACCCTGTATACACTGGGCACCTCTGCAACCGCCACTTCTGCTCCTCTCCTGTCCCCCCAGTTATGGTTTCCCACAGGGATGAAGCGTAAATGGAAAAGGCCCCAAGTAAGGTTAGCCTCCTTGGGAAGAGCCTCAAAGATAGCAACAAGATACAGGTATTACTTCTGCAAGAGAAAGTCAAATTACATGGCCTTGGACAAGTCACTTCAGCTCCTTCACATCTCTCTGTGCCACAGGATCCCTCTCTGTACAAGGGGGCTGAGCCGGATGGTCCCTCAGCTCTGCAACCTAGGGTCCTACAGTTCTAACACTGAGCACTACTTGGCTGCTCCTCTCACTTCATTACAAGAAGGCAGAAGTGCCAGTGACATTTAACTTCAAAGGGTGTTTCACAGAAAGTGAATATAACGCATCAAAAAAGGATTCAACTAATCAGCCCCAGGCTGGCCACACTAAGGGCCCGACTGGGCCCTCTGCTCCCTCCCTTTGTGTATCACTAGTCACTTCCCATCTCTTCCCTGCCATCTTTCTTGTCACCAACTATACCTTCTGTGGCTCGGCTTCAGCGTGGCAGTGCTCTTCATTCAGCTCGCCTGCTGACTCCTGGCCTTTCTAAGACCCCAGATCCCTGCCCACTCCTTCTTGCAGTCTTGGCCCAGACCTCACCAGCCTCTGTTCCTGGGGTTGCACTCACACAAGCGCCTGGCCGCCTAGGGCAGCATGGGAGAGTGCTAGAACTCACCGCACATGTGGCCGACGTGCATGCCTGGCTGCTTTCTAAGACAGTCCAAAGGAAGCCACCAGGAGGGCGAAAGAAAAGCCAGAGCCATCTCTGAGCAAGACTTTTAACATTTACAATAGCATTGAGCTATCTGTTAGCATAAGAGGCCATACTGTCTCAATGTGGCCCCTTCTCCACTTGCCTCTAATTTATAGACACCAAGAACTGTAAACTGCCAAGATCTTAAAATGAAATGGAAAATTAAATCAACTTAAGTCAACTAAATACATTCAGCAGGTTCAGGTTTAAGGCTGGTGCACTTTTGTCCCATTAGCTATGATTTTCTAGAGACTGGAATATATTTAAGATAATATTCATACTTTGTGGCCATGCTTTTTTAACTCTAAATTCACCACTCCAGTTCCCTTGTCTCAACAACTGGATTATGTTGATTAGACTGGTGGGAACATTCATGTTTATAATTTTATCTAAAATACAGAGCCATCCATGAACAACACCAGCAAGAGAAAATAATAATTTTCACTCCTGTTTTTTCAATTATCTCTCTTCCTTTACAAAGATAGGCATATTTCGGTAATAGTTTTAAAGTTATGGAAAGGCTTTATTATGTATTACAGAGCTATAAAATTTCAAAAAAATAACTGTTTAGAACCACAAATAATTAAGAAATAATAATAACCCCATAAAAAAAGCATTTGGTGTCTGTTAGAAATTTTCCTCAAATTATGAAATGTAGCTCTCCACACTTTCCGATGATTGTTATATTAGCCATGAATTTCTATGATTTCAGCTGAATATACTTTGATACAATTTTCGTCCTAAGACATGGTCATGACTCATTTCTTCTTCAATAGCTCAGTCATTTCAGGAACAACCTGCAAATTAAAACAAAATAATAATAATTAAACAATTTGAGTCTTCTTTGTGATAAGGTCACAGCTCCCTAAGGAGTACAAAAAGGCCAAAAGCAACAACGTGAATCACCAGGAGGTACGGGAGGTACAAAATGCCCCCTCCCTCTGCCTTCCCAAGGACTCCCTGTTTTCCCAGTCTCTCTCCCCATCCATGGGACAAGTGGTTGGCAGAGCCAAAAGCCCACTCATGGCCTGGAAGCCTTTGTGACACAACCCCAGACCTCAGAAAGGCGCCCCTGAGAACAGGAAGTCCGATTCTCTTGTCTGTTGAGAACAGTGTATGTTTTGACCTCTGTGTTCCCTGGCACTCTTCCTTCCCTCACTGCAGTCCTGCCCTACCTTCAGTCTCTTGCTTAGTCACGACTCCTGTCAGCCTCCTCTAGTACTTGTTTATTCACTCACTCATCATTCACTTAACAAACACTGTAGTTGTTATTCCTCAGCACGTTACCATCTTCTGGCACATAAAAATGAGCTGCATGCTGGACGTCACCCATCATTGCTCTTTACTAAAACCAAGGCCTTGTGCTAACGCAGTGGCTGGTCAGCAGACACAGCAAGAAACCACAGTGAAGGAAACTGACCAAGCTGGCTCCCACTTTAGAAAGGATTCATTACTAACCCCTGGCCTGGGCAGTTCAGTGGCTGCAACCGGAGCTTCGGTGTGGAGCTGCTTTGTGACAGCCTGGGTCACAGAGGAGGGCTACATGTGGGGGCTGCAGGAGCACACAGGGCCTGCCTGAAAACTAGCCTAGCCACTCGTGTAAAATATCAATTACTCAGCTTCCAAGGGGTTGTCGACTGCCCTAGCTCACAAAGATCCCAGCTGAACTTGCCACTGATGAATATAGCCTCTCAATTATTTAAGAGAGCTACATTTCCATTAGGTGGAAATAATGTGTTCGTACAAAATTTATTAAGGAAATTGTCGACATGTTGTTTCTTCCGAATGTCACTTTGTCTCCAGCCTATTAAAAGGCCCGTGTTTACCATGGAGCCAGCAGGCATTAGCTCAGGGGCAGCATTAAGTGCTGGCACCATTTCCCCCAGTTTCCTCGGTGGAGAGACCATGAGCTTCTGCCAGTCACATAGATGACATGCTAAACGAGCCTCATGTGGGACCTACATGTTTCATGAAAAATGGGCTAGGGCCCAACTTCTTTTAAATAAAACATCAATTTGGTTTAGAACATAGTTTTTAAAAACCTTACAGAAAGTCCCCCTGCTGCACTCAGGGGTTGAGGGGTCTTTCTCTCTCCATGCTCCATATCATTTTTGTTCCCAAGCATACCAAACAATGCCTTGGTTAGGGAAAACAACATGCCAGCTCAGTTTACTGAGTATCTAATGGCCTCAGCACACTGAAAGATATGAATTCTTTTTTTTTTTCTATTTTAGATACTGCAGAGGCAGCTCCCTACTCAGTAAGACCAGATGACAGTGAATTCATGTCTCAAAAAGGATCATGTACTGATACAAGGCACAGCGCAACTATGTTTCACTCATTTATTTAGTATTTCCTCAGGATAAGCACTATGGGAAATAGAGAGGATCAGGCCTGATTCCTGGCCACAAGAAGGGAAGAGACAGAGGCCTAAGAAACACTTGATTAGAAACCTGCTCATCTTATACTGTAGTGTAAGAGGATGAGAATGGCATTAAAAGCTCCGAATTCAAGAATCCTGACGTAAGTTGAGTCTGGTATGGACTAGGAAAAATCAGAACATTTAACATGGAGGAAAAAAAGATTCTGGGCAAAAAATGAGGAGGCAAACGGATAAACACTGTAGGTTCCAGAGACAGTAAAGGGACTAGAACGACTGTAGTGAATGGCTATGTTGGAGAGAGGTGAAAAAGGTTTAAACAGATAGGAGTTATGCCAAGTCTAATCAATGCAGACACAAGAGTCTCTCCAACAGAGACAGACAACTGGATATCCACATGCAGAAGAATGATGCTATGCCCTCACCTCATACCATACACAAATATTAATTTAAGATGGATCAAACACCTAGTTAAACAACATAAAACTCAGAAGAAAACGTAGGGGTAAATCATCAGGACCTTGGGTTATGATGATAGATTCCTGGATATGACATCCAAAACATAAGCAACAAAAACCAGATGAGCTGGACTTCATCAGAATGTAAAACTTTTGTCATCAAAGGATATTATCAAGAAAGTGAAAAGACAACCAACAAAATGGGAGAAAGTATTTAGAAAACATACTAAGGGTCTCATAAGGGTTTAACATCCAGAAAATATGAAGAAATCTTACAACTCAACAACAACAAAACAAACAATTCAATGAAAAAATGGACAAAGAACATGGATAAACATTTCTCTAAAGAAGACACACAAATGGCCAAAGAGTACACACAAAAAATGCTCAATATGATTTGTCATCCAAAAAAAAGAGTCAATCAAAACAACAAGATACCACTTCACAACCATTAGGATGGCTACAGTAAAAGCTAATAACAAGTGCTAGCAACTGTATGGAGAAATTGGGGCCCTTGTGTATTATTTGGTAGGAACGTAAAATGGGTCAATGAGTTTGTAAAATAGTAGGCAGTTCTTCAAAATGTAAAACACACAGTTATAAAAGTATACAAGCAATTCCATTCCTAGATATGTGTCCAAAAAAGATGAACAGTGCACAAAAACTCATACATGAATGCTCATGGCAGCATTAATTATAACACCCAAAAGTGCAAACAACTCAAAAGTTCATCAATGGATAAGTGGATAAACAAATTGTGGCATATATATACAATGGCTATTACTTGACAATAAAAAGGAATAAAGTGCTGCTACAACAATGAACCTTTAAAACATTATGTTAAGAAGCCACCCACAAAAGACCATGTATTACATGATTCTATATCCAGGACTGGCAAATCTACAGACACAAAGGAGATTAGCTGTTGCCAGTGGCTGGGGAGAATGTGAATAGGGAGTGACTGCGAATAGGTATGGGGTTTCTTCTCAGTGTGAGGAAAATGTTAGCACAAGCAGACACAATTAGACCTAGTCTAGCAGTGATGGATGCATAACTCTGTGAATATACTCAAAACAACAACACTGAGCTGTACCTTTTAAAAGCACACATTTTATGATATGTGAATTATAGCCCAGTAAAGTTATTATATCTTTAAAAATTAACAAAACTACAGTCAGGTGGTTCCCTCTGTCCTATAACTCTGATTCTGAGATTCACCATTTATTAAGCACCTACTATGTACCTGCATGGAGCAATACAAACAGGTAGGCGAATATTTAACGCAGACTAAACTAAGTGCAGTAAATCTCACTATAAGGTAATATTTATATTACTTATGAGAATGCTTATATTTAGAGAGATTAAGTAAGTTTGCTAAGATAATTTAATTAGTATATGCCCAAGACAGAATATGAAATGAAGCTTGCAATTACTGTACCATGTTACTTCTGTCATATGAAGAAAAAATAAATTTGTTCTAACTCATGACTGTTGAAAGGCGAAGTGAAAAAATAAATAAAAGAAAATAAAACGTTATGCATATACAGTTTTACTCTAGACATGATGAAATTTGGTGGGTGCGATATACCTTAGGGAATTATTAGTCCAATAGCTATTTCTATATTTGTTATATGTGATACAGTTTGAAATTTTTAAACAAAAATTTGGTCTAAAAAAGTCCTTTTTACACAGCTGTTATTTGATTTATGATGTTAAGATCTTAATCCCAAATAGATAATAATTAATTTTCATTCATAATTTGCATAATTATATTTTTTAAGCTGTTATACCTTAAAATTTTGATTTTTAAAGATAGAAGGTAGCTCCAGTGAGAAGTGTATTCACTATGCCACCTTGTCTGCTCTTCTGTCAGAATTATTAGGTTGGAGCAAAAGTAATTGCAGTTTTCGACCATGAATTTTAAATTATAACTAGGCTCAAACACATCTTTATTAATTAAAATAGGAACCATTCAATCAACACATTTTTGCCAATGAGAAATAAGTTTGTTTGCTCCTGTAGCATAAAAATCCATGCTTTGGGATCTGACAAACTCTTGGAAAGCATTTTCTGCCTCCTGCTGGCTGTTGAAACATTTTCCCTGCAAAAAGTTGTCAAGATGCTTGAAGTGGTAGTCAGTTGGCAAGATGTCAGGTGAAAATGGCAGATGAGGCAAACTTTCACAGCCCAATTTGTTCAACTTTTGAAGCACTGATTGTGCGATGTTTGGTCAGGTGTTGTCAATGAGAACTGGGCCCTTTCTGTTGATCAATGCCAGCGGCAGGAGTTGCAGTTTTCCATACATCTCATCAATTTGCTGAGCATACTTCTCTGATGTAACATTTTTGCCAGGATTCAGAAAGCTGTAGTGGATCAGATCAGCAGAAGACTACCAGTGACCATGACCTTTTCTTGGTGCAAGTTTGGCTTTGAGAAGTGCTTTGGATCTTCTTCTCTGTTCAACCAGCCATCACCAGTTTTTGTATAAAATCCAATCTTGATTGCATGTCACAATCTAATTGAAATAGTTCACTGCTGTTGCATAGGATAAGAGAAGACAACACTTTGGCACCCTCTTATCAAGTTTCTTCACCTTTGCAATTTGCTTCAAATGCCAAATGATCACAGAATGGTCAACACTGAATTTTTTGGCAACTTCTCGTGTAGTTGTAAGAGGATCAGCTTTGGTAATTGCTCTCAGTTGGTCACTGTCAACTTCTGATGGCTGGGCCACTGTGTTCCTCATCTTCAAGGCTCCCCTCTCCTTTGCAAAATGTCTTGAACCACCACCGCACTGTATGTTCATGAGCAGTTCCTGGGCCAAATGCACTGTTGATGTTGCAAGTTGTCTCCATTGCTTTACGACCCATTTTGAATTTGAATAAGAAAACTGCTCAAATTTGCTTTTTGTCTAACATCATTTCCCTAGTCTAAATAAATATAAGATACACAGCAAGTGATAAGTCATTAGCAAAAAACATAAAGTGAGAAATATGCATCAAAATGATGTATAACATAACCACATTGAGAATGTACTCCAATATCAAAGGGCAAAGTTCAACAATGCAAAAGAGCAATTACTTCTGCACCGATCTAATACTATAATACTCATCCGTGTTACACTTAATTCTGATTTCAACTGAGAAAACAATCTGATTTCTGTTTAGTTCTGCCTTGGTTGCCAGAGTCTGTAAAAGACGTGGTCCTATTTACTGCAATTCGTCTAAGGTACAGGAGTGGTGGTGAACCAACCGGCTGTGGTACCTGATGAGCTAGAAAGACAGTAATGAGAAAAAGAACAGAGCAGAAATCTCTCTTAGTTGTGCCAACAACTTGCTCAGCAACTTCCCTAAATCATCTCTCTCTGAGACACAGACAACTTAAGAAGAACACATCCTGGTTGTTACTCATACAGTAATAAATGAGAGGCTGCACCTCAAGTAAAATTTTTCATATTTTCTTAACTAGTTTTCCCCAAGACTGCATTTTTAAAACTGATTAACTTTCTCACCACTTTGTATTAATCAAAGGCATATATAACTGTGCTTCAGAACTTCTGAGCAGCATGAGATAGACAATGCCTTAATTCTTGCCAAAGGCAAATAAAAGTTATGTCTTACTCCAGGTAGTCTCCCAATAGTCAAATGTGGGCTACTTAAGGGATCGAAGATTGGAAGACGATACTCCAAGCAAATGGCAGCCAAAAGAAAGCAAGTAGGGCTACGCTCATATCAGACAAAAAGATTGCAAGACAGTAAAGTTAACAAAAGACAAAAATGGACAATATATAATGAAAAAGGGACAATTCATAAGGAGATACAACTTACTAATATATACGCACCTGACACAGGAGCATCAAAATACGTAAAACAACTATTAACAGATCTATACAGAAAAAACGGCAGCAACACAGCAACAGTAAGAGATTCCACCTACATCAACCAAGAGATAATCTAGAGTCAATAAGGAAAGAGCAGGCTTAAGTGAAACATTAGACCTGATATGATGGATGTGTATCTATGTAGGAATGTAACACACATTCTTCTCAAGTGCACATGGAACTTTTCTCAAGGAGAGACTGTATGCTGGGACACAAAACAAGTCTCAAGACTGAGAACGATGGTAAGAATCTAGAAATCAACTAAGAGAAAGCTGGAAAAACCACAAAAACATGGAGAATGAACAACATGTCACTGAACAACTATTGAGCCAATGGAAAAAAATCAAAGGAGAAATAAAAGGACAAAGCCCAAAATCAGCAGAAGAAGGAAATAATAAAGATCAGAGCAGAAATGAATGAAATAGAGACTAAAAAGATGATAGAGAAGATCAGCAAAACTAAGAGCTAATGCTTTGAATAGATAAATAAAACTGACAAACTTTTAGTCAGACTCACCTAAAAAAGAAAGAAGGCTCTGACAAATAAAACAAAAGAGGATAAATAACAATGGGTACCACAGAAATACAAAGGCTTATAAGAGAATATTATGAATAGCTATATACCAACAAATAGGACAACCTAGAAGAAATGGACAAATTCTTAGAATCAGACTTTTCAAGACTAAATCATAAAAACATGGAGAATAAGAATAGACCAATCACTAGTATAGAGATTGAATTAAAAAGCTCAAAGTAATCAAAGCTCCCCAGAAAACAATAGTTCAGAACCAGACAGCCTCACAAGTGATTCTACTAAACATTCAAAGAAGATTTAATATCCACCCTTCTCAAACTACTCCAAAAAATTGAAGAGGGAACATTTCCAAACTCATTTTATGGGGCCAACATCATCCTGATACCAAAACCAGACAAAGACAATATAAAAAAAAAAGAGAGAGAAAATTGGAGGCCAATATCTCTGATGAATATAGATGAAAAAATCCTCAACAAAATTATTAGCAAAACAAATCAAACAATACATAAGAAGGATCACACACCATGATCAAGTAGGACTTATTCCATGACTGCAAGAGTGGTTTAACACCTGCAAATCAGTTAATGTGACACACAACATTAGCAAAATGAAGGATAAAAACATATGATCATCTCTGTAGATTCAGAAAAAGTATTTGACAAGATTCAACATCCATTTATGATAAAAAATTCTCAATAAAGTGGATATGGAAAGAATGTGCTTCAACATGATAAAGGTCATACACATCAAACCCATTAACATCACACTTTGTGGTGAAAAGCTTGGTGAAAGTTATCCTTCTAAAATCAGGAACAAGGCAAGGATGCCTGTTCTTACCACTCTTATTCAAAATAGTATTGGAAGTCCTAGCCAGAACAATTAGGCAAGAAAAGGACATAAAAGGCATCCAAATCAGAAAGGAAGAAGTAAAAATGTCACTAAAAATTTGTGGATGACATAATTTGACATATGGAAAACTCTAAAGATGCCACCAAAAAAACTATTAGACATAATAAATTAATACAGCAAAGTTGCAGGGCACAAAATCAACATACAAAAATCTGTTGCATTTCTACATGTTACCAATGAACCAGCAGAGAGAGAAATTAAAAAAAAAACAATTCTATTTATAATCACAACAAAAAGAATAAAATGCCCAAGAATATATTTAACTAAGGAAGTGAAAGACCTGTATACCAGACTCTTAAGACATTGTTTTGTTTTGTAAGACATTGTTGACAGAAACTGAAGACATAAGTAAATGAAGGTATTCCATGCTCATAGATGGGAAAAATTAACGTTTTAAAAATGTTGATATTGCCTAAAACAATCTACAGATTCGTGTGCAATCCCTATCAAAATCCCAAGGACGTTTTTCACAGAAATAGAACAAAAAATTCTATAATTTGCATGGAACCATAAAAGGACCCCCCTCCCCACACACAAAGCCAAAGCAATCCTGAGAAAAAAGAACAAAGCTGAAGGTACCACACTCTCTGATTTCAAACTATATTACAAAGTCATAGCAGTCAAAATAGCATGGTACTGGCAGAAAAATATACAAACAAATGGAAGAGAATAGAGAGCCCAGAAATAAAATTAATTTACAATGAAAGAACAAAGAACATACACTGGAAAAAGAACAATTTCTTCAATAAATGGTGCTGGGAAAACTGGACAGTCACAGGCAAAAAAAATGAAACTTGACACACAAAATCAATTCAAAATGGATCAAAAACTTGAATGTAAGACCTGAAACCACAGAACTCCTAGAAGAAAACACAGATAGTTTGCTCTCTGACATTAATCTTAGCAACATCTTTCTAGATATGTCTCCTCAGGCAAACAAAAGCAAAAATAAACAAATGGCAAGTTAAAAAGCTTCTGCATGGCAAAGGAAATCATCAACAAAATGGAAAGACGATCTATGAAACAAGAGAAGGTTCCTGCAAATCATGTATACAATAAGGGGTTAATATCCAAAATATGTAAAGAACTCATATGCCTCAACAACAAAACAAACGCTCCAATTAAACAATGGGGCAGAAGAGGTGAACAGACATTTTTCCAAAGAAGACATAAAGGCAACTGGTACATGAGAAGATGTTCAGCATCATTCATTATTAGGGACTTGCAAGTGAAAACCACGATGTGGTGTCACCTCATTTCTGTTAGAATGGCTGTTATCATAAAGGCGAGAAATAGCAAGTGTTGGTGGTAAGGATGTGGAAAAAAGGGACCACTGGTGCACTGTTGGTGGGAATGTAGATTGCCACAGCCACTTTGGAAATCAGTATGGAGATTCCTCAGAAAAATTAAGAATAGAACTACCACATGAACCAGCTCTCCCACTCTTGGGTTTTTAATCCATAGAGTACAAAAATACTAACTTGAAAAGATATAATGGGACTCTTAGGTCCATTGCAGCATATTTACAATAGCCAAAATATGGAAGCAACCTAAGTGGCCATCAATGGATGAATGGATAAAGAAGATGTGGTCTATATGTATACAATGGAACAGTATTTTGCCATGTGTGACAACATGAATGGGCATCGATGGTATTATGCTAAGTGAAATAAATCAGAAGGAGAAAGACAATCTCATTCATGTGGAATATAAAAGACTGCTGCTGCCAAGTCGCTTCAGTCGTGTCCGACTCTGTGCGACCCCATAGACGGCAGCCCACCAGGCTCCTCCATCCCTGGGATTCTCCAGGCAAGAACACTGGAGTGGGTTGCCATTTCCTTCTCCAGTATAAAAGACACCCCCTCCCAAAACACAGTAAATGAACACACCAAATAAAAACAAACACACAGAATCAGAGAACAGAGTAGTGGCTGCCAGAGCAGGAAGGGCTGGGGGGAGGGGAGTAGTGGCTACGAGAGCAGAAAGGGCTGGGGGGAGGGCACAGCGGCTAAAGGCGATCGACTATATGGTGATGGAGCAAGACTAAATTTTTGGTGGTCAGCACACTGTAGGGTATACAGAAGCAGAAATATAACATTGTACACATGAAACTTATATACTGTTATAAAGCTACGTTATCTCAATAAGAAATTCAGAAAAAGTTTTTAAAGTGTGCTTCTTAACACACCAAAAATAGCTTGAGAATCTCAAGTTGGAAATCAGCTTTCTGGATGATTTTTGAGGTCCTTTTCCACTCTCAGTGTCCTAGAACTCTCAATATCTCTTTGAGCATGCACACACACGTGTGCATAGACTCACATAACAGACACAGGCATCGCCTCTCATGTTACACCCAGAAGCTGCCCTTGATGCAAGAGGCACAACTTGTGGGACACTGCTGCACCCAACACTGCTACAGAGATGCTCCTGCCCCAGGGCAGGTGTCCACAGTGTGAGCATCACAAATGTCTGACTGTTTAACACCTCGTTTTTTTATCAAGCGTGTGGGCAGCAAAATACAGTACACAAGCAGACAGAAAAACATACCTTAAACAAAATTACTTACAAATTTATTAAAATAGTCTCTTGAAGAAAAATAAAAGGCAACTACATTCAATGTCTGTTTGCAAACATGTCAACAGGAGACATGGCTGGGGTTCAGCAAGTACTAATTTCATTTTTAAATTTAAAGGTCTTTATCCCTTTATCTGTATCTCACTGGAACTAAATGCTTTCTACTTGGACAAAGGTACTATTACACAGGAATACAAAGATTTTATTTTTTTCATAGTAACTTTTCCTCCCACTGGAATATCTTGGTCACATGACTGCCACTACAGTCACAGTTCTTCTACAGCTGGGCCAGGTCACAGGAGCAGCCAACTGACCTAAACCCTGCATTTCAGATACAGAAACCTAGGACCACAGAAGATGGGCTGTATTTTCCCCATGCAAGATAGAGGCTCTTCTGGGTTGCATGTGGGCAGGGGTTACCCGGGGATTTCCACGTGGAAAAATGCCCTTTGCTGACCCAGGGCAACAG
>NW_011494753.1:6419334-6443201 GCF_000754665.1 Bison bison bison
CAACAGCCCCATTCCAGTCTCAGCAGGCAGGCTGGGCCGCTATCAAGGAACTGCTGAGCATCTGAAGGGCCCATTCTTCACTGAGCATGAACATACACTTCAAAATACAGATGTGCTCTCAAAGTGCACTCGTGAGTTCATCTGGATCATCCAAGTGCTAGAGAAGCCATGGCAATGGGCCAATCCTCTTGCTGGGGAGACCACCCCTGGTTCTGTTCTCAGGCTGCAGCCTCTCCATAAAGGCCCACAGCAGCTCATTATAGTTCTATGTGACAGGTTAGTAAACCTAGCGTTGGATGCTACTTTCAGAGCCTCAATCACTGCCTAAGTGATTTCTGCACAAGGTAACCGAGAAACTTGTAGACAGGCCCTGAGGGACTAAAAGAGGCCAGCCCATGCATAAGCTAGGACCTCTAAATGTGGCCAAATGGGTATCAGGTGCTCAACTATATCACTGAAGTAATTCTTTCACTGAAAGGGCAAACATAAGGGTGGTAGGAGGGCAAAAAGAATACAAAAAAATTAAGAGTGTGAGGAGTTAGAAATAAGTGTTCTTTCCTATGGCTGTCACTGTTAGGAAGGCCTTTGACTCTCAAACACAGCAAGCAGAGCATACCTGTTGAGTCGATAAAGTGGACTTGAGAGCCCACTCATCCCATGAAAAGCTAGAGCATCACTAGTAAATCTCTCAATGAGGGGTCATGATGGGAATTTCTTTAAGGTATACGGTAAATATGGTTCTAGGTTATAATTATTTGAGTCATTTCATATTGTGTACCAACAGTACGTGAGATGCCAAGAATCATATGGATGTTTAAAGACAATATGGACTTCTTAAAGGGAAAGTTATTAATATAATGCTCCATAAAAACATCATATATTAAGCAGAACAATTCTTCACTTTAAGTAGTTCAAAATTGTGTAAATACATTAATATATACATACACAGACAGACACAGATACACATTCACACAATGTCTTCCTATAACAGCTTCCTCCCTGACCAACTCCTGCAGGTTCTTGGATGACAACCTAGATAACAGCTATCACTCTCAAGGCCAACTTACCTTAAATAGATCTGCAACTATTCCATAATCTGCCACTTGAAAAATTGGAGCTTCTGGGTCTTTGTTGATAGCCACAATTGTCTGTGAAATAAAAGCAAAGAGTTTTTAAAGAAAACATACCACATAGACTGATGGTTCTATTCTAACTTCCGTAACAACAAATTTGTATTCTTAAAAATGTCTACCAAATAAGATTAGTTTAATTTGTGCTGGTATTGTAAATTTAGAAGTTTCTGGGTAGTAACATAACAAAAAATTATCTCTCATCCCTACCACAGGCCAACTGCAATATTTAAAAAAAGGTTTTATATCATTATTTTTAAAAAGCTCTTTTTTAACTTATGAAAAAATGTTGTAAATAAGTAACAAATCGGAGAGGATTCTGGGAAGACGGCCAAGTAGGAAACACTGAGAAACTGTCTCCCCACCTGCACAACAACTGAACTGGCAGAATCTTTCATGTAACCAGTTTGGAATTTTGGAATCTATTAACGGTTTGCAACTTCCAGGGGAAGACTTGAATGGTAAACTGTAGCTCTTAGCAGAATAGCTGCTACTAAACCCCCATCTCTCATTCCTGGTGGCAGGCAGCTGTGTACATATTCCTGGAACAGCCTGCATACAGCTTATAGCAGTCAGAGTGGGTAAAAGAAACCTTGTCCTCTAAATACTGGGGATCTCTGCTTTGATCATAGTGTGTTGCACCTGATCACAAAGGTGCAAACAAAGACGAGGGTGGCTCTTGCTGTTGTACCTCAACCACTGTTTTCCCCCACCTGTCAAAGTTATTCCCAGGGGGTTTAAAAGATTAGTGCTCTTCATTTTTCTCATTTTCCCTCTGTGGCATTTTCCCTCTGTGGTAGCCAGATATTAATGACCAGGACATTCAAAAGCAAATGCATATCAGAGGAAAACTACAAAGTGACCATACATGCCTAGGGAAAGGCACAGACTCTGAAAAGACTCCAGAAGCCTGTAAGTTTATATACCTCAGGTTAACTCTTGGCACAGAGACAGTGTATAACAATCAAAAAGAACAATAAACAAAAACAGTAACAAAAACAAAAAAACCCAGCATACTCTGGGGAAATAGAAGAATCTACTATATTATTGATTTAAATGTGCAGTTTTCAACAAAATAAAAATCACAAGGCAAAAAAAGAAAACAGTATGGCCCACTCAAAGGAAAAAAATATAAACAGAAACTGGGATATCTACTAGACAAAGACTTTAACATAATCATCTTAAAGATGTTTGAAAAAAAAAAAAAAACTAAAAGGAGATGAGGAGAAGGTCAAGAAAACAATGTGTGAATGCAATGGAAATAGTGATAAAGAGAAAACTCAAAAAGAAACCACAAAGAAATTCTGAAGGTAAGAAGTACAAAGTGTGAATGAAAAATTCACTAGAGGGATCCAAAGGCAGATTCGATCAAGCAGGAGAATGAATCAGCAAATTGGAAGATAGGACAATGGAAATTTTCAAGCTTGAAGAACAGAAAGAAAAAAGATTTAAGAAAAGTGAACACAGCCTAAGGGACCTGTGGACCACCATTAGGAGGACCAAAATATCTTATGGTGGTCCCAGAAGGAGAAGACAGAGAAGAGGGCAGAGAGAATATTTAAAGAGATAATGACTGACAACTCCCCAAATTTGATTACAGACATGAATAGAAACATCCAAGAAATTCAACAAACTTCAAGTAAGATGAATTCAAAGAGACTCCACACTAAGACACATAATCAAAGTTTCAAAAGCTGAAGATAAAAAGAGAATCTTGAAAACAGAGAGAATTGATTTGCTACACACAAGGGATCCTCAAGACTATCAGCAGATTTTACATTACCAACTTTGGAAGCAAGAAGGCAGTGAGCTGATACATTCAAAGTGGTAAAAGAAAAAAACTGTCGACCAATAATCCTATATCCATCAGAACTGTTCCTATAGTGACTTTTGCAGAAACTGAAAAACTCATCCTAAAATTCATATGGACTCTCAAGAAACCTCAAGTGGGACTTATAGACCAACGAAACAGAAGAGGAAGCCCAGAAATAAACCCTCACATATATGGTCAAATGATTTTTGACAAGGGTGTCAAGACCATACAATGGAGAAAAGATAGCCTTTTCAACAATGGTATTGGGAAAACCAGGTATCTACATACAAATGAATGAAGTTGGCCTCTTACCTAACACCGTTTACAAAAACTAACCCATAACAGATCAAAGATTTAAACATTAGACCTAAAGTTACAAAACACTCAGATGAAAAACATAGAGCAAAAGCTGCATGATGATGGTTTTGGCAATGATTTCTTGAATATGACATGAAAGGTATAGGCAACAACAAAAAAACAGACAAATTGAACTTCATGGAAATTAAAAAAATTTGTGGCTCTAAAGGCACTATATGGCACCCCACTCCAGTACTCTGGCCTGGAAAACCCCATGGGTGGAGGAACCTGGTAGGCTGCAGTCCATGGGGTCGCGAAGAGTCAGACACGACTGAGCGACTTCACTTTCACTTTTCACTTTCCTGCATTGGAGAAGGAAATGGCAACCCACTCCAGTGTTCTTGCCTGGAGAATCCCAGGGACGGGGGAGCCTGGTGGGCTGCCATGTATGGGGTCGCACAGAGTCGGACACGACTGAAGCGACTTAGCAGCAGCAAAGGCACTATCAACAGAGTAAAAAGGTAACCTAGAGAATGAGAGGAAATACTTACAAATCATATATCTGATAAAGAATTAATATATGGAATATATTTTTAAAACCTACTAAATTACTACTAAACTCAACAACAAAAAACCACACTGTCCAATTCAAAAATTGGGCAAATGGCTTTACAAGCCACTTCTCCAAAGAAGATATACGAATGGCCAGTAAGCACATGAAAAAATGCTCAACATCATTGATCACTGAGGAAACGCAAATCAAAACTACAATGAGATACCACCTCAGATCTAATAGGATGGCTACTGTCAAAAAAAACCATACCGGTGCTGAAAAGAGTGTGGAAAACTAAAACCCCTGTGCACTGTTGGTGGGAATGTAAAATGGTACAACTGCTGTGGAAAACATCATAGTAGTCCCTCAAAACATTAAAAATAAAATTACCATGTGACCCAGCAATTCCAATTCTGGATACATACCCAAAAGGACTGAAAACAGGGCCTTGAAAACGTATTTGTATACCTGTGTTCATAGCAAAGTATTCATAAATGCTAAAACTTGGAAGCAACTCAAGAGTCCATCAATAGATGAATGGATAAGCAAAATGTGGTGTGTGTGTATAAACACACACACACACACATATAATGGAATATTATTAGCCTAAAAAGGAAGAAAATTCTGACATATGCTACAACATGGATGAATCTTGAGGACATTATGCTAAGTGAAATAAACCAGTCACAAAAAGACAAATACCAAATGATGATTCCACTTAAAATGTACTTAGAATAGTCAAAACCATAGAAACAAAAGGTAGAATTGTGGTTATAAGTATATGGACTATGAGGTGGGAGACTGGGAAAATACCATTTAATGTGTATAGAGTTTCAGTTTTAAAAGATGAAAAGAGTTGTAGAATTGGATAGTGATAATGGGTGCACAACATTATGAATGTATTTAATACCACTGTCAGTGTGTACATAGCTAATTTTACACTTAAAAATAATTAAGATGGTAAACTTTATGTTATGTACATTTTACCATGCAGAAGAATGTTTTAATGCAGTATACTAAAAATGTTGAATTTTCTGTATATAAATTAATAACCTGACTTAAACCAAACCAACCAAATATAACAGGAAATTTCTGTAGGTCATTGAAAATTTTTAGATATACTGAATAAAAACCACAGATAAAAAGTTTATTCATCCATTTTATATTTGGTGTGCTTTATTCAACAAGACAGAAGTCAACTTTGTCAAATCATGAGATATATATTATTAGAGTCAATTCTCAGCTTATTTCACTTATACAATGATCAGTATTTTTCCACCTATTAACAATATATATGTTTTAAACTTGTGACTATAAATGTTAGATTTCAACTTTAAAAAGTAACAAAGCCATTCCCTAATTCATAGGCTTTAAAGCTCAAACTATTTATTCTCTATATACTTCATTCCATTTAGCATTTTTAAATTACTATCCTGGGTCTACTGTGAGAATAGAAAAGTTAACTATCTAGTTGGCCTATTAAGTAAAGATGAATATTTAAAACAAAAAAGTTTAAGTCCTTATGTATGCAGCAAGTAAATGTAACAAAGTACTACGTCTCCTACAAAAACTACCACAAGTTCCTCTTAACTCCCACAAAATCTTTAAATGTAAAAGATTATAATGACAGATCAGTAACAGATTACAGAGAAACTGTCACTAAAAAACATGTTATGTTTACACAATTATTCTATTAATAACAGATTTCTTTATACACTACAAATAGTTTGGTATTCCCCACAGATGCTTCTAACACCATTGCAATTAAAGTAAAATTAGACTTTTGACTCTAATATGGTGTTATTTTAATTAAAAAATGATAATTTTTGAATCTTTGGAAGTAAAATTAAGTACTTCCCTGCCTATTACTCCATCATATGAAAACAGGCAGAACACCTTTTTCAAGTATTTTGATACAGTCTAACTTAAAATATAGTCTGTATGATATATGTGTAAATTCCTCTAAAAGGGCCCCGAGGCCTGAATATTCCAGAATATCTGAAATTGGCACACACTGCAGTCCAGGTAACTACTGATCCAGAGAAACATGCCATATATATTAAAGTGTGGGCGAAGACTATAATATAGCATGGTTTCAATATACACCTCAAATCTAGTCACAAGGACAAACATTTTGAATCATAGGCATTGATTTGCATCGTGGTCTTTCTCTTCTGGGAATAAGTAGCCTGCTTCACAGCTACTAGCAGAGATTTATTTAATTAACGATGGTTAATGATTTCCTGGAGGCCACCTAGTCAAACATCTGACAGTTTAATCATCTGAAAGCTTTTTCATCCCACTATATAAAAGTTATTTTTAAAGAAAGAGCATGTAATTGTGGGCAAAGAACCACCATAGTATTTAAGAAAAAAGATTTTGGTCAGTTACAGAATTCTCAGGTTACTGAAAGAATATTCTTGAAATATCAACTGTAAATAATTATGATAAAATCTTGTTTGTATTCTAGGGCTCTTTTAATATGTTCTTATAAATTCATACTCTTCTTCCTTATAGACATTTTAAAGCACAGACTGTATTCAACCTTATTAATAGGTATACAGTTTATATGCAGAGCAGGCTCTGGGAGTTGGTGATGGATAGGGGAGCCTGGCGTGCTGCAGTCTATGGGGTTGCAAAGAGTCTGACATAACTGAGCGACTGAACTGAACTACCAGACTTAAACCAATCACTCTATCTATGGCTGCGTCAGGTCGGCTCTGTAGTTGTGGCACATGGGCTTCGTTGCCCTGCAGCATATGGGATCTTAGTTCCCTGTCTAGGGCTCGAACCCACACCCGCTGCATTAGAAAGCAAATTCTTAACTACTGGACCACCAGGGAAGTCCCAATCCTCCATTTTAGAACTTAGCCAAAATTACAATCTAAGACTGGTGTGTCTCCCACAAAAGAGTTATCACAGGGACTATGTCGTTTTCATTTAAGCAACTCCAGCATCTGTACAAAGTACATAGACTTAGTAAATATTTGTTGACTGGATGGACAGACAAATTATTGGCTCAAGTTTATTCTTACAGATTATTCCCCAACACGGGTCTCCTTAATTCAATTATTCCCTTTTTGCTTTGACATATACCATCTAGTCCATTTCTCCACCAATCCAGCCCTGATGCCATGAACAAGAACTTTTACCAAGATCTTCTAGGCAGGCAGAGAGAGAAGCAAAATTCTAGATACGTCTGAACAGGCCCAGCTAAAAACATTTTTGAAGGTTGCCGGTGTTTATTGGTTTTTTTTTTCTTTACCCTCTAATGCAGCAATAACATTTTCCCCACTGGCACTGCTGCTTTCAGAGCTCAGTGAAGAATCCTGCCATCCAACTGTGAAATCTGACTGGTTTTGGGCCAATTCATTTAGAGGTTACAAGGAGGTAGTGCATGCATCTTTTCAAGTTAGAAGTTAAACCTATTAAAAGTTTTATTACCTTTTCTATCAAACTTCCATCTGAATGAATAAAAGCAGGAGTGTCAGAGGCATCTCTGACTTCATGAAAGACTAAGTTCATAATTCAAACTGTGCATTGTTATGCATGAATTAATGTGTCATATTCTGAAATGTATGTTCACAGAGTCATCACACAGGACTTCTAGATAAGAGTCCAAGCAGCAAGTTAAAATCAAGTGGCTCCTCTATATGCTGCATTTTTGACAATTACTAAGGTTCTGAGATGCTCCAATCCAAAATGTGTCAGTCACAATTTAGTAATGACCCAAGAAGACGGGCCTTGCTGATGTATGATGGTGGGACCGTTAGGGGACTAGGGTGAAACAGAGAACCAGGTATCAGTACAACATAAACTAGACAGTCAGAACCTCATCAAGTTGTTTTCACCCCCTATTTTCCATCCACAAATTGTCAGAGCTGAAAGAGATCTTCCAACACGTGCATTTGGCAGACAAAGAACTGAGGTACAAACAAGACATGTCGGGTGGTAAGTCTGCAGGGGAGCGGGATTCAGGTTCACATCTCTTTCCATGATACACACGGCCTCTCCCACCAATGGTGCATCTTCAGGCAGGGCACAGTGGTGTATATACCTTCCAATCCCTAGGTTTGTGTTAACGTGAACGGTTCCACTACACACACTGTAACTACATGGAGGCATACCAGTGAAACCTAAATTTTAAAATGTGAACACTTTTCCTCTTAGTATCATCACTGTTGTGTAGTTACCTTGCTGTCTTTCATCCCAGCTAAATGCTGGATGGCTCCAGATATTCCTACAGCAATATAAAGTTCCTGAAACAAAAGAGACCATATCATTAATATGCATTCATATATTACACCTTCCAAAGTACTTGCTATAACCAACCCAAGTCTTACGCCAGAAATATTTTAAATAAAACAGATGAAAATATGTATTACTTAAATTATGCCTTCCTTCTTCCCTGATCTCCCTAACCCATAGTGCACACTTACCTCTGAATTAATAAAGTAGTGGTGGAACAATAATATTGGATAATAAGAGTTTTTGAGCATTAACTGTGTGTTGACCACTGTGCTAAGCATTTCACATCAACTGTTTCACTTAATCTCACAATTTGCTGTGAGGCCGTACTTTCTGTCTGTGCTACTCATTTGGATACAGCTCTTCAACTCACCACCCTGCATGGAGCCATTAACAATATACACACATTTCATATTAACATATAAATACATATTAAAGTACACTTTGACTTAGCTATTTGCTTCTCATGGATATTTGTTGAAGTGGTAATCAAGAGTGTATTTATTAAGCTTCACATTTAGAAAAACCAAATATACAAATCAGTCTCAAGGGTCACACACATACACACACAACCTCCTTAATTAAAAAATAACAGATTTCTCACAGGCACAGAATGAACCTTTGTATTTCTAACGCCTAATAAACGGGTCCCTGCACTGCAGTTTCCCAGTAAATGTGGATGACAGTTGCACCTCTTCCTACCCCTCTGCTTCAACTAATTATAAAGGGAATGATGACTGCTCTCTGTACTTTATCTAAAAATTAAAACTCACTATCATCATGGAAAACCGATTTAATAAGTGCTTAATTAAAAATGCTTAGTTGCTCTGTCTACTAGGGATAATTAAAACCTCAGCTGAAAAGCTTTCCCCACACATAAGCTGAACAAGCCCTGGCTTGGGTAGGGGGTGCCCCTTACCATGTAACCAGGCTGACACGACAGTTCTGTCACGACTGACAGCACAGTCTCTCCTCAACATGAGTAATGTGGAAGGTACTGCAGGTGGCTCTGTCACACAGTTTTATTACAGGGCCAAGACTTCAAAGTCAATGACAATGTCAGGCGGTCCCACTTTGTCTTCTGCATGGCCCGTAATCTAATTCATGAGCGCTGGAGCTTTTCTTTAAAAAGCTCTTCAACAGCCGACCTTTCTAAAAAGGCTCCTCAGGATGCTCTAACGTACACAGAGTTGAGGACCAGTAAAAGAGATGATCCTCAGCTCGTGAGCAGCTTGAAACCTGTAACTTGACCCAGCACATTGATAGCGAATCTCTGGGTCTTATCTTTAAAGGCATAAAGTGTCCACCGCTTCTAGAGCAGTAGGATACCCTTAAGTACTCTGGAAAGGATACAACCTAGTCCCCAATGTGAGTTAATCATCTAAAAATCTACAGTGAGCTGGGTTTGCTTTTCAATTCAACCTGCTCATTAGTTAATCATCAAAAGCCTGAAAATAGGAAAGAGCACTTAGGCCTAAAGAGTCTGTGTCTTAGGGTGGGGAGTACACTACTGCAGAGAGCAAAATGTAAGGGGTGAGGATAAAAAGCAATCCCATGATTTTATCTTAAACATAATCCAATGCATAAGTTATGACCATATACCTTTGGATAATACAGTAAGGCCTTGTTATACTCTTATCAGACAATGACACTTGTATGACTAATAAACGAGCACTACTATTTTGAAAAAGCACCAGTATTTTCCACTGAAGACTTTACAGGTAACTTCAATGGATAATTTTAACATCATTCAATTTATTCTGACCAGCATTTCTTTTAAGAGAGAACATTCATTAAATTATTAATCACAGTATACTTACTAAATCCTACGTTCAGGAAAACCAGGCCAAAAAGTTCTAATGTAAAGATTTTTAAAGTAAGTTATTTAGATAGACACTGTCTCACTAACTGCACTTCGAAGTATGTTCTCAAACCATATATTGGAAGGGATCAATAGTTCTATAAAGGGGTCTTTCTGACATACATGTCTACATTAAAATTCAGCAAGTCTTAAAAGCCTCTCCATTTGCATTATAAAATGCTAATAAAAATGCTGATTCACTCTGGCACTAAACATCAACATAAATATGATATAAACGAAATTTACATTAAACCTCCTGAGAAATGACTACTGCTGGCTTTAACCATAAATGTCAGTAAAGAAATAACAGATTCTGGGCCAAAGGAAACCAAAGGTGGTTCCAGGGTCATTCCCACCTTTCTAAAAAGCATAAATTGTCCACACAGGTAAATTTTGACCTGTTCCTGACCAACAAGAACTTATTTTACTATCGTGCAAACACAGTTCTCTGAATAAATAAGAAAAGCTTTGAAATAACAGCCCTGAACGAGTCCTGAGATTTTGGCTGCTGTTCTGAGATCTGATGGCTCTCTAAGACAGGAAGAGAGGCTTGAGGCTTTTTTTCTTTTTCAGAAAACATGTACAGGCAATTAGACTACAGTCATAGGATGCTTCCTCACGGTTCAGAAAGCATTTCTGTATTTCAATAATAATAATTAGTATGTGCAAAACCCTCCACAGATGCTAATTTATGGAGCACTTTAGACACTGCTTCACAACATAACAAGGCAAACCCTGCCCTGAGGCACTTTCTTTCTAAATCGGATGGTAGGTAAAAAAATCTGGAGTGAAAATGAGAGGTGATGTTGGAGGAGGGGAACAGCAATTAAGGGTTCAAAAAGAGGTGGGATTAAAGAAAGGAACAGACAGAAAAGGAAGGAGGGGTAGTCCTGGAGATAAAGTTCTAACAGCTTTCACAAAGGGAAAGAAACTTAACTAGAGTAAGAAACTGGACGAAGGACAGCTGGTAGCAGTCTGGGTTAATCATCCTGCAATTCAAGGATGGAGAGGACGATGGGAAGTAAAGCCATAGGCTTGGTAAAGAAGGGGCAGCACCTACTTCAAGTTCTGGCAAAAGAAAGGACAAATCCCTCTTTCTTTGCCACGACCTAAAAAAGACTACAGCTGTAGCCTCATCCAAAGAACTCAGGAGCAGATGTCTACACTAGAGTGTGCTCAGATAACACAGGAATAGGGCTTGGAGACTGCTGCACCCAGTGTGGTTAATAGAGGTTTGCAAGAGGAGTATATCACTGCCATTTAGAAGTTTAGAACCTAGGCTCTGGAATCTCACTGCCTATGCTGAAATAAATGCCAGCTCAGCCACCTAACAGACCTTTGACCGTGAGCCAATTATTTAATCTCTCTATGCCTCAGCTTGCTCATCTGAATAACTGGGATTCTGAGGCTTCAATCCTTAGCACAGAATCTGGTTTCCCAAGACACTGGTGTACCACTCAAGAACTGAGATTTATTCAAACACTGATTTTCTCAGCCCACTCAGTGACTAGTAGACTCCTGGGGTGGTCCCAGGGTTACCATATATAGCTGAGCAGGCTGTAATCTGAACAACTCTGGAGGGAAGCATCATTCATATCATAGTCATTATAGATCTGCATTTTTATTACAATAATTTTCCAACAGATGGCAGTAAAGTAACTAGAGAAAGGAGTATTTTTTCCCTTATTCATACAGAAGAGTTGTATGGACTAGCAGAAGTACAGGACAGCAAGAATCCCCTGTGGTACACACTCTAGAAGCTCGCAGTCAAACAACACAGGTTAAGGTAAGATCGTAAAAATCCGGGTGTGACAGAGCTCTGGGCTCTTATGCAACCCCTTACTTTCTGTTCCTGCCAACAAGAAGCGGAATGGCCTTTAGAAGCAGGAAGCAGTTTGGGGGATGATGGTTCTCTGGAGTAATTTCTGTCCTTTGCCAAACAGGAGTCTACTTTTACAGCCTATCCCATCTGTTCCTGCTCCTTAGTCCTTCAAACAAAACACGCTTTTAGAAGAGGTTTTACTAGTCCGAGCATGATGACAAATCTGTATGTCTGAGAATTGAAAGACTGAAATGAAATCTTAACACTTTTACAGAAATCTAACCAACCTGGGGAATCAACATGGTCAGAGTATTCTCTGATGCATGATTTGGGTTTTGGCTGCTTTCTTCCGTAAGTATTTGCTAACATCACTCTCCTGCTTCACTCAAATCTTGGGCAGGAAATCCGAATTCCAAGAGCATGTATTTCTGAGTCCTGCTCTCCAGAAGATTCTGGTGCCGATGCTAAGGAGAAAAGTGTTTCTTACTTGCACGCTGTGATTTTTACCTAACACTATTAAATCCAAAAGGGATATATAATATAAACATATTGTAAGCCACATACTTTAAAATTTTCTATTAGCCTCATTAAAGTGAAACGAAATAGGTGAAACCAATTTTAATAATATAATCTCAATTAAATCTAGCCACGTTTCAAGTGCCCAATATCGACATGTAACTTCATCATTATCGCCGTGCTAGACAGCCAAAGATCCAAGATAATTTAAGAACAAGCTAAAGAAGGGAATTCCCTGGAGGTCCAGTGATTAGGATCGTACTTCCACAGACCAGAGACCAGATTCAATCCCTGGTCAGGGAACTAAGATCCCACAATCCGTGAGGTTCTGACAAAACAAACAAACAAACAAAAAACCAAAGTAAAGAAGAGCCTTCTTGTAAGCTCTATGAGGTACTGCAGAGCATGACAGTAAGACCTCAAGACAGAATGACATTAGCATCTTGTGTTAGCTTTGCTTTTATTGGCTCAGAACAAGATCATAAAAGGAAAGTCAGCAGAATGACAAGGCTGAAGATTAAATAAGGGAGCAGTCAATAGGGAAACACATAGATGACTCAAATCCACCAATTTTCAGGTATGGTAGACCATTATAAGAAAACCCAGATGAAAATGGCTGGTTTAAAACAGTAAATTTATACTCTGAAACTGATAATCAAATTTTGTTCTCTAGTAAGATACTCTTTCTTAAAATTTTAGAAAAACCTGAAGACTCTACCCTGAAAGGCTCACACTTCTCAAAAAAGCATACGGGCACACCCTGGAGACTTTGCGCGTTCCAGACTACTGCAGTAAAGCGAGCGGTACAATAAAACAAGTCACAAGAAGTTTTTGGTTTCCTAGTGTATATAAAAGTTATGTTTACAGTACACTGTAGCCTATTAAGTGTGCAACAGCACTATGTCTAAAGAAACAACATATCTACCTACATTTTTTAAATGTTATTTTTAAATTAAATGCCTGCAGCTAATAGGATTGTTGGGATTATTAAGTAACACAATGCATGTGAAGTGCTCAAAATATGAGCCATTACTATTAATGCTATTCTTATTACTGAATGATCACTAAATCTTTAAACCAGAAGGCATTAGACAACCAACTGCCACATAAATCCCACTTTAAACTACTTGAGTGGTTTACTATTGTGATAGTAACTATCACTATATTAAGAGAAGTTGCTATTTAACTTGATACAATTCTTCTACTAGCTGTAAAGTTTGAATTCAGCCCAACTTTCTAGACAGTGCTGGCTGGCCTAGAAAGTTGAGGTGAGTTTCTTCACAAAATTCTAACATAATCTTCATACAGGGATACATGGCCCAGAGACAGCTACCAAGACATATCAAATTTGTCATACAAAAAATAATATATCAAGTTGAAATTACATCTTTTTTCCTAGAATTGGAACAGTATTCAGCCTGCAGCAACTTCAGTACTGCTTAAACAAAGTAGAAATGAAAGATTTAAATGTTTACTTTTATGTTTATATAAAAATATGACTATGAGAAGAGTGGTTAAATCTGGAGCTTTCAGAGCAGAAAAACTAAGCCAGTATTTCTTCGCCTCTTTAAAAATCAGGTTTAAAATTCCTTTTCTACAAAGTCTCACTTTCCAGATTGGGGAAGGAATGTAAAAAGCTACATTTATTTGAAGATAAAAAGTTTAAAGACATCATATAAGTAGTTCTATTAAAAACTAGAATTCAGCAATCCTACCTATGTGCTTAAAAACAATACCGTAAGACTGCCTCGGATGAAACAAATTTTACAGAATGGCACATGCTCTCTTAACATTGTTTACTCAGAAGACTATAGAGGCATAACCTTAAACAGCAACTGTTACAACAGCTAAAACACAACACACATACCCAGGACAAATGCCAGGTTAGGAGTTAAATGTAATTCATCACAGGAAATAATGAATGTCTCTTTGAGAAGTAGATTAACCGAACTATATTTTCTAATTACTGCAAGTCTCTTGTGCATTAATATTGCTATATTTCATCCTGCTACTCATTTAAAAGGCCAAACTATTTCCTCTGTTTGCCAAATTGTTTTTAAGTCTCTTCTCTTTTTGGAAGAGGCCCCAAAATGCAAAGCACAACTGTGGCTCTTCTCTCAAACAGCTCTCTGCCTGTATTATGAAATTCTCAGACAGGTTTATGCCTCAACTGAGTTTCAAATGAATATAGAACTTTATGCATATTCCTGATATGAAGCTGAAGGTATGTCTCAACCATCAGATAATGCTCCTATACTAGGACTAACTTAGATTGTATCAGTATTTGAGATGGCATGTTAATCATCACAACTACATGAATTGTCTATAATATGCCAGTAACCATACTCTATATACATTATCTCACTTCACTATGACAATAGCTCTAAGGGGTGGAAATTTTTCTCATTTTATAGAACAGAAAGCACAGGCTCAAGGAGGCTTGATGAGTCATTCAAAGTTACACACACCTAGTAAAAGGCAGGCTTCTTAACCTTTGAGTTTAAGTTCAGTACTTCCACTACACCACAAATAACTCAATATTGTGACAGTGCTATTAATACCCTTTAACTGAAGTCACTAGTTTATTAAAACTCCAGTAAATATATTTATCATGGAGAAAAATCACTAAAACAAGATGAGATGAACAGCTAACATAAGGTTATATGTAAAAAAAAAAGTATCAATTTTAGCTAACATTAGTTTTCACCCCATGTTACTAGATGTATCAGTTGATAGCTTATTTCTGAGTTCCTCATCCTGAATTAGGACATAAGCTACAACCTTTGATTTATCTAATGACCAGTTAGTTGCACATCAACTGAAATGCCTCTAATACAAATGCTTCACACAAAGGCACTGGCTACAAGGCCGTCAAGAAGACGACTCATGGAAGAGGCAAGACTTGGAAACCATTTCTTGTTTGTTGATGTCTTTGATGTTTAGCTTATGTAACCTATACAGAAAACTAACACTTTGGATAAAAACTTTCACCTGGCTTTTGATGAAGTCAATATCTGGTTCCAATAACTTTAATGGAAAAGGTCTAGAAACAAAATCAGAAAACTCATTTAAAAGAAACCTCTGTAGCTTTCTCATATGAATAGATATTCCACGGCTCAGTAGATGGACTTGGTGCTTAATTAGGCAGAGAATACATAGCTTGGGTTTTTTAGTCCAAGGTGTTTTAAAATCCTAAATTCATCCACAGATCGGAGTTCCTCTATATTCTTTTTACTGGCCCACCTTTCCCCCCAGAGAAGCCAATTAAATGTCATCTTCACGACCAGTCAAGTTATAATATGACCAAAGCAAGTGGTAATTTATACTTCTAGCATAGGTTTCATTGCATTTGTGCACTCACTCAGTCATGTCTAACTCTTTGGGACTCTGGACTATGGCCCATCAGGCACCTCTGTCCATGGGATTTTCCAGGCAAGAATGCTGCAGTGGGTTGCCATTTCCTCCTCCAGGGGATCTACCTGACCCAGGGATCAAACCTGTGTCTCCTGCACTGGCAGGTAGATTCTTCACCACTAAGCCACCTGGAAACCCCACGCTGCTTCATTATGTGCCTTATTATTTTTGTTCAAAGTATAAGTTTAGTAACCCAGTTTCTCAAATACAAAGTTAAAATATTTTTTTTTAATGGACAGTAACTAACTATATTGTGATTTAGAATTCAAAAGTTTAAATGTAAACCAAAAAAGGTGAAATTTCAGCTCTTGGTCTTTAAATACTGTTTTTAAATGTAGGTTTTGATTACATGATGCATAGAATCTGACATAAATTTTTCTTAATAGAGTATTTTTACAATAAAATATAACTTTTAATACTTAACTATTTTGCATGTAAATGTTTTGCATTTAGGTAATTAGCTTCTATACTAAATGCACAGATTTTCTATTGCAGGAAGACTTTCTTCAAGGACACCTAGAATGGCAGAAAGCAGTCAATGTGTGTGTGTGTGTGTGTGTGTGTGTGTAGGCCATGCCCCACGGCTTGTGAGATTAGTTCCCCAACCAGAGACCGAACCTGTGCCCCCTGTAGCGGAACTGCAGAGTACTCACCACTGGATGACCAAGGAATTCCTAGGTATAATATAAAATTACTCAGATGATTAAATTACACTGAAATATTTGGGTGTACAACATCCAATTACTTAGAAATATAATTGGTAGATTATAAAGCTTTGCATTTTTAGCAATCAAATAAAAAGTTTAAGATTTTTCATCAGTAAGGTTTAATTGATCTAACGGCTAAATTATATATACCTATACAGAATTTTGTAAGAGTAAGCAAACTCTAAGGTTACCTATGCATTTGTTGTTATTGTTCAGCTGCTAGTTCATGTCCAACTCTATATGACCCCATGGACTACAGCACGCCAGGCTTCTTTGTCCTTTGCCATCTCTCAGAGTTTCCTCAAATTCATGTCCAATGAGTCGGTGATGCCATCCAACCATTTTATCCTCTGTCGCCCCCTTCTCCTCCTGCCCTCAATCTTTCCTAGCATCGGGTTCTTTTCCAATGAGTCAGCTATTTGCATCAGATGGCCAAAGTACTGAAGCTTTAGCTTCAGCATCCGTCCTTCCAATGAATATTCAGGGCTGATTTCCTTTAGGATTGACTGGTTTGATCTCCTTGCTGTCCAAGGGACTCTCAAGAGTCTTCTCCGGCACCACAATTCAATGCACAATATCTAATTCTATGCACAATATCTATGTCATTGATAAAAAAAAATAGAGGCCTGAAGAACCAAGCTGGCAATAGAACCTGACTTTAAAGTACTATTCTTTTCACTCAAGTTACCTCATTCCCAAAATGAAGGTCATTCCCAAAAAGAAGGTCACTGTTTGTGCATAGCCTTTCTTGATGATTACTTAACCTAAAACAATAAAGATAGTTTCTATGCCAAGAAGCTCATGAAAGCTACATAGTAACTAGAGAAAAACAGTTTGGAGGCTCTTCAAAAAGCTAAACAAAGACTTATCATGTGGCCCAGCAATCCCAGGCCTAACTTACCACCCAAAAGAATTTAAAGCAGGAACTTAACATAATTATATGCAAATGTTCAAAGCAGCATTATTCACAATAGCCAAAAGGTAAAAATGACCAAAGTATCTATCAACAGATAAATAAAATATTCATGGAATATTATTAAAATATTTTTCAGCCATAAAAAGGAATGACATTCTGACATATGCTACAATAAGGATTAAACCTGAACATATGCTAAAAGAAGACACTCACAAAAGGACAAATATTGTATACGATTCACTCTTAAAATATCCAGCATAGTGAACTCATAGAGACATAAAGTAGATTAGGGATTACCAGAGCCTGAGGTTGGAAGGAATGGAGAACTACTGCTTAATGGTTACACAGTTTCTTTTTTGGGGTGATGAAAAATTTGGAGTATATACAGAGGTTATGGTTGTATAATATTCTGAATATAAATGATGTCTCTGAGTTATACACTTAAATATGGTTGCAAATTTCATTAGATTTTTACCGCAATAAAGTCATCAGGAAGTAATTTCCTTGACAGAATCCTTTATACAATTCTCCATCTTCAAAACACTTAATTCTAGAATCCTGTTTTAATAACTATCAAAATTATCCAGGCCAGAACACTGGAGTGGGTAGCCTTTTCCTTCTCCAGGGGATCTTCCCAACCCAGGGATCGAATCCAGGTCTCCCACATTGCTGGCGGATTCTTTACCAGCTGAGCCATCAGGGAAGCCCATAAACAGTTCCAACGTAACATTAAAAAAATAACAATATGGGAAACCAGGTAAAAGACTTATGGGAATTCTCTGTACTATTTTTGCCATTTTTCTGTAAATCTAAAACTGTTCTGAAAAAAAGCAACTTGAGTTCTCTATGAGCTCAGCCCAAATTACACAAAAACTCCTTGAACCACCTTTTAAAGGTCTAAGAATCTGAGCAGAGCTAATAACGTAGAAAAGGGAAATGCTTATAAGAGTAAATTTACTATTCATCCAACCTTACTAGAGACCATATAAATAACTTCACTTTAAGGAAATGGAAAGCATTCCCTTGCCCCTAATCCATTTCCCAAATTCCTTCTCAGACTAACTTTAGTTAATATTAATATATAAATATATTAAACTAAAATACTAAAATGTTCTTTTATACAAGATCTTAGTACTCATATCTTTGGCTCTAAAATAAACATGAGGATTGAATTACATATGCTAAATGATCAACTATCATTGAATAAACATTTCCTTCTAGTACAGTGTTTTATTTTCTCTGACATTAATGTGCATGATTATCTTATCTGAAGCGATACATGAGGAAAAACATTAGCTTTTATATGAAAGGGCCAAAAATACAGTTAGAATAAGAATAGAAATTTAGAACAGTTTTATTCAAATTGCCACACCAAGATAGCTACAACAAAGATTTGCTGTCTACTCTTACTGATTTTCATACCAGCTGTTAAATTAGATTGATCATCTACAAGGCACGTCAATTTATATCAGTGGAATCTTTTATAAAAGTTCTAATATATACATAAAAAATTCAACAGACTCTCCAAAACTTAAAAAATTAATTTTATATACTAAATGGTAATGGATAAGAAAACTTGACTGACACTGCTTCTTTTGGAATAAATATTTAGAGAAAACAGTCTAATAAAAATTAGTTAAGAAAATGAAGCAAAGACACAATTACAACTAACTTTCAGCAAATAAGTTTTTAACTACTGCACAACCAAACTATCTATACATCCAAACCACAGTTTGTTAGTTCTTCAACTTCTCCTTTGTCACTTTAAGCTCCACTGTAAGGGCTTTGATCATCCAGGCCATGTAATTACCTTTAAGGAGCATGCTTAGGGTGTTTTCTGCACTACAGGTCCATACAGCATTTCTCTTTGTCCTCTTGGGAACAGAACATCAATTGCTTTCAGCTAAATGCACTCACATATGAATATTTTAGTACAATTTAATGCTTCTATACCAACCCCAAAGGAATAAAGCATCAATTTGTGAACACCATTTTCTTAGAGTTAAAAGCCAAGCTGGATAATGCAGTATGAAAGGGGTTGTCACTCTTTAGCTTTTTAGCAAGTCAGAAAAGCAGCCCATAAATTCAGTCCCAGCTGTGTACAAATAACTCCCATAAAGTTTGTTCATACACAGACTTTTCAACATTAGTGAATTTTCTTCAAAAGAACTTAGAAAAAATTTCTTATCTTAGTAAATTCTCCCCAAAACTGCTTTATTGAGTAAGTACTCATCAAGTCAGAATTATAAATGAACCACTAATCTGTTAGTAAAATACCAAAATACAGACAAAGTAATCTACTTCCACTAAGTGAAAAAACACACTTCTCTGGCAGGACGTAACAGAAACTCTTTGACTGCAGTATGTTTATACGTTTGAATGGTGAGGTAGGTAAAGTCATCAATGGGGCTTCTAAAAGTAATTCAGAAAAAAAGTTAAATGGGAACTACTACCAACTATGTCAAGGCTAAAAAAGCCATATTTATTAAATTCTAGTCATAGCATAAATCTGACACTCTGTTAAGCTCAACACATGTTAATTAATGCCCTAATAAAATCCAATGAAATTATCAGATAACAGTAAAGAATGCAATACCTGTTCATGATTTCAAAACAAAAAAACCTCTAACAAACTAGATTTATAATACTAATTCACGATTATAAATAGTGTATTAATTCACAGTACTCATACTATATGCCAGGCACAGTTTTAAGTGTTTGACACAGACCAATGCTTTAAATCTTCAGAACTACATACGAAGTACAGACTGTTACCATTGCCATTACACAGCTGAAAAAACGGTGGTACAGAGAAGCTAAGTGATCTGTCCAAGGCCACACAGAAAGCAAGTGGTAACACTAAGAACTGAATTCAGGCAACCTGGCTACAGAGTCTGGACTGCTAACCATTTTTATGGTTAGCATAACCATAAAACCATACATGATATGACACAATGTATTGTAGGAAACTGCTTTAGGAGCACTCCTAGTGGTGAAACACTAGAATACCCTTGAAAATAAGAGACAGGGATGTTTGTCAATCAACATTCCAAATATGGAGCTTGACAAATTAATTCTAAAACTGTGGGAAAAGACAGAGAGTCAAGAATAGCTGAGACAATTTGGAGAAGAATGGGAGAGATGGGTATTGCCCAAGTAGGAAATTTTATTACAAAGCTCTAGGAGCAGTTTTGGTACAATGATAAACAACTGACAGACAAAACACAGAATGCAGAAAGAGACTTCTGCGTATATGTAAACTTGATGTGTAAAAGGTCTGGAGCAGAAGAAAATGCGTAATAAACGATTAGCTACATGAGGAAAAATTAAATAGTTACTTCATACCAAACAAACAATTAAATCAAGTAGATTAACTGAGTGTGAAATATGAAAAGCAAAACTTTAATAAAACTTTTAAGAAAAAAAATACAGGTTAATATTGTTAAGACTTTCTCTTAGCAGAGATCCTTTTAAATAAAACACCAAAAAAAGTATATATCAAAAAGGAAAAAACGTTCAACCACATTAAAATTAAAAGCTCCTGTTTATTAAAAAAAAAAAAAAAGATTCAGAAAACAAAGATAGTCATAACTGAGAGAAAATATATGTAACACACATAACCAACAAAAGATTAATATTCAGAATACATAAAAGAACTCCCAAAATTGTTAAGAAGATAGGCAAAAAATAGGCAAAAAAGATATGAACGAGAAATTCAGAGGGGGGAAAAAACCATGAATGAAAGATTCCTTACTCGTAATCAGGGAAAAGCAAATTTAAAAGCACAGTGAGATTTCATGCCCATTAGACTAGCAAAGCTTTTAAAAAATTGTAGTAAAATATACCTAACATAAAATTTACCATTTTAATCATTGGTAAGTGTTCTGTGGCATTAAGTATGTTTGCCTTGTTGTGTAATCACCACCATTATCTATCTTTGGAACCATCATCTACCTCTTCAACTGCAAAAGATGTTAAAAAAAAAAAAAAACTGAAAATACCAAAATACAGCAAGGATGAGAATGAAGGTAAATTTTATAAGCTGTTGAGAAGCAGTATGTCAATATCTGGTAAAGCCAGACATTTACTATACGTAATTAAGCAATTTCACTCTTATGCATACTTCTCTAGGGAAACACGAACATACAAGGAAACATTTTTTAAGAATTTTCACAGCAACATTACTTGTAATAGCAAGAAATTATAGACCACCTAAATAAACATCCATTAATGGAAAAATGGTGGAAATATGATATATTTATAAAATAGAATGCCATACATTAATGAAACACAAATGAAAACTGCTACCTTCTTTAAATGAATGAATCTCACAAACAAAATTGACTAAAAATAGAATAAAGAACACACAGTCAACAAAGTGGGTATAGACGGAATATACCTTTATCATAGGGCCTCCCTTGTGGCTCAGCTCATAAAGAATCTGCCTGCAATGAGGAAGACCTGGGTTTGATCCCTGGGTTGGGAAGATCCCCTGGAGAAGGGATAGGCAATCCACTCCAGTATTCCAGAATTCCATGGACTGTATAGTCCATGGGGTTGCAAACAGTCAGATATGACTGAGTGACTTTCACTTCACTTCACCTTTATAATAAAGGTTACATATGACAACCCCACAGGTAACATCATACTCAACAATGAAAAGTTGAAAGTTTTTCTTCTAAGATTAGGGACAAGACAAGGATGTACTCTCTCATCACTCTCATTTGACATAGTGTTAAAAGTCCACACCAGTACAATTAGGCAAGAAAAAGAAATAGAAGGCATCCAAAGGCATTCCTTGGAATGGAAGAAGGAAAACTGTCTCTAATTGCAGGCAACATGGTATTATTATATAGAGAAAACGGTAAAGATACCACCAAAAAATTGTTAGTACTAATAGGTGAATTCAGTAAAGTTGCAAGATACAAAATCAACATACAGAAACGTGTTTTTATACACTAACAACAAACTATCAGAAAGTAAAATTAAGAAAACTACCCCATTTACAATTGCATCAAAAAGAATAAAATACCTAGGGGTGTATTTAACATAAGGAGGTAAAAGACTTGTACATGGAAATCTATGACATTGATGAAAGAAAATGATGAAGATACAAATAAATGGAAAGATACTCTGTGCTCATAGATTAAAAGAATTAATATTGTTAAAACATCCATACTGCCCAAAGCAACGTACACATAAAATGCAATTCCTAACAAAACTCCAACAGCATTTTTCACAGAAATAAAGCAAACAATCCTAAAATGTATATGGAATCAAAAAAGACCTTGAATAATTAAGGTTATCTTGAAAGATTAAAAAACCTGGAGGCACCATATCAGAAATACATAATAGAATTTAAAGAGGAGCTACCCCACGTCCGAGGTCAGGGGCAGCTGCCGAGAAGAGCTACCCCACGTCCGAGGTCAGGGGTGGAGGCCAAGAGGAGCTACCACAGGCCTGAGGTCAGGGAGGCGGCCAAGAGGAGCGCCCGAGGTCAGGGGAGGTAGCAGAGAGGAGCAACCCCACCTCCAGGGAGCTGCGGCTGCGCGGGGACAGGATGGCCGAGAGGAGCTACTCCACGTTCAAGGTCAGGAGGCATGGCTGTGAGGAGATACCCCTCGTCCAAGGTAAGAAGCAGCAGCTGCACTTTGCTGGAGCAGCCGTGAAGAGATACCCCATGTCCAACGTAAGAGAAACCCAAGTAAGAAGGTAGGTGTTGCGAGAGGGCATCAGAGGGCAGACACACTGAAACCATAATCACAGAAAACTAGTCAATCTGATCACACAGACCACAGCCTTGTCTAACTCAATGAAAGTAAGCCATGCCATGTGGGGCCACCCAAGACAGACGGGTCATGTGGAGAGGTCTGAAAGAATGTGGTCCACTGGAGAAGGGAATGGCAAACCACTTCAGTATTCTTGCCTTGAGAACCCCATGAATAGTATGAAAAGGCAAAATGATAGGATACTGAAAGGGAACTCCCCAGGTCGGTAGGGGCCCAATATGCTACTGGAGATCAGTGGAGAAATAACTCCAGAAAGACTGAAGGGATGGAGCCAAAGCAAAAACAATACCCAGTTGTGGATGCAACTGGTGATAGAAGCAAGGTCCGATGCTGTAAAGAGCAATATTGCGTAGGAACCTGGAATGTCAGGTCCATGAATCAAGGCAAATTGGAAGTAGTCAAACAAGAGATGGCAAGAGTGAATGTCAACATTCTAGGAATCAGCAAACTAAAATGGACTGGAATGGGTGAATTTAACTCAGATGACCATTATATCTACTACTGTGGGCAGGAATCCCTTAGAAGAAATGGAGTGGCCATCATGGTCAACAAAAGAGTCCGAAATGCAGTACTTGGATGCAAGCTCAAAAACAAAAGAATGATCTCTGTTCATTTCCAAGGCAAACAATTCAATATCACGGTAATCCAAGCCTATGCCCCAACCAGTAACACTGAAGAAGCTGAAGTTGAACGGTTCTATGAAGACCTACAAGACCTTTTAGAACTAACACCTAAAAAAGATGTCCTTTTCATTATAGGGGACTGGAATGCAAAAGTAGAAAGTCAAGAAACACCTGGAGT
>NW_011494753.1:6443301-6444153 GCF_000754665.1 Bison bison bison
ATAGCAAGGAGAGATAAGAAAGCCTTCCTCAGCAATCAATGCAAAGATATAGAGGAAAACAACAGAATGGGAAAGACTAGAGATCACTTCAAGAAAATTAGAGATACCAAAGGAACACTTCATGCAAAGAGGAGCTCGATAAAGGACAGAAATGGTACGGACCTAATAGAAGCAGTAGATATTAAGAAGAGGTAGCAAGAATACACAGAAGAACTGTACAAAAAAGATCTTAATGACCAAGATAATCACAATGGTGTGATCACTGACCTAGAGCCAGACATCCTGGAATGTGAAGTCAAGTGGGCCTTAGGAAGCATCACTACGAACAAAGCTAGTGGAGGTGATGGAATTCCAGTTGAGCTATTCCAAATCCTGAAAGATGATGCTGTGAAAGTGCTGCACTCAATATGTCAGCAAATGTGGAAAACTCAGCAGTGGCCACAGGACTGGAAAAGGTCGGTTTTCATTCCAATCCCAAAGAAAGGCAATGCCAAAGAATGCTCAAACTACTGCACAATTGCACTCATCTCACATACTAGTAAAGTAATGCTCAAAATTCTCCAAGCCATGAACTTCCATACGTGAACCATGAACTTCCAGATGTTCAAGCTGGTTTTAGAAAAGGCAGAGGAACCAGAGATCAAGTTGCCAACATCCGCTGGATGATGGAAAAAGCAAGAGAATTCCAGAAAAACATCTTTTCTGCTTTATTGACTATGCCAAAGCCTTTGACTGTGTGGATCACAATAAACTGTGGAAAATTCTGAAAGACATGGGAATACCAGACCACCTGACCTGCCTCTTGAGAAACCTATATGCAGGTCAGAAAGCAACAGTTAGAACTGGACATGG
>NW_011494753.1:6444253-6444818 GCF_000754665.1 Bison bison bison
GATGGCAAGAGTGAATGTCAACATCTAGGAATCAGCAAACTAAAATGGACTGGAATGGGTGAATTTAACTCAGATGACCATTATATCTACTACTGTGGGCAGGAATCCCTTAGAAGAAATGGAGTGGCCATCATGGTCAACAAAAGAGTCCGAAATGCAGTACTTGGATGCAAGCTCAAAAACAAAAGAATGATCTCTGTTCATTTCCAAGGCAAACAATTCAATATCACGGTAATCCAAGCCTATGCCCCAACCAGTAACACTGAAGAAGCTGAAGTTGAACGGTTCTATGAAGACCTACAAGACCTTTTAGAACTAACACCTAAAAAAGATGTCCTTTTCATTATAGGGGACTGGAATGCAAAAGTAGAAAGTCAAGAAACACCTGGAGTAACAGGCAAATTTGGCCTTGGAGTACAGAATGAAGCAGGGCAAAGGCTAATAGAGTTTTGCCAAGAGAACGCACTGGTCATAGCAAACACCCTCTTCCAACAACACAAGAGAAGACTCTACACATGGACATCACCAGATGGTCAAAACTGAAATTAGATTGATTATATTCTTG
>NW_011494753.1:6444918-6452449 GCF_000754665.1 Bison bison bison
TTCCAGAAAAACATCTATTTCTGCTTTATTGACTATGCCAAAGCCTTTGACTGTGTGGATCACAATAAACTGTGGAAAATTCTGAAAGACATGGGAATACCCGACCACCTGACCTGCCTCTTGAGAAACCTATATGCAGGTCAGAAAGCAACAGTTAGAACTGGACATGGAACAACAGACTGGTTCCAAATAGGAAAAGGAGTACGTCAAAGCTGTATATTGTCACCCTGCTTATTTAACTTCAACGCAGAGTACATCATGAGAAATGCTGGGCTGGAAGAAGCAGAAGCTGGAATCAAGATTGCCGGGAGAAATATCAATAACCTCAGATATGCAGATGACACCACCCTTATGGCAGAAAGTGAAGAGGAACTAAAAAGCCTCTTGATGAAAGTGAAAGACGAGAGTTAAAAAGTTGGCTTAAGGCTCAACATTCAGAAAATGAAGATCATGGCATCCAGTCCCATCACTTCATGGGAAATAGATGGGGAAACAGTGGAAACAGTGTCAGAGTTTATTTTTGGGGGCTCCAAAATCACTGCAGATGGTGATTGCAGCCATGAAATTAAAAGATGCTTACTCCTTGGAAGGAAAGTTATGACTAACCTAGATAGCATATTGAAAAGCAGAGATATTACTTTGCCAACAAAGATCCATCTTGATGCTATGGTTTTTCCGGTGGTCATGTATGGATGTGAGAGTTGGACTGTGAAGAAAGCTGAGTGCCAAAGAATTGATGCTTTTGAACTGTGGTGTTGGAGAAGACTCTTGAGAGTCCCTTGGACTGAAAGGAGATCCAACCAGTCCATCCTAAAGGAGATCAGTCCTGGGTGTTCTTTGGAAGGACTGATGCTGAAGCTGAAACTCCAGTACCTTGACCACCTAATGCGAAGAGTTGACTCATTGGAAAAGACCCTGATGCTGGGAGGGATTGGGGGCAGGAGGAGAAGGGGACGACAGAGGATGAGATGGCTGGATGGCATCACCAACTCGATGGATGTGAGTCTGAGTGAACTCCGGGAGTTGGTGATGGACAGGGAGGCCTGGCGTGCTGCGATTCATGGGGTCTCAAAGAGTCGGACACGACTGAGAGACTGAACTGAACTGAACTGAAGGTAACTATAGTCTAATAAAAATTAATAATTAATTAATAAAATAACTATTAATTTCAAATGAATAAACATTTTAAAAAGTTCTCAAATGAATAAACATTTTAAAAATTCCTAAGTTTGTATCTCTAATACAATACACATCACTGCCTATGAACCAAATAAACAAAAGCTCTTTGAGGGCCCTCAACAAATTTTAAAAGGAGTCCCAAGACAAAAATGTTGAGAACCATTGTACTACACACATAATGAAACAGGAAAATGTGAAAACTACAATCAAAGGTTATCAACCCTGAAATAACCAAGAACTTGGAATTAGCACACAAGAATTTAAAAACAGCTATTACAAGTATGGTCAAGGATGTAAGGAAAGATACCTATAATGTTTGAACAGATAAGAAACCTCAGCAGAGAAATGAAACTATAAAAAGAACCAAATGAAAATCTAGAACTAAAAAATACAAAATAAATTTCCTAGCTGGGTTTAATAGCGTATCAGAAATTATAGAAGAGTCAGTAATCTTGAAGGTAAGTCAATGAAAATTATTCAGTCTGAAGAGCAGAGGGAAAAAAAGATGAAAAGGAATGAACAAAACTTAAATAATCTACAGAAGAATATAAAGATATCTAAAATATGAGCAACTGGAGTCCTAGAATAAAAGTAGAGGAAAAAAAGGTGGCTCAGTGTCCTATAAATGCTAAGTCAATAGGCCAAACCTGGACCGCCACCTGTTTCTGTATATAAAGTTTTAATGGAACACAACATTAATTTATTTACAAGTCTATGGCTGCTCCTACTATACAACAGAAGAATTAAGTAGTTATGACAGACACTCTATGGCCAATAAAACCAAAAATACTTGCTGTGTGATTTACAGATAGCTTGTTCTCCCTCATGTAGATCTTTTATGTCCTAACTGGATTTTTTGGTTTAGTACTCCATCAATTATTGGGAGAAGGTATAGTATCGAAACCTCCAACTAGGATAATAAATTTGTTTATTCCTCACTTTAGTTGTCAGATTTTGCTTCATGTATTTTGAAGTTCTGTTATTGGGTACTTACACATTCATGACTGTTCTGTCTTACTGATAAATTGATCCTTTCATCAATTTATGGCCCATCAATTTATGTTTGGCAGTACTCACTGTCTTGAAGTTTGCTTTACCTGATATTAATAAAGACAACTCAGATTCCTCATGTTTACTATTAGTATGGCATATCTTTTTCTGTCTAAATGTATTTCCCATAGGCAGCATACAGTTGAGTCTTGCTTTTTATACATCCAGCGATCTCTGCTTTTTGACTGGAATATTGAGTTCATTTATACTTTTCTCTCACTGCTTTTAAGAGTTTCTTTTTATCAGTATTGAAGTGGATATACCTTATTTGTGGGTTTTGAATATAATTATATCAACCATAAACACAGATGAAACAACTTTGCTTGTCTGCCAGAAAACAATTCTTGATTATGAGATTTCAGGTCTTCTAATTTGTTTTCACTTAAAGTAATAAAAGGTGCTTGCTGATCATTAACTGGAGAAAGCTATAAAGTCAGTGAATCTGGAAACTAACATTTATGACACACAGAAGGCCAAGAGGCATAGGAAAAGATGCTCAACATCATTAATTATGAGGGAAATGCACATCGAAACTATAATGAGGTATCACCTCACACCAGTCAGAATGGCCATTGTAGAAATTAAAAATTCTACAAACAATAAATGGTGGAGAGAGTATAAAGAAAAGGAAACCCTCCTACACTATTGATGGGAATATACATTGGTACAGCCACTATACATTCTTTAAAAAACTAAAACTAGATCTACCACATGATCCAGCAAGCCCACTCCTGAGCATATATCTGGAGGAATCCAATATTCTGAAAGATACAGGCATCCCAATGTTCACTGCAGCACTATTTATAATAATCAAGACACAGGAGCAACCTAATGTCCAATAACAGAGGAATGGATAAAGCAGATGTGGTACATGTAAGGAATTGAATACTGCGTGCATGCTCAGTCATGTCCAATACTCTTGCAACCCCAAAGATCGCAGCCCGCCAGGCCTCTATCCATGAAATTTTCCAGGCAAGAATACTGCAATGGGTTGGCATTTTCTACTTCAGGGAATCTTCCCAATCCAAGGATTGGACCCGTGTCTCCTGCATCTCTCACTGACCCACCTGGGAAGCCCCACAATGGAATATTACTCAGGTCATTAAAAGGAATGAAACAATACCATTTGCAGCAACATGGATAGATTATCATACTAAGCAAAGTAAGTCAGAAAGAGAAAGACAATTATGATGTGATATTTCTTATATGTGGAATCTGAAAAATCATACAAATGAACATATCTATGAAACAGAAATGGACTCATAGACTTAGAGAACAGATTAGTGGCGCCAAGGGACAAGGGGTGAGGGAGGGAAAGATTGAGAGTCTGGGATTAGCAGATGCAAACTATCATAGGATAGTCCTATTCTACAGCACAGGGAACTATATTCAACATCCCGTGATAATCTATGATGGAAAAGAATATGAAAGAGTAAAGTAAGGCAGGCAGAGAAAGACAAATATCATAGGATATTACTTACATTCAGAATCTTAAAATAAAAAAAGGTACAAACATACTTATTTATAAAACAGAAACTGACTCATGGACTTAAGAGAGCAAACTTATTGTTGCCAGGGGGAGAGGGTGGTGGGGAGGGACATACACACTGATATATTTAAAACAGATTACCCAGGGATCTACTGCATAGCACAGGGAACTCTGCTCAATACTCTGTAAGAACCTTAATAAGAAAAGACTTTGAAAAAGAAAAGTTTCAACAGGGAATGCAGCAGAGCGATCTGATGTTGGTTAAATTATGCACTCTTTCCAATTAATTGGCTCTCCCTCCAAAGCAAATGCACTAAAAATAAAATGACTTCTTTTTTGAAAAAAAGATTTTTTCTTTTAATCATTCTTTAAGCAATCTGACTGTTACATGCCCTGTAGTTGCCTTCCTGTTTCCTACTCTTGGTATTTGTTGAGCATCTGAGATCTGAGTTTTTCTCCTCCAATTACACACATAATAGACCTCCTAAAGTTGTCCCACAGTTCACCAAAGCTTTGTCCGTTTTTTCCTGTGTTTTCAAAATTTTCTGTTTCGTTTGGGACGTATCTCTGCTGCCATATTTTAGAGTATTCCTGCAGTGTCCAATGGCAGGATATACATTCTCGTCAGGTGCACAAGGCATAGTCACCACAATACGGCATTTGTTGGGCCATAAAATAAGATTTAATGAATTTTAATACTGAAGAATTTATATCTTTAACATTTACATTTTAAAAAGCAAAATACAAAATTAATGAAGCAAAGTTCTACCTTAAGTGCAAGGTAAATCTAAAGTAAGCAGAAGGAAGGAAATTAAGAGCAAAAATCAATAAAAAGAAAACAATGAGAAAAATTAACAAAGTTAAGAATTGGTTCATTTTTGGTGTAGCTGCTCCAGAAAACAGTTCCTCAAAAGGTTAAACATAAAGTTATCATATGAACCAGCAAGTCTACTCCTGTGTATATATCCAAGAGAAATGAAAGCATATGTACACACAAAAACCTGTATATGAATATTTCTATCTGGATTATTCATAACAGCCAAAAAGTAAACAGCCCAAATTTCCATCAGATGATGAGTGGATACATAAAATGTGGTATATCAGTACAATGGAATTACTATATGGCAATAAAAAGGAATATTATAACATGAATAAATTAAAACATGCTATTTTTTTTTAAAAAGCCATAAAAGACCATTTAGTCTATGATTCCCCTTACATAAATGTCCAGAATAGGTAAATCTATATAGACAGAAAGAGCTTCCCTGGTGGCTCAGACGGGTAAAGAATCTGCCTGCAACGCAGGAGACCTACGTTCTATCCCTGAGTTGGGAAGATACCCTGGAGAGGGAAATGGCAATCCACTCCAGTATTCTTGCCTGGGAAATCCCATGAACAGAGGAGCCTGGTGGGCTACAGTCCACAGAGTCACAAAGAGTCAAACACAACTGAGAAACTACCACTTTTACTTTCACAAAGACAGAAAGTAGACTGGTAATTGCCTAGGACTGGGGAGCTGAAAAGAAAATAGGAGTGCAGTTGTGCAATTTCTTTTGGAGATGATGAAAATGTACTAGAACTGACAGGCGATGTTTATACAATTCTGTAAATAAACTAACAGTCACTGAATTAAATAGTTACTTAGACAAACTGTATGGTAAATGAATTGTATCTCAATAAACTTATTATTTTAGAAAGCTGAATCATTATAAATGTTTAATATTATAAATTCCTCGCTGGACTGATGTAGGAAAGGGAAACAAAAAAATAGAAGACACAAACAGCAAAATTTAGAAGGAGCTATCACACCAGATTTTACAAACAATGAAAGGAAACAGGGCAAGATTGTATAAACAACTTTATCCAATATATTTGATAACTTAAGAGAACTGAACCAATTCCTTTAAATACATCACTTAGCAAAACAGACTCAAAACAAAAGAGAAAATCTGAATAGCCCTAAATCTATCAAAGTAATTGAGTTAACTGTCAAATGCTCCAACAAAGAAAACTCAAAGCTCAGATGGCTTCAGTGGTGAGGTCTATCAAACATTTAAGAAAGACACAAACACAAACCAATCTTACACAAACTCATTCAGAAAATACACCAGGAGAGAGTATCTTTCAACTCATTTCATGAAGGCAGCATAATGCCAATACCAAAACTGAACAAAGATATTGGGGATGAGGAGGAAAATTACAGATTATTTTGATAAAGACAGACCCCAGACTCCTTAACAAAGCATCAGTCAATGAAAGCCGGCAATATATTAAAATTATATCATGATCATATCATGATCAAGTAGGATTTATCACAGCAACTCAAGGTGGTTTAACATTTAAAAACCAAGCAATGTATTATTATGAATACATAAGTCTGTGTATCTGCCTACACATACATACCTACACACACTCCCTAACTTTTTTCACTGAGGTGTCCTAAGAACAGCAATATCCAAACAGCAACAGGCACAAGTAATATTCAGATGTCAGCTTCATACTATTCTTCCACTAAAAGGAACCAGGATTCCCTGGAGAAAAGACTGATGCCAGGGCTGGGATAGCAAAGGTACAAAAAGCCTAGAACATCTTATTCTATCAGTAAGGCCCCAAAGAATGATGGGAACATGTTAAGACACAGAAGCCCCCAGAAGGGCTTCTCACTGGCCAAATGCGGAACAATTTGTACATCAACAGAAAGAATAACAACAGATTTTCACCCACTGAACCTAATAGGGACAATAAGTCCTATTATAAATAAATATTCAATGTTCGCTTATAAGAAAATAAATGTAAATGAATAAACTGAAAGTTTGAGAACTGGAATATTCACATCATTTCAAAGTACCTCCTTATAAAAAATTTATTAATTACAAAAGGAAAAACAGCTTTACAGTGGAGAAGTTTGAGAAATATCACCTTAATCAAACAAAGTGAAAACCTAATAAGACACAATGAAACTGTATACCACTTTATAGGATGAAATATCACTTTTGGGATATTCCTGTCAAAGGCGCATACATATTCTAAATAGAATGGTGAGGAGACAACAGATAAACCCAAAATAAGGGACATTCTACTCTACAAAATAGCTGTCCTATAATTTTCAAAAGTGTCAAGGTTATGAAAGTCAAAATAAGACAGGAACTGTTTGAGATGGAAGGACACATGACAACCATATGCAACATTTGATTACAAATTACAACCCTTTGCTAAAACATATAGGACATTATTGGGACAACTGGCAAAACCTGAACAGGGTCTGATGATCACATGGTATTAATGTACTGGTGCCGATGTCCTGATTTTAAAAGTTGTATTGTGGTTTTATAGGAGAATGTCCTACATATTTGGAAATGATGGAGAATCATCTCAGCAACTTACTCTCAAACAGTCCACAAAAATAAAGGTTTTTACTTTGTACTTCAAAGTTTTCTGTAAACTTGAAATCAGCTCAAAAAAGATTAAGAGTCTTAAAAGAAAAATATACACAAACATATACACAACTACACACAGACAAATAATACACACAGAGACAGACAGACACACACACACACTGAAGTCTAACTCAGAGTTAATGAGCCAGAATCTCCAGGGAATACAGGATTCATGTTAAAGAAAGTCTTCAAAGACTTTAATATGTTTTAAATTCCTTATGAAAAATTTTCAGTAATCCTACAGTCATGACAGTAATGTTGAAGAAAGCTGACTGCATGACATTTATCTACAAGTAAGGATGCCACAGGTTGTTCCCTGTCATTCTGCCATGCTACTTAAAAACAAGTGTATTGTTCCTGAAAAGTCAATGTAAAT
>NW_011494753.1:6452549-6478508 GCF_000754665.1 Bison bison bison
AACCTGTCCCCCACCATACTTTGCTGTAGAAGTATTATTGATTAGAAAGGTTGTGGGCTTCATCTTTGGTAAATAAATTCAAATCTAAAGATATTTATTCATGTAAACTAGGACAAACAAGATTTCCACCAAAAAATACCTCTTTGCCATTCCTCATTAAATGTCAGGGAAGGTTCGAATTTACCTGCTCAGTAAATGTTCTCACAGCCTGACAAATGCGAAATCACAAGCAAACAGGTCACATGATTTTTCTAACTATTTTAGATTCTGAGATCTTATCTGAATTCAAATAAGCTGAATAACACAAAAAGCATTAACAACCATCAATAATTAGATCTTATAAAAATAAAAATTCCTGCTCTTCAAAAGAAAATGAATAAGGAAGCAATACAAAGACAGAGAACCCAATTTTAAAATGGGCAAAAGACTGAACTCTCTTCAAAACAAACTTCAAAGACAAGACAAATTTTTTTTATTATTTTGAAATTTTAAATGAACATCTGATGAGATATGAGATTTTTTTAATGGATATGACTTAATATCTTGTTTTGAAATACATTAAAAGTACATTTTGAAATATATTTAAAAACTCATTTTCCTCCACACAATAAAGATTTAAGCTGGCTAGGAATTCTACCCACTGAAAACTTGTATCATCTAAGAAACATGACAATCATTCGATATTGTTAGTAATTCAACTTTGAAACCAATATATTCCTAGGTTTTGAATAGTTTTAATTGAAGAATAATCTAATACGGATCAGAATGGAATCAGAATTCCTGAATTTACAGAATTTACTGAATTTCATGCAACCAGACATAATACAGAAATAAACTAGGTGTTCAGGAAGATGTCAGACTATAGCTGTCAATTCACAGCTCCTGATTTTGAGAGTCTGTGTTCATTAATATAGATTCATTGGTTTTATGGACAGATTTTATAATACATAGGCATTATGGTAAATAAATGCTAAGGTGAACTATATAATAAAATGATGCTTCTCTCAATTTCATATTTAGTGTTGTGACAAATTTGACAAAGTATTCTACTGCTTTAAAAACTCCGAAAAACACTGCTGGATTTAAGACCTGCTATACATTTTACCGAGGCCAAGAAATCCATAGGCCTGTGAGGACACATTCACCAGGATAAAGGCTAACTGCTTAGGTACACTGAATAGATCATCACTTCACTGAGATGATTGTTCCACAAATACATGTAGTTCTTATCCCCACAGAATTCTGCATGGCATATTTTACTGCAATACTTACTGGTGCCACTATTTTTCCTGTCTGTCCAACTTGCAAGTCATTGGGAACAAAGCCAGCATCAACAGCAGCACGAGAAGCACCAACTAAGAAAAAAAACAGTTGTCATTTTTAAAGCTCTATTATTCAATTTGTTGGGGACATTCACTGATAATGGTTTTTAAAAAATTAAAAAAAAATTTTTTTTTTACCCTCTCCAATCCTCTCCAGCAGATGCTGCTTTGTCTGCCAGCATCCTCATACCACTGGGGCCTCAAGGTGGTACTCCAGGCCCTCACTGCCACTCTCAAAAGGTTTTCCCTCCATTCTCCTTAAAAGCCTTCCATTTTGAATCTCATGTCATCGGATAATGTCACTTGTATATTGCTTGTGTCGTCTATTAACCAGCAGGTCAATTCCCTTCATTTCTCTAGGATTTTTAGCTTCTGGGTCTTTGTTACTCTCTCCAGTACTAGTCTTATCTTAATTCTTGAAGACTTTGACATCCTGGCTCCTCAATTCTTTGAGCAATTCTCCATTCATCTTACCCTTCACGCTACCTCAGCCATACCCACGGTCATATCCTCAATCTGTCCATTACCAATACCATCAACAATCTCGATTTCCAAAATCTCTCTGTGACCTCCCCATTCCAGCTGACCCCTTTTAGTCCCTTACTCCAACAACCCTCTGACCCCACTGAGGGCTATAATTCTTTCCACTGTCCCTCTCTCCCCTTATGTTCTCTCTTCTTTCTTTATCCAGTTCAGTTTCTATTATCAATGGCTCTAAGCACTCCTTTGCATATGCCTTCAATTTCCTTGCCCTCCTCTTATATCATCTTATTTCCAGATGGTGGAAAACCTCCATCTCTAGTTACTGACTAAACAGTCTTTCTCCCCTTTGCATACCTGTCCTGTTCAGCATGACTGCAAAAAAATGCTAATGTTACTCAGCCATGTTAACCATTTTGTACTTTAAATAAATAGGCCTTACTTCTCTCAGACTGTCCTATATTGTAATTTTGTATCTTTCCTCTCTCTTCAAACTTTCAATATTCTTTTAACATTCTGCTTCCAATTTCACTAAAAAACTGAAACCTGCTCCAACTAACAAGTTCACCCATCAATTTGCAGCTGTGTTCATATTCTCTCCCACCGACTCAAGAACATCACTCCAATAACTCTCATCTCATGTATGATTAACCTTTCCCTCTTAACTGGAGCATTCCCATCGGCATATAAAGCATGCTATTATCTTCTAATCTTTAAAAAGTTCCTCTGTTGGTCCTGCTCCCCCTCTAGCTACTGTCTATTTCTCTGCTCTACCATATGGTTAGAAGCCTCTAAAGAGTCGTTTGCATTCATTGTCTCCATTGCCAGGCCTCCCATTCTACTTCTAAAAACTTTTTAATTAAAATATGACACACATACAAGAAAAGCACACAAATCACAAATGAACTCAGCTCATGATCAGCTTCGACGGCTGATCATCAAGTGAATACAACCATGTAACTACTTTTAAACACTCCAATCAGGTTTTTGCCCCAAATACCACCATTACTAAAACTGTTCAAAGTCACCAATGACCTCTACGTGGCTGATCAATGAGGCACTTTTCAGTTCTCATCTTCCCTGACCTATGAGCAGCATTTGACACAGAAGATCACGCTTTCCCTTACTGAGACACTTCACTTAGATTCCAGAACAACACACTCTCTATCCTGGTTTTCCTGCCTTACTTTTCCATTTGTCTTTGGTCTTCATTCTCCTCTTCTCCCCTACCTCTTAAACTTATAGCATCTAGGGCTTAGTCCTAGGACTTCTTCTACATCTACACTCTTGGTGAATTTATCCAGTCTCACAGTTTCAAATACCATCTAAATGCAGTTGATTCCCAAATTTCTATCTCTAGTCCAAACTTTCAAACTCCACATTCCTATCAGATCAGATCAGATCAGTTGCTCAGTCGTGTCCGACTCTTTGCGACCCCATGAATCTCAGCACGCCAGGCCTCCCTGTCCATCACCAACTCCCGGAGTTCACTGAGACTCATGTCCATTGAGTCAGCAATGCCATCCAGCCATCTCATCCTCTGTGCTCCCCTTCTCCTCCTGCCCCCAATCCCTCCCAGCATCAGAGTCGTTTCCAATGAGTCAACTCTTCGCATGAGGTGGCCAAAGTACTGGAGCTTCAGCTTTAGCATCATTCCTTCCAAAGAAATCCCAGGGCTGATCTCCTTCAGAATGGACTGGTTGGATCTCCTTACAGTCCAAGGGACTCTCAAGAGTCTTCTCCAACACCACAGTTCAAAAGCATCAATTCTTCAGCGCTCAGCCTTCTTCACAGTCCAACTCTCACATCCATACATGACCACAGGAAAAACCATAGCCTTGACTAGACAGACCTTTGTTGGCAAAATAATGTCTCTGCTTTTGAATATGCTATCTAGGTTGGTCATAACTTTCCTTCCAAGGAGTAAGCATCTTTTAATTTCATGGCTGTGGTCAACAAGTAAGTTACAAATGAGTGGTATTCTTTTCCTCATTCTTCGGGACTACGAATAGAAATGCTTCCCTTTATCCCATGGAAATGGTTGCCAGGAACTGATCACCAGCCAACTCTCCCCAAACTAGCCTTCTGCCAACCTGCTCTTTCTAGGTTTCTAGGTGGACAGAGGAGCTGTCCATCCATAGGATCTCTTCCTCCATCTCCTGGCCCCTTACAAGCCCAAGGCAGCCTCTGGTAACTGGAAACATATTCACTGCCCAGTAGGAGCATGGCTCTGCCAACACCTTGATTTCAATGTGCTTCTGGCCTCTAGAACTTTGAATCATTTTGCTCATTTTATTCACTGTTTTTTGCCTAGCTCCTAATATAGTGCCTGCCATATAGCAGACACTCAATAAATATTTATTCAGTGAATGAATAAATGAAATATCCTCAGTCAAATACCATCATCTGATTATAAAGAGTCAAGATTACATCTTATTCAGACAAAGCCATAACTATTTCTATGGGTACATATATTAGGTAATATAAAGCATAAAAGCCAGAACGTTATACAAGAAACTCTCAAAAGGGGGAGAACAAACTAGACATTAAGAATACACTCATTAATAGTTGTATAATTAAAAACTAAAATACTTTAAATGTTCTGATTTTTTTCAAAAACCATTATTCCATTCTTAATATACTTTTAATAACAAGATCCATCTTCCCTATAAATTTTTAAAATGTTAATTTCTATTTGTATGAGAGATTTACGTCGGACCAGCAATAAAGAGAAAAACAAGGGCATTCCTGAATCTGAAGTAGGCAATGAAATGGACATTTAATTTTTTTTAATGGAAAAAACAACTAAAATTTGGCAAATGGTAAGAGTATCATATAAATAATAATGAACAAGGACAACCTTTCCTCACTGAAGGCTACACCATTTACATGGAGATTAAGAAAAACTGTTTCCGACAGAAAAGTTGAAAATGAGAGAGAGCAAAAAATCTGCAGCTTTGAGTGACTTATATACAAATGAAATAATGAAGAAAAAATATTTCCAATGAAATGGGAGTATTTTTCTAGTAAGGAAAATAAACTTACCTGCAGCATGTAGTTGATCTGCCAGATCATACAATAACTTAAAGTTCTCTCCACTCTTCAAACCCCGACCTCATTTAAGAAGATGGAAAAAAAAAAAAAGAATTAACCAAATATAAACTCCATTCTGTAAAAATTTTGAACTTCATATACATGAGTGAATCTTCATATTATACAACTGCCATCTTCTCTATAAAGCCTTTCCTAAGTTCTCCAATGATACTCTTGCACTTTTCCAATAAAGCATTCAACACTACTGTAATTCTGTAATTAACTAACTGGTTAACTACTAGTATAATTAGTCTTTAAAATCAGTCTTCCCCACTAGAACAAAAACTCTTTAAATACAAGATTCATACCTATATTGGTCACTCCTATATTTAGCAATACTTAACTGAACAACTGAAAGAAGACATTCCACTAGTCTTTAAACTCCTTAAGAGCAAGAATAATCCGTTTTTTCCTCTTTATTTCTCCAGCACTTTGCAATGGGCCTGGCAGAGAACATATACCTAATAAACATTTATTGAAAAAATAAGTGAATAAACTAGTCAGATATACCTTTCTGAAATATAAATTATTTCCTCTCAATGCCACTTGCAATAAGAGGTTGTTTGGAAGCTTAATTATTTCCTTTGATGTTTAGTTTGGAAAGATTTTTCAATCATAGCAGTCACTGTTTTAAAAAGTCAGCAGGCTATGAAATATGGGTCTTTTTGTTTGTTTCTTGGGGTTTTCTGTTTGTTTTGTTTTTAAATAAGAAGCATGGTATACAAAAAGAAGCAAGTCTTATGCAATATTAACAGTTTTCATATTAAATGTGAAAAAACTTCAAGTTATCCATAGAGACTTGGACTGCGCTGCAAGACTTTTAAAATAGAGCAAAGGGTCGCACAACACAGCCTTGAGATTCCAACCAGTCCTTTCTTTGCTTCAGAAGTTAACCATACTCTTCAGAATAACACAGGAGTTGGTCAAAATGACAAAGACACCCAAGTTGCAAAGCTATGGAGTTGAGATTTGTACCATGCTCCCCCTGGTGCCAATGAAACAGATTTGCAACACAAGTCCAAACTATTAAACTCAAGATTTCATTTTCCTAATGGGACTAATACTCACAACTTAGTTCTTACATTTGAAAAAACACCTGTGCTCCATTAAAATTAAGTATTAATAAAAGCAAAGTATTTCAAGTTTACATCATTTTTTAAAATTACAATATTCGACTCACCACCAGACACCACCACTTTGGCACCTGTGAGCTCTGGCCGATCACTTTTTGTTAATTTCTGGTCAAGCCATTCTGATATTCCTACTGGGGAAGTGCTTGATGCTGTGTGTATTGATACATATAACAAAACAAACAGTATGAGTTCAAGTACTATAGTAAAAATAAATTTTTAAGAGAAATACACAAAGAATTAATAACAGGAAATTTAATTTTGTTAGTGTGATTTTTTTATTTTTTGCTACTAATTTCATTCTCTCTGATTTTCGGAAAGACTTAAAGGGACTGGATTCCAGCCTTCACCGTATTAGCTATATGACTTTTGAAAAGTCATTTAATTCTCTGAGTCTACCTATAAGACTGAAAAAACCCTTTCTCTATGGGGTTTAATAAGATACTATATATCTTAAAGTGTTAACATCTTCCATAAATTTACTATTATTAGTCTTCCATTATATTGAAGCTCTTTTATAATAAACAATGAGTGGAGAGTAAAAAATCCTCACATCAATATAACAAATTAATCTTAATGCACCCCACCCCTACCCCTTTGATACATACCAAACTATCACAGTACAAAAAAATAATATAAATATTTCGTACTTTTGGATAAACTTGGGAATATCATTTATTTAGATGGAGCTCTCAAACACCCTGCATTAGAGATTTAACTAGAAGCAATCTCTTATTCTAATATAATGTCTGAACCAAAAATAAGAAACCAAAACAAATACAAATGAACACTCACCCTTTTCTGAACTGGCACTACCTCCACTTGTTGCTGCAGCTTCAAAAGATGTTCCTCGGACAGAAAATACCTTCACTTTCTCATCACACTTCACTGTACATATAGCATTTCCTGAAATACATATTTATTTTTAAAAACAACCATGAAAGGCAAAAAAATCCCCCAAGTATTCCTCTGAGGTTCAGAATTTACTTCACAAAGATAAGGAAAAAATAACTAGAGACCAGTTAGGTTTTTTCTACCTTTACTAAATATAGGGAAAGGACTGTAACATTGAAGAAACGTGTCAGTGGCACTCTAGGTAACTTTGGATGTCTTTAAAAATAGAACAAGTGCTGACCTGCAGGGAAGAAACGAACTGGAAAAGGCTGTCACACTAACCAGGTACATTCTTCCTAAAAGGAATATAAACAAAAGCTTTCTTCTCCAAAACAACATGATCAGTAACTTAACAACATGAGCTGCAATAACTTAATAAAGACAAAGCTACCATGCCTGCTAAGGGAAGAAAATAAATGAAAACAAGGTAGGGGCATAAAGGATGGCAAGTGTGATGCACCCAGATTTTTAAAGGATTTGAGACATTTCTTATGGATTAGCAATTACATTAAGAGTGACCTAAACTATGACCAAATACTTCCCTTTAAACACTACTAAAGATGAGAGGTTTGATTTGAGTTCAATCAGAAATATCAAAGAGTTCATTGCCTTCTCCAGCCCCACCAGAGACCAGTGTGCTTAGCAAAAGATCAGTCAACTAAAAAGACACTGAACTGCATTTCTTAATGCAGACAGAAATGAAATAGAAGCAGCAAAGAAGACTGAAATTATTTTTAAAAAAACAGAAAGTTTTCTTTTTCAAGCGCCACTTGCAAAATATACTGAAAAAGAAACCTAATTTTTATTGATCACTGGAAAAATCTCACTCTGTACATGGAATAACCAGGAAGGAAAAAAGTGTGTTTTAACTCTATCAGAGAGAATGTTCTATCACGGTCCAACAGCAATTCTAACACTAAGATAGATCTAACACTAAGATTTTCTTCAGGAAGCTTTAGGATGATCCATGCTTCAAAATCCTATCTTCAATATTAATTTCTGCTTTTAGAATTTTCAAAAATTTAATATACTGATTAACTGTTTTCCTTGGGTACTCACCTGCATAAATGGTTCTCACAAATGTGTCAGGTGATTTGATTGCAATGATGTCAGAAATAGGGGCAACATCAAGTTTGGCTGCTATTCTGGGCAAAAGGTTCTAAAAGCAAAATAAGTAGTGAGTTACACACATACATGCTGATGGATGGCTATAAAATATTAGCAATAACATTCTCTAAAAGCAAATTCTATAGAAACTTTATTTTGAATATTTTATATTTCACGTGCATCTTTAGATACACGACAGCTTCAAGCACAACTTTTTGGATAGTCTTTGAACATAAGTAAGAGTCGATCATTACTCTAACTACATTAAGAGTTTTATGAGTTTATAGCAATAAACTACCTTAACTCAGTACGTTGAATTATGAGACATGACATTTGCTTTAATGATCATCATTTACAAAGTGTGACAGTTATAGATTACTGAATCTAGATATGATAGAAAAATATTTAGAGTAGTAAAATTCTCAAATACTAAAAAAGAACATCTTTATATGTTTACTTAATGTACATGAAAGAAAAAATTCCAAATCAGACATGTTCACCTTTTTAAAAAGTGATGTTGCATTTAAAAAAACAAAAACTAACCAAAGTGTCCATCAATAGGGCATAGGTTTACAAATTGTAGTAAATCCATATAATTTTAAAAATGAGAAAAGTAAAGTACAACCTTTCTCTCTATATATATATATACACACACACACGTATATGCTTTCTCTGCATATACATATAACATCTCTGGAATAGACACATGTGGTGACTGTGCTCCCACTAGCAGGGATCACTGGGCAAGCCCCACTAACCCCAGGGCTTAGTTACTTCACCTCACAGTAAGAGGAAGAGAACCTCTGTGCTTTTATCCAAATTTCTTGGGCTCTAAAACAGAATCAGTTAGTGAAGAATGAATATGCATACTTTCTAGATGCAAAGGTTCTCTTAGATGATGAGATCATCTAAGTGTAATTTTAAAAGTGAAGTGTTGCTTTTATCACACGAATAGAAAGGGTAAATCCCCGCTGCTTTCTACACAGAGCTTACTCTATGGCATCTCCTAAACTCAGTACATGAAACCAACTCTAGCAGGTGAACTTTCATTGTAACAGCACTCAAGTTCCTCTCCTCATTCCATCCCCAAATCCTCTCTGTTCCTCTAAGAATTCTCTCAGGACCATCCTCTAATCACTCCTTTATTCTGCATCCTCTCACATGCATGTACAATTCAATAATATGTATTTTGTCTTAAAAGTTTCAATATACATCTTATATAACCTTCGACTAAGTTTATAAGCACCCTGAGAGCAGAAGCTGTGTGTCTCCACTTCTCATCTCTCTGCTGCTGCCGCTGCTAAGTCACTTCACTCGTGTCCGACTCTGTGCGACCCCATAGACGGCAGCCCACCAGGCTCCCCCGTCCCTGGGATTCTCCAGGCAAGAACACTGGAGTGGGTTGCCATTTCCTTCTCCAATGCATGAAAGTGAAAAGTGAAAGTGAAGTCGGGTCCGACTCTTTGTGACCCCATGGACTGCAGCCCACCAGGCTCCTCCGTCCATGGGATTTTCCAGGCAAGAGTACTGGAGTGGGGTGCCATTGCCTTCTCCTCTCATCTCTCTACCCTGTATCTAATAAGCAGTTCTATATAAATTGATGCCAACAAGTATTGAAAGTTGAAGTCAAATTTCCTTCTGCTACATCCTCCAACTGTAAAGATTTTCTAATATTCAGTCTATTGTTACCTATATTATATAGCAATTTCCTTTCAACCATAATAACAGAGCTACTGAAAAGTACCATAGTTTATAAATCCACAATCAGAAAAAAATTAAGATTTTATAGGAAATAAAGGGCTTGGGAAAATAATTAAAATGCCATTAAACATAGTTCTAACTTGGTAAATAAGACATTTAGAAGATACCTGCTTTTAAAACAAACCAAATTTGTCAGCATTGAAAGCCTGCTTCAGTAAGTAACTCTTTCCTTGAGGCACCTTCTTTAACTGTTCAGGAAATACGACTGGAAATATTATTACCTGGCTGAGCAGATTCTCACACAAATTTTATGATATTCAGACTGTATTTCTTTCTAAAGTTTTAGAGTTTTTTAAAATTCCTTGAAATTTAATACTTTCTGTACTTCTACTATTCCTTGTTTCACTCTAGCACATCTTGAAAACAAAATTTACCACAGCACTTCAAGGCACACGTCTCAGTGTCCTGAAAGGATGGACGGTAAACAGATACCTCTCAACACTATCTAACAGGCTACACCACGTGGCTTCAGGGAAGGCGAGGTAATAACCAACAGTGTTCTTTTGATGCACAAAAAGATGACAGTTTTAAAATTCTAGATTACCAGTATAAAGCTGTGGTGTCTTAAAAAGACAATCCGTGAAGACCTATTACAGAGCAAATTGTTCAGCTTCACCTGATGGACTCTTCCTCATTCCAAATCCATTCAGAAGCTGCAGCACCAGCTGTAATACTGTTATGTGACCTTTGTTCTCAAAACACCCATATAGCAATCAAAGCCAGAGTATAAAGTCTAGGGAATCAGCTACAACAAATACCCTTTCTTGGCTTAACAATTTTCTTAGTGAACTGTCATCACAGAAACTCAAGACTCACGAAATTGTTTGAATCATCTAACCCCGAAACAAAACCCTCATAGATGGAATGGTCCCCAATGATCTTTTAGTCAATGCTGATCTGCAACACCCCAAAATACAGTAGCTGGATGTCAAGCCTCTGACTTAACCATTTCCAAGGAAAATGACAACTGCTACAGAGAAAACCCATTCCATCTTTTAATAGTTCTAACTGGTAGACTTAGACATCAGCTGGCCAAACTGCATCATGTTACATATCAGAAAACAAATTTCAGGAAGGTAAATAACTCATGCAGACCACGACCCACCTCATAGCACATTCAGACATACCACAATGCATGTGATCAGATCACACTTCTCTCCACCCTAAGGATGTCTTCAACCACTACACAGCCCTTTCCAAATCTCTCAAATAGATAAACTTGGCCTTTCTAAATATCCACCAGTCACCAAAGCAAATCCATGTCTTATAATGGGTTACTAATTCAAATGGCGTTCAGACAGTTCCACATTGTTATTTAAGAAAAATACATTTAAAAATAGAGCTTTCCCCATGACAAAATCTGAAAATCTGGAAGTGGCATTATAAAAAATATGACAAAGTCTCAAAAGAACAAAGCTGTCTCTATGACCATAGCTGAAAGCCTGGAGATAGCATTTTAACAGAAATTATAGCAAAATCTTGAAAGAATAAATTTTATCAAAACTATTACATTAATTCTGAAAGCCAGAATTAGCTGTCTAAACAAAGTCTGTTGTACATTTTCAGTACCATGAAATCTAACCCTTCCAACTAGTGACATCAGATTCCACATTCTCAATCTTCTCACCTTTCCAAAGGCAGATGCTCCAGCACAGATGTGTGTGTGATTAAACTGCTTCTGAGTTGCCAAAATCAATGGTGTCAGTTCCTCTGAGAATTAAACACATTTGATAAACACATCTCATAATATTTTCATATTCAGTTTTCAAGCATAATTGAGACATTAATTTTTTCCCACTGGAAAAGCTCACCTGGAAGGAGGCCTTTGTACGCGTCATGCTGAGCCACCAGAACTTTCGCCACACCTGCTACTTTGCAGAGATCTTGTGCCACCTATGAATAAAAGTTTTTAATTATCCATCTAACAGAAAAATACTAATAGAGCCACCATTACAGATTCAACAGAGTATAAAATCTTAATGGCCACTGTAAAAACTGTTCTTATGAGAAAAAGGGCTTCTTAGGAATAAAAGAAAATTATTTAACAAAGAAAATCTTAAGCCAATTGATCTTATGGTCTACTGACCCTAAACAAAAATTCTTGCCTTGAAAAAAGTACAAATTGATAAACCAAAATCAACTTCGCTCTCCACTCAAATGTAATTGTATATCGTGCTCTTCCCTTTTGCTCAATACAAATATAAGTCCATCATTTTAGAAATGGTTAGGTTCTTTCACTCATAATAATGACACAGCCAATACATTTCAGACATTTCAGACTTAAGGTTCCGAGAACTAAAGAGCAAGACTTAACCACTCTGGTATGCAAGCCACTGCACTTTATCTGACAATAATGATTTTTGCTGATATTAAAATCAGTGATTCTGGGCCATAGAGAAAACCATAGAGAACCTTAGAAAACTATAGAGGAAACAGTCCACTGTCAACCCCTGAGTTCCTGCCCATCCTCATGTATTTATCTATAATGAAGCAAATTATTTTCTATTTTAATTCCTCTTTTCTCTTGTTTAGAATCAGGATGGGGTTCTGGGAAAGCTCTTTGACCACTCAGATTTTCTGTATACAGAAAAGCCATTTTTTTCTGTATACGAAAGCCATTAGAATTCCTTCTTTTCAATCTCTAAGTACAGCATGACCGGTTTCTGTTTTAGCAGAAACATGGCAACCATATTCTGGCCTACCGTCTTCTTGTTTACCTCCATGCTGATTCACTGATGAGTAAACACAAAAGGCCACGCCTTCTGCCCTCCCTCAAAGGAGGGCAAGGTTCCAACAACATTCACTCAAGAAAGAAGGCAGTACAAAAGCAACTCTTCTGAATCAGGTATTCACTGGCAGGGGATATGGTACTATCAAATCCATCTCTTATTTCAGACACTACACAGAAAAGTTACTTGCTGTCTATGATATATCTTCCAAGTTATATTAGATTAATTAAAATCACAGTAAAAAAAATCAAATCCAGAACTTGTATATCTGAAAGTAGGGCAACCAAAAAGATAGCTTAGCTGTCTTTCATAACTATGCAAGAGTCAACAGTTGTTAGCAGGATTTAGGTAAAGAAATCCACATAAGCACACACCTGCTTGAATACATTAAGATACCAATTTCATGTAAGAAATTGGCCAAAACAATACTAACTGAACCTGCATTATATCACATGCTCTGCATCAATGCCATGTAATAAAAAATAAATTAAACTGTCTAAAAAGTAACAAGCTCTCTTCTGGGTTTCTTCCCTTGAGGTCCAAGCCCCCAGCTACACAACTGGCAGATCCTGTATGGTGAGAGAGGCAACTGGTGGCTCCAGGTGCATAAGCATAATGACAGCACGACTTCAACTTCACTCAAGTCCAAAGGCACAGACTCTGCAAACCTCATTAGAGTTCCTTTCCAGGGGGTTAGTTTACAGAGCTGTCATTGTCTTATGTCAACAACCAAACAAAGAACATCTTCTAGTACCAGCTGTAGTTTTGGGAAAGTCCTTGCATTTGAATTCTTACACCAATTAAAAATTAATACCCATGATACTTTTTCCAGATTTACCACTTTCAGGAATTAAAAGCAATTAGCAAGTATATTCATCAATACTAAAAAGGGATTGGCTATTAACCTCTAAGGGGACTCAAATATTATCTCTCTACTTGGTACCTGATGGCACGTGATGTGCCAGTGGAACTAAATCAAGTATTCCACGTCATTTCAAAAGACAAAATGCCTAGTGAGCAAATCTTTTAGTTTCTTTTTCACACACAGTAATGGTTGTGAAACTGACCACTTAATGAGGTTTAGGACCCAGTTTGGGTTACAGTCCTCATTATAACTCTGTCGCCATCTTTCCCTGTCTCTTGATGGCAATTTTATTTGCTATGGTTGACCTTAAAGATTTCTCACCTTGTCACATTTGGTTCCAGCTACTAAACAGGACACTTCACCTCCAAGATGTTTGGCTGCAGTGATGGTATTTAATGTAATGGGAGCAAGGGTATCATTTGCATGCTCAGCTATCACCAGGGTACTCTGAAATCGTAGCAATGAGGTCTAAAAAGAGGGAAAAAAAAGGAGAATAATGTTGCAGTATAATTTTTTTTTTTGCCCTAATTGGTAAGCAGGTGTGCTTTAAAGAGAAGTGTATGCAATACTCAGTTCTATAAATATATTTATAAATACTTGCTCAATAGCAAAACTGGGCTATTTTTATCTATCACTCTATTACTGATATTCCTACCTAATAAAAATAGAAAATACAAATTAGTATTCTACTGTTAGAAAGAAATCTTTTTATTATTTCCAAACAACTTTCCCACTAATCTATGTTCAACAAGAAACTGATTTATGTATCTGAATTTAAAATCCTTAGAAGACATTCTCAAACTAGGTATCAACTACCAATTACATTCACTTGCAGTCAATACTACTAAAGAGCAGAGTATATCCAGGAATAATGATAATGTAATCAACTACTAAAGTTCTATTGCTTCAGGTAAAATGAATTTAATACCAAAATAACTGATAATGTAAATCTGTCTTTACAATACAACACTACAGCAATTTTGCTAAAGTTTCAATTGTTTAAATATGCTTTCAAATTCAACAAAGCTTTGGGGCTGTATCCTGGAACCAGTTAAAATTCTTCCAGAGGAACTGTGGGCTATCGAGAAACCAACATGTAGTTCATGGTCATTCGAAATAATTTCAAACACCAGAAACACAAAGATGAACAAGAATGGTCCCTGCACTCAAAGTTTTCAAGGGAAATAAGACTTGTTCACACACAACTGCAAAACAGAATAGTTTCCAATTAATGAAGACAGCCTAAATGTTGGCAGCTGCAGATCACAGAGAATCAAGAGGAAGAATGGAAGGAAGTTTAGGTGTTCTGACATGTGAAAGGATAAGGAAGCACACCACAGGCCTGAGGAAAGGAGAAAATCTGAGAACTGTCCTTGTGGAAAATGGCAATGAGAAAAACAGGCAGTGATGATCACATGTCATGGTTCAGTGGTTTGAATTCAGCAATAATCTTCTGATCTGGCGTTGGAATGAAGAAAGCCTAATATAAAATGTACCCAGAGCTTGAATTTTATAAGGAGGTTATAAATGAAGGGAAGCCAGGCACAGGACTACAATGCTGGTCATGCAACTAAATCAACAGAATACATATTTTTTGTTTACTATATTGTACATATCCTGGTAGCTCAGATGGTAAAGAATATGCCTGCAATGCAGGAGACCTGGGTTCAATTCCTGGGTCGGGAAGATCCCCTGGAGAAGGGAATGGCAACCCACTCTGGTATTCTTGCCTGGAGAATTCCATGGACCATGGGATCATAAAGAGTTGGGCACTACTGAGCAACTAACATCTTCACTTTGATCTTTTAATTAATACTTAGGCATACCAGTTCAACTAGTTTGCATAGTCATTTAGGTTACCAGAAATTTTTTATGATTATAAACAGTGCAGAGATGACCCTTCTCATAGCTCTCTGCACTCTTCCTCAACAGATGAGATATCCTTTTAGTCCAGTAAGACTACAAGTTCAGATTGGAACTTGGCCAGGTTACTTTAGCTACTCTGCTTTCATAGATGACTAAATCAGATTCTGTACAACCTTCAACAAGATCGGGGCCCCTTTGCCCCTAAGCTTCCTACCTCTACAACTGCAACCCATTCCTTGTCCTCAGCCCTCTAAGCCTCCTTGATCCTTGATGAACCAATCCCAGAGCTGAGGGCCATAGATTCAGGGGTAGAAATGCTTCCAAAGCCACAGAATTGAGGATGGGAAGAGGACACTGAAGAATTTGCCAGAGGACAGAATTGATACATTGTTTATTAGTGGATGACATTTATCTTTTTCCTCCTTGTTTTGTTTACTCAAAGGGAGCAAGAAAGGGGGAGAAAAGGAGACTTCTGTTTTTGCTGAATCAAGTCTCTGTATAGATTTTACGTTTTTATAATTTAGAAAAAAAATCTCACAGGAGGTGAGAACTTTTATGGTTAAGGTTAGAAATCTTTATGCACATCTTAAGATTCACTTCTTATGACAAAATCCAGGAATGTTAGATCAGGAGATAGACACACTTTCAAGGCTTTTAACATTGATTGATGCAAAATGTTCTCCAGAAAAGTTGTAGCAATTCACAATTCCTGGGATGGCATGAAAATTCTTAGAAGGCAAACACCATGCCTGTTCATTTTTGTATCCCCATTGTCTAGAACAATGTTTTTTCTGATATACACCTGTAGAATTACATGGTACTTCTTTTTTAATCAGAGGAGCACCCAGTAAAGAACTGTGTAATTAGGATCCAATGGCATAATTTATGATTCAAATCACATTTAACAAGAATTGCCAGTAACAAACTATTTATTACCAATATATATCAGACACCATATTTTTGATTATGCTTCACATATCATTTACCATAAAATTTATGAGTTTTTCATCATCATTTAAAGAATAAATCCAGGATTTGGTGGCAGAAGGCCCATATTTGCTATAAATTATAGTTCTATAATAAGATAAATTGGGTAGTTTCCTAAGGAATTGTCAAGCTTTTCAGAACTTCCAAGGGAACACTGCATATTCTTCTTAAAAGGCTATTCAAAAAAATTTTAAAGAATAAACAACACCAAAAGAATATATAAGAAACTACTCAGTCCATCTATCTGACCAGTCTTGACTAAACACTACATATATCCTAAGACACTTCACATTACTTTACCAACTGACTCCTTTACAGTTTAATATTAAGGCTTCTTTTAATTCACTAAGGTTTCTTCTAATTCAGTATTCTACCTCCTATTCTCACATACCGCCTCAAGAGAAGCTGCAGAACCTAAACATGGTTATGTAGCTTATTCAGCAACAACAGCTGTGTGTAGCCTGAAGCAGCAGAAATTGGTCTGTGGCCTTTAAAATGTTATTCCTTAAACCAGAGCTCAGTTGCTTCATCTTCAAATTGAGGGAGACAAAGTAAACTGAAGGTTTTCACACTATACTCTATCCAGGAAGGCACCGCTGGAACCAGCACCTAGAATAAAGTGAGCACCAGGCAGGCAGGGCTGCCAGAATGGTCCCTCACTTTGCTTTACCCAAATTAACCAAACTAATATTATTGAGCCCCCTGAAAAAGAAAGGAAAGCGAAAGTTGCTTAGTCGTGTCTGACTCTTTGCGACCCCATGGGCTATACCCTGCCAGGCTCCTCTGTCCAAAGAATTCTCCAGGCAAGAATACCAGAGTGGGTAGCTGTTCCCTTCTCCAGGGGATCTTCCCAATCCAGGGATCAAAGCCCTCTACTAAGATTAAATTGTATTTAAAACTCAAAAATCCTTTATGATGTGGTACTATTACTACCTTGAGTTTACATATGGAGGAACTGGAACTTAATGGCTACAGACAGGTAGCTGGACTCAGATCTGAGGTTTGTAATTAACAGTTCTCCAAGCATTACCATTTTTAGCTGTTTTATATATGGATCATTCCTGTAATATTTCACCTAGCAAATATTCTCCTGCTAAAAATAACAGAACTGGTCAAAAAGATGACTTCAAAGGCCTCTTTTCCAGTTCTAAAAATCCTACAACACTAAAATCCTATTTTAAATACAAGTGGTGTAGCATATCACAAAAAGATTCTAAAAGTACAGGTCCCATTACTGAAAGGGTTTTTAAATGCAGGTTGTTTTATTACCTTGTGATCCACTGCATCTGCAGACTTTAGGGCCCTCTTTGTTTATGAGGAAAAAAAGAAGCCAAATCTTCAACATTTAAAGATAACTGTTGAAATACGCAATAAGGTAGCTGCTCAGAAAAGAATCTCAATCTCTTCAAAACACTGCTACTTAAATTAATTAATGCAGACTGGTACCACCACCCGTTTTCTCATCAACCTTTTTGTGTGTGCGTGTGTGTGGAAGAAGTTTATTGGGGATCACTCTTGGCTCCCCATGAGGCATCAAGGAAATATAAGCGGGCAGTGGAAGCAGCTGAACTGCAATTCTGCAATGCAGCCACTAAAGAGCTCTCAGCTGATCTCACAAGGGAGCCCCTGAACTAGGATGGCCCATCACACTCGCCCAGAATTGAAGCAAGGGGGCTGCAGACTTTAGATGCGCTTTTATTTGGGGCTTTTTTTTGAATAATCAAACTAACATGACTAATGCACTTTTATTTCTGTTTCAAATTCAATCCTGGAAATAATACCATGTTTAAAAGGCAAGATATGTATCATATAAGAGAGCTCCCTGGTGGTTCAGCGGTTAAGATTCAGGGGGTGCAGACTGGATCCCTGGTCAGGGGACTAAGATCCCACACGCCTTGAGGCCAAAAAACATAACATAAAACAGAAACAGTATTGTAACAAATTCAATAGACTTTGAAATACTTTTAAAATTTTCTTAAAAAAAAAAAAAAAGCACATACAGTACGTACTAAATTAAAACAAAGGTAAACAGGTGAGTTAAGAGAGACAAAACTCAAAAATGAGGTGACCTTGTTACCTAAAGAAAATCCTTTACCCTTACTATTACTTCATTACCCACTAACAACAGTTGTAGTTCACCTTAGTTCACAAAGTAATTTCACAGGTTTCTCCAGCTCCCTAACTAGATTAATTCTCTCCCCCAGTACATATTCCCCCAAGACCCTATACACCTTTCATGATCACTCTTAAGATAATGTGTTCAATGTCTGTCTTCCCAGTCTGTTTGCAAGGCACTGGGCAGGGACTAGGTCTGTCTCAGGAGAAGGCAATGGCGACCCACTCCAGTACTCTTGCCTGGAGAATCCCATGGATGGAGGAGCCTGGTAGGCTGTGGTCCATGGGGTCTCAATGAGTCGGACACAACTGAACAACTTCACTTTCACTTTTCACTTTCATGCATTGGAGAAGGAAATGGCAACCCACTCCAGTGTTCTTGCCTGGAGAATCCCAGGGACGGGGGAGCCTGGTGGGCTGCCGTCTATGGGGTCGCACAGAGTCCGACACGACTGAAGCGACTTAGCAGCAGCAGCAGGTCTGTCTTACTCTCCATTGTGAACTCAGTATCTATCTTTGAGTTTGATACATAGTGGGCATTCTGTGAATGTTTAGTAACTAAGAAGTTTCCTCCAAAATGATCAAAAGCTAAAAAGCAACCATTTTTCTGTCATTGATAATTTAATTATCTAAGTACTTTAATATGTGTGTCTACCAAGAACAGTACACAAACGTGCTAAATCACTAGAGATACCCTATCATACTTTTTTTTTTAACTGATTTTTGGCTGTGCTGGGTCTTTGCTGCTGTGTGCGCTTTCTCTAGCTGTGGGGAGCAGGGGAAACTTTGTTGCAGTGTGCAGGCTTCTCATTGTCCTGGCTTCTCTTCTGTAGCATGGGCTCTAGAGCGCACAGGCTCAGCTGCCCTGTGGCATACCAGATCCTCCCAGACCAGGGACCAAACCAGTGTCCCTTGCACTGGCAGGTGGATTCGTAACCACTGAACCACCAGGGAAGTCTTCCCACTCCATCATATTTTTAGGGAACTTATCTGAACTTACTGACTAGACTTAGTTCCAAGTAGTAAAGTGAAGTTTTCTTTTACATACCAGCTCATACCCTTATTAAGCTGACTGGCCTTTATGAGACAGTACCCTTTAAGGATAGGGCTTAAAGAGGTTATCATCTCCCCACCCTTTCAAGGCTAGACTTCTTGAAAACAAAGTCCTGACACACAAACTCTGCTGCCTCACCTCACTTCTTCTGAACCTTTACTCACAGCAAACTGGCTTTCACTTCCACTCAACACTGAATCCAATCTCTTCAAAGTCACCATCAACCTCGGAGAGCTAAAGTTCAATGAGCACACTTTCGTCCTCTTATTCAGCCTTAACAGTTTTGATCCTGCTTGTTTTTCTGTTCTTTCAGGAGCAACCAAGGATCACTGTTGCTGATAAAAAGTCATGCACAACTCTTTTGCAACCCCATGGACTCTAACCCGCCAGGCTCCTCTCTCCACGGGATTATCCCAGCAAGAATGCTGGAGTGGGTTGCCATTTCCTTCTCCAGGGAATTTTCCCGACCCAGGGATTGAACTCATGTCTCCCGCATTGCGGCCAGATTCTTTACTGTTGAGCCTGGGAAGCCCCTTTAACTGTATGTTCTTGTAGTGAACTACAACAGGAGTTGGAAGAAAAAGAGCTGGGACCCTAACTCCCTACTTTACCCTTACAAACCTACTCAAAACATAAAGTAGTAAGAATAAACATAATCTACCTCCCCCACCACCTTTGAAAACTAAATGGGATTATGGTAAATAGGCAGAGGTCTTTTTGTTTAACTCAAAAATTAAAAAGCAGGTACAAACTATAAAATCTTTCAACTTCTACTGAAAAAGACAAATAATATATAATTAGTTACCCATCCCTATTTTAATGTAACTTTTGTAATTTAAACATGTATATTACATTTCTGAACTTTAAATTACTTTAACCTCTTTAGTAATAAAATACGGTAGCTTTTAATCATGACTAGAAATGTCATATGACATTGACTATATTATTAAAAACAGTCAATTTACTTCTCTTTAAAAACAGACAAGACGCTTAAAGTAGACATGTTGGCAGCAGCATAATTTTATTTAATTCACCTCATGCAATAAATCTTTCAGTACCACATCAAAGTTGGCTTTCTCTCTTCCTTCAAAAGAAATTAAAATCTGCATGTGAATTACAGAGTTCAATCTCATTCATCAATGATAAACCATGGACTCTGAAAAATGTCATGTTCCTTCATGCCAGTTTCATAGCTTCTGAATCATAATAGATATGTCTTCCTGTCTGGGAATGAATACAGTAATAGGCAGATTCAAATAACCTTGAAAGTGTTGCTGTACTCTCCGTGTAAAATATCTCTTTGGTATCTTGAAAGTATAAGTCGTTCAGTCGTGTCCGACTCTGCGACCCCTATGGACTGTAGCTCACCAGGCTCCTCTGTCCATGGAGTTTCCCAGACAAGAATATTGGAGCAGGTAGCCATTCCTTTCTCCAGGGGAATCTTTCCGACCCAGGGATGGAACCCAGATCCACATTGCGGGCAGATTCTTTACCAAATGAGCCTCCAGGGCAGTCCCTTTGGTATCTTACTAGTCGACAAATCAATCTTAAATGCAAATGAATAAAATAATACTAATAATTCAGATTAATATTCTTGCAAGAACATTAACTACCTCTTTTCCTCTTAGTGTGCTCCTCAGCTCTTTGTTTTGGATAGAAAACACTTTCATTAACAAGTAACACTGAGGAGCCCTCTCCAAAGATGAAGGACTTTGCTCAAGGCCACAGATAAGCCAAAATGGAAACATAACTTAGATACCAAATGTGAGTCATTTAACTTACATTCTAACAGCTTAAGGTATTTCTTTTCTTTTTTCACTGACTGTGATGAAAAACAAATATAAAATTTACCATCTCAGCCAATTTTAAATATATAGTTTAGTAGTGTTAGCTATCGGAGAAGGCAATGGCACCCCACTCCAGTACTCTTGCCTGGAAAATCCCATGGACGGAGGAGCCTAGTGGGCTCCAGACCATGGGGTCACTAAGAGTCGGGCATGACTGAGCGACTTCACTTTCACTTTTCGCTTTCATGCACTGGAGAAGGAAATGGCAACCCATTCCAGTATTCTTGCCTGGAGAATCCCAGGGACAAAGGAGCCTAGTGGGCTGCCGTCTATGGGGTCGCACAGAGTCGGACACGACTGAAGTGACTTAGCAGCAGCAGCAGCAGTGTTAGCTGTATTCACCTTGTCATGTTAACATCTTAATCTTTTAAATCTTTTAGTAGATTAATCTATTGTTAAAAATATGACTTTGTAGAAATGTATCTTTCTAAATTTATTCAGTTAACTACAGAAAATTTTTTTTGAATTTCTAGAGTATGGAGTCAGATAAGCCATTTTGACTTTAGAGTATCATAAGTGTAAGTAAACAGGCCAGATTGAAGGGACTTGCACTTCAGAAATCTGGCACAACTTGACCACCAAAACATTTAACAGTAGTAATGGATTATGGGAAATAGATGGGGAAACAGTGTCAGACTTTATTTTTCTGGGCTCCAAAATCACAGCAGATGGTGATTGCAGCCATGAAATTAAAAGACGCTTACTCCTTGGAAGGAAAGTTATGACCAACCTAGACAGCATATTCAAAAGCAGAGACATTATTTTGCCAACAAAGGTTCGTCTAGTCAAGGCTATGGTTTTTCCAGTGGTCATGTGTGGATGTGAGAGTTGGACTGTGAAGAAGGCTGAGTGCTGAAGAATTGATGCTTTTGACCTGTGGTGTTGGAGAAGACTCTTGAGGGTCCCTTGGACTGCAAGGAGATCCAACCAGTCCATTCTAAAGGAGATCAGTCCTGGGTGTTCTCTGGAAGGAATGATGCTAAAACTGAAACTCCAGTACTTTGGCCACCTCATGCGAAGAGTTGACTCACTGGAAAAGACTCTGATGTTGGGAAGGGTTGAGGGCAGGAGGAGAAGGGGACAACAGAGGATGAGATGGCTGGATGGCATCACCGACTCGATGGACGTGAGTTTGGGTGAACTCTGGGAGTTGGTGATGGACAGGGAGGCCTGGCGTGCTGCAATTCATGGGGTCACAAAGAGTCGGACACAACAGAGTGACTGAACTGAACGGATTATAACTTACTGAATGAAGCACGGTTTCTTGAGTTCATAAATAATAATACAAGGCTAACAAATGTAGAAGGAACGATGGAATTAGAAAAATCACCATTTTATATCACAGTAATCATTTCTCAGGCAAGAAGCATCACCAGATAAGACTAGTGAGTGAAAGGCTGATGAGAAACAGAAGAGTTATAGTCTCAATGTATATCCCCATAAATTAGTTAAAAATCACAAAGGGAGGAGTAGTAATTTGACAGTGGAGAAACCTGCTGAATAACATTTTAGCCAAGTAATTAATACCACCAACAATGGAATAAACCAACATTATGAGCCTCCCAGTATGATCCACTGAGAACACAATACCACTTCTGTAAAACTCCTGCCAAAAATACATAACCTAAAACTAACCAGAGGAAACACTGGACAAATGTAAATAGGAGACAGTCAACAAAATAGAAGGCCTGGCGCCTTCAAAAATGCCATTGTCATCAAAGCCAAAGAAAGGCTGAGGAGCTTTCTAACAAAGACTGAAGACACATGAGAACTAAATTGCAAGGCCTGATTCTGGACTATCCTAGAGTAAGAAATATGCTACAGAAGCAAACTGGTACATACAGAAATGAATAAACCCCAAGGTCCTACTGCTGAGCATCAGGGAACTATAGTTAATATCCTAAGATAAACCATAATGGAAAAGAATATAAAAAAGAATGTATATATATGTATAACTGAATCACTTTGCTATACAGCAGAAATTAACATAATACTGTAAATCAATTATACTTCAATTTAAAAAACAATACAAAAAAATACTGCTACAAATGATTAACAAGACAACTGGTAATACATGAATAATACCTGTAGACCAGATAATGCATAGTATTGTATCATTGTTAAACTTGCTGATTTTGCCAATTATACTGTGCCAAAGAATTGATGCTTTTGAACTGTGGTGTTGGAGAAGACTCTTTTGAGAATCCTTTGAACAGCGAGGAGATCCAACCAGTCTATCCTAAAGGAGATCAGTCCTGAATATTCACTGGAAGGACTGATGTTGAAGCTGAAACTCCCAATACTTTGGCCACCTGATGTGAAGAACTGACTCACTGGAAAAGACCCTGATGCTGGGAAAGATTGAAGGCATGAGGAGAAGGGGACGACAGAGGATGAGATGGTTGAATGGCATCACCGACATGAGTTTGAGTATACTCCCGGAGTTGATGATGGACAGGGAGGCCTGGTGTGCTGCAGTCCATGGGGTTGCAAAGAATCAGACACCACTGAGCAACTGAACTGAACTGTAGTTATGAAAGGTACATACTCCTTGTTCATAGAAAATACACTAAAAGTTTTAGGAGTAAAGGGCATGTCTGCAATATAATCTCAAATGGTTCAGAAAAATAACAGGATGTATATATGAAGAGAAATAAAGCCAATGTGCCAAACTGTTAACAGCTGGTGAAATTCAGAAAAGGGTTTTGAGATTTCTTTGTGCTGTTCTTGAAACTTTTCTGAAATTTCTAAATTTTTAAAGCTAAATATGTATGTGTATTTATGTATTCATTCTAGAAGTTTTCATGCTATATTCCTGCTGCTGCTGCTTCTAAGTCACTTCAGTCGTGTCCGACTGTGTGACCCCATAGACGGCAGCCACCAGGCTCCCCCGTCCCTGGGATTCTCCAGGCAAGAACACTGGAGTGGGTTGCCATTTCCTTCTCCAATGCAGAAAAGTGAAAAGTGAAAGTGAAGTCTCTCAGTCGTGTCTGACTCCTCACGACCCATGGACTGCAGCCCACCAGGCTCCTCAATCCATGGGATTTTCCAGGTAAGAGTACTGGACTGGGTGCCATTGCCTTCTTCGCCCACTATTTTCCTATATCCTTGAAATTCAAATCTCTCAGATGTTTCCAATGACTTTGGAGGAGTTACTTTACTTAGCATGACTTCAAATTCTGAAAATAAGTCGTAAAGGTCAAAGTCTTTAGCAAACCACAGTAAAATTTGGAAATACTGTCCATGTATATTGGCAAACTGTGTTTAGAGTGATTACTTAAGTTAGTCGTTCCACTTTTTTTTCTGTTGAAGTGAAGCTGCTCAGTCGTGTCAGATCTTTGTACCCCTATGGACTGTAGCCCGCCAGCTCCATCCATGGGATCCTCCAGGCAAGAGGAGTGGGTTGCCATTTCCTTCTCCAGGGGATCTTACTGATCCAGGGATAGAACCCAGGTCTCCTGCATTGCAGGCAGACTCCTTACCATCTGAACTACCAGGGAAGTCAAATAACTGAGTCAATAACTATAAAATAACTGAGTCTCAAGTGCCCCCTACACAACTATTTCTCTTAGGCCAGACTTCTAACCTGCCCACAAAACTACCTTCTCATTACTGTATACAATAAGAGTGTCACTTCGATACCTGGAACTTTTTCCAAATCGATGCCTTTAACTTGTTTATATCTGGATCCGCTGAGGAAAATATCTGGGAGAAAGACTGAAGGCTGACCTGAAGGATATGGGTTTCAACTGTGTGTGTATGAGGAGGGGGAACGGAGGGTTGGTGGGTTTTTTTTTTTTTTAATGAAACAAAGAATACACAAGAAAAGGACCTACAGATATCTAGAAAGATTGCTAACTATGTGTCAAGGAGAAAGTCCCAGCAGGATATAAGAAAATATGCGTGCACAAGAAAAACTGTAGAAAAAGTACAAAACCACAGGAAAGTTTCTGACCCAAGTTTAGCAATCTTGTCACTTAACCTAAGTGTAAATTAGAAAACCTTCAGAATCTACAATATAAATTGTTACTTGACTTGTAACTGGTCAATCTCCAAATACTAGTGTCCCATAGCATTAGACAAAAACATATTTTCTATTAGTCTTTCTCATAATAGAAAAATGTGGTAAAGTCATGAGTTGTAACTAATAAAAGCATCAAAAACTTAGCGCTACCAACAGTTCCCCAGATACTTAACCAACAATCTGCTGGATTAAAAAAAGCAAATTGGCCAAAGTTGTCAATACAATCACCTAAACTCACCACTGTCCCATTTACCAGAGAGCAGACCAAGTTTCCAAAACCACATTGCCCCTCGCCCCCGGTACTTGACAGTGAGTGGATTCGAGCAGCCGTAATGCGCCCAGGGAAAATGTATAATTCTTTCAGAAACGACACCTTCGAAGCTGAACTCAAGTTTTTTATTTTTTACAAGGCATTCCAGCGGCGACATTTTCCTCCCTCGGGTAAAGATTCCCAGGGGACGCAGATGCTAGCTCTCCGCCAAAGGTGGAAAACCTGGCGGCCCAGCAGTGCAAAGAAGAAAGCTGGAGGGCTGGAGAAGGGCTGCGAAGAGGACGAGGAGGGGCAGCGGGAGTTAGGTTCGGTACTTTGAGCTCTGACCTCGACCCCCAGCTGGCGACCCGGAAGGAAGCAAGGGCAGGCCCCCAGAACCTTGAACCCGAGCCCCAGTTCCACCCGGGCCTGCCA
>NW_011494753.1:6478679-6487673 GCF_000754665.1 Bison bison bison
GGCAGCCGAGAGCAGACCGAACTGCAAATGCTCCGCGAGTCACCGTAACGCTCGCGAGACGCGGGAACGAGAGCAGGCGCCCCAGGCGAGCCGAGACAGCGCGAGCTTAAGGTTTCTGCCCGCCGATTGGGCGGTCGCGCAACCAATGGGAAGGGCGGAAAGTTAGGGGCTGGACTTGGGAGTGGGACAAAAGTGGAGCTGCGTTAGATAAGAAAAGGCAGGGGCAAAGCAGGGGAAGGCCGGGTGACGGTAGCTCAGACTACCTGCCGGTCCCAGTGTGCAGTGTCCAGTTACACCAGATTTATGACGTCACTGTCCTGACTTCCTAGTCCTCTCGACTAAGTCCCCCGCTCAAGCTCTAATTATTCGTCTGCCTGTTCATTTGTTTACAGGTATCAGTGCTAAGATCTGCAATATGATAAACACATTTTTCAGGTCAGGGCAATATAATAAAAGGATGCGTGAAAGGTTGACTTCACCAGACTCTGAAGGAAAACGTATCATTAATATTACGGAAGGAATGATTCCTGGAATTGGTGATGTTTGAGCTGGGTTCTAGAAGGGGAACAAACAGGGAGCCCAAACAAGGAAGGAACAGGACAGGAAGATCCCAGAACAAGGGGCAGGCTGCTGTGTGCTGCCTATAGAAGGAGGCAGATTGGGAAATGTCTTGAATTGGGGTGTAACTTGCGGCCCCACCCAAGCCCTCTTCTCTCCCTACTCAGCCCCAACCACACCTTGTCTTCAGTGCCCATGACTGCTAAATCTCTCCTGACCTTTGGATCCACTTGGCTACCGGGCAGCTCCTCAGAATGTCTCTCAACACCTCAGACCCACACATTCACAACTGACTGGGCATTCCCATCCAGACTTCATTCTCAGCCTGTATTCTGTTTCTCAGACAAAGCTTTCCATCTCCACCCAACGGCTCAAGCCAGAACCTGAGGGTCACACTTGACTTGTTCCTTCCTTCATTTTCTATCCTATCAGTCACTAAATTCTAGAGATTCCACTCCCCCAAACAGCTCCCAAATCCACCCAGGACTCTCTTCTACCCCTGTCTGTGTTTACACTGCTTCAGTTGCTTCTTTACTGTTCTCCCTGTTTGCAGGCTTCTCCACCCTTCAATCCATCTCACAAGGCAACCAAAGGGCTTTTCAAAAGGATAAACCAGTGATGGATTCCCCTGCTGAATACACTTCAGTGGCTCCCCATTGCTTTTAAAATAAAATGCAACCCCCTTAATGTGAAGTATAAGCCTTGTGTGAGCTAATCCCTTCTTCTTTTACCCTCTTTCCATCTTGCATGGCCATACAGAACTTCCTTCAAATCCTCCAATACCCTATTCCCTTCACCTCCCTACTCTCTTCCTCCTTCTCCCCTTTATTCCTTCAACTGTTTAATATTAATACCTATTCATTCTTGATATTTCAACTTGGACTTTCCTCTCTCCCCCCACCCCCCACCACCACCACAAGTAACTCTGAATTAAATCTCTCTTCCATGTGCCCCTATTTTTACCTATACTACTTCCCCTGTATATGGAGGCAGTTGTCACATGGGTTGTAACAGCCTGGTTACCTGTCTGTCTCACCCATCTGTCTGTAAGACCTGTAAAGGCAGAGTCTGTCCTACTTGTTTTTATTAATGTGTCTTCACACCTTGCACACAGCCTGTCTTATAGGAGGTATTCAATCACTAGTTGTTGGATGAATCAGCAAATCAATGAGTGGCTTGCTAAAGAGTCTGAACTTTAAGCAGGGGAGTGATACGTTCAGAAATTCTTAGTCCCCTATTTTGTAACAAACTACCTTTCCAGCCTTGTTGAGACTACCAACAAATCCCACTGGCTCTACCTTCAAAAGATGTACAAATTCCAACAAGTTCCACCAACATGTCTTCATTCCTCCACCACGGCTACCTTCCCTCAGGCCACTAGCATCTCTCCCCTGGATCATGGCAGGAACCCCCTGACTGGTGTTCCTGTTTATACCTATGCCTCCTGAAGTCTCCTCTCCAAGCAGCAGACTAATCATGTCCTCTGCTCAAAGCCCTCCTCTCCACTGCCCCCTGTCACTATGCGCCCCCCTACACTCTGCTGCTCCTTGAACACCCCAAGCAGCTCCCATCTCTGGCCTTTGCACTCACATTGTTCCCTCTGGCTGAAATGCTCCTCACGTGGCTCTGTTTCTCACTTCATTCAGGTCTCTGTTCAACAGCCACATTTTCAAAAAGATTGACCTTGGCCACCCTACAGAAAACAGTCCCCCTCCCTCTGCACTCTCTGCCATCTCCTTTGACTTTCCTTGTTGGCATTCATCACTACCTAACAGCATACACGTTTCTATTCTTTTGTATTTCTTGCCAGTCTCCTTACATGGGAATATAAATTATCTGGAGCAAGAACTTTGAGCCAACAAACATTCTCAGGCCCTATACTTTGCTTGTTCTTCCCTCTGTCTGGACTTGGCAATCCACCTGGCAGATTCCTATGCCACCTTAAACATTCAGCTCACAGGCATTTCTTCTGTAAGGCCTTCTCCAACCCTCCAGGGTGAATGAACCCTTTCCTCTTCTTTACTCTCTATGACCATAACTTGAACACCAGTTACATCTACTTGGAACACGTCTGCACCCACATGGTGGGGTGGAGCTGTGGACCCCCTCTGGGAGTCTGCATGTAGGAGCTGCCATTTAGGACTCCATGTATCACTGCATTGCCTCCCAGCCCAGTTTCCCAATTGGACAGTCCTGTGGAAATGGAAAGAAGAGGGCAGGGTGCTTTAAGTAAAAACTGAAAGGAGTATTTTACTAAAAATGATGTGGAAAAATTGGTACACAAACCAACCTCCTTCCCCACCTTCACACCCATGACAAAGCAAAACACAAAAGAGAAGAAAGGCTTCCCCTCCCCCATCCTGCCTCCACCCAGCCTGGGGCAGCTTTGGCACCACCCAGGCTCCAGTGAATCAGCAGCAGCTGTGCCCAGCAGAGGCGCGCAATGTCCACGGGGACAAGGTGGTTCCTGGCAGAGCAGAACCAAAACCAAGGAAAAGGCAGAAAACTGTCCAGGTCTGTGATGACTGACCAGAGCTGCTCATGGAGTGGTGGCCAGTTCTGTGTTCACAAGCCGGTCAGCAACCACCGAAAAACATGTGCACTAAAACATCTTAGAGGACTTCCCCTGTAGATATTTGGGCATCTGTCTTTCCCCCTCAGTTATGAGCTGCTTTTGTGGCAAGACCCAGTCAATGGTTTTTGGTATCTGGTTCATGTTTACTGAGTGTTGTAGAAATGTTTGTCCAAAGAGAAAAGGCAGGAAGGGAAAGGTGAGGGGAGGGAGCAGTCTCCACAGTCAACCTCCAGTCTCTGAAAAAACACCTCACCTCACCTCACCTCTTTCCTCCCCACAGGCCAGTTTCAGGAGCAGCTTCTCTGGGATTCCTAGTGAAAACTTAAAAGAGGAGCGTTAGTGGGATGAATTACAGCCCCAGCTGCAGCAGCTCTCTGGGGAACACACTTGGTACTCACTGTCTCCTTCCTCGTCAGCCATGCCAAGTTCCTCTACCCTCAGCTGGCACCTCCTCTGGGCTCAGTGGCCTGCCTGCTGATCCAAGCCCCTGACCACTGGCCCTTCTTAGCCCAGAGTAGTTGCATTTGTCCATTTATTGTCACAACTGGGCAAGAGAGTACTGAGAAGCACCCAAGTGGCTCACTCTCGGCCAGGATGACGACTCTGCTTCTAGCCTGCTGGTCCTTGCATACGAGGTGCCCAGAATGCAGTGGCATCTGTAGCTAAATACTTCAATGGAAGTAAATACTCCAGGAAGTAAATAAATACTCTGGGCTGTGAGGCCTGGAAGCCGAAGTTCCTCAAGAGCTCACAAGAGTGATGGTAAAGTAGGTCCCTCCTGCTTCCACGCCTCGTTTCCTGGACTTACATGTTCTTACAGGGGCACAGCACCATAGAAAGGTCTGTGATTCAAGATGCAGATGCAACATGAATACCAGCTATGGAAGCATAAATGGCCTAATAGCAGTACTGCTGGGACTACAGCCTGGATCTGATATAAAATCTTTTTCTTCCCTGAACTAGCCACCTTTTGTCCATCTGACTGAGTTAGTGAGATGTCACTGATGTAACAGAGCAGTGTGATGTTTTACAGGGTGTCTAAATGGTCTTGATCTCTTAGGCTGTCTTACTATAGAAGCTGAAAATTAACATAGCTCTGGAGTAAAGTTATAAATGTATAACATTGATGTTCCATGTGAATGCATACCATTTCTGATCTACTTTCCTCATAGGCATAGAAAAGAACTTATTCACCAAAGCAATGTCCACATAAAGTGTACCTGAGGCTGTGTTCTTTTGCTCTAGCTAAGATGCCCAAGCTGGTGTGGTGGCTGCAGGAGGACTACTGTCCACTGTCCACTGTCACCCTCTGGGTTTAGTCTGGTGTCTTCAGGGATAATATGAATTGATTGGGAAAATGATGAGAATCCTTTAGAGTCTTAAAGGTTGCTTCATTGTATGCTACCAAGGAAGCCCTCCAACTTTTACACAGGTTTTAAATTGCCTGTTAATCACTCCTAGTTTTTTATATTTTTTTTCTAGGGCATCAGTAGAACTTAGCAACTGCCACCCAATGCCATTGTCTCATAGTAACTATTTCCTCTGTTTCTCTCAAATGCCTAGCATATTCCCTTCCACAAGCAAAGCATCCCAATTCACCACCAGTGAAAGCTGTAACAACTGCACCACTACTTTATGCAAAGGGTTATCTGCATCCAGCTACTGGCAGTGAGAGGGGCCTCAGAACTGGCCTAGCAAAGAGTAATACAGCTCCAAAACTGCATCTCATCACCTGCTTTCTCAGACCACTTCACTTGCAATAGAAACACATTCCTGTTTCTTTTGGAAGCAGGCTCTGAGACAGGTTTAAAGCACCTGACGACTGTTGGGAGGGGGTGCCCTTAAGATCCACATCTGTGTAAAGGATGAACCAGAAAGAATGGGACAGAGGGAAAAATTGGGAAGACATGCAACCTGAACATCAATCCAGTGGAATGTGAATTATTCTGTTGTTGAATTAGATGGTAAAGCACTGTGTTTATTATGCAATAACACTACTGCCATGCTAAAAGAATACAGTATACATCAACATTAACAGACTAACCACATTACTGTCAACCCACAGGAGCACAATCATCAGAAAAAATTGAAAATTAAAAACGGAATGTATCATCTGCAGTATTTAAAACTGAATAGCTCATTACATCAGAATTTCTTCACGAGTGTAAAGAATGAAAACAAATCTGTAACTGAAGTAAATTTCTTAGTGGCTCATTTGTTAACCAAGCACGGAAAACTGTTTTACTGATATTGCGTTTAAATTTGGCTTGATTGTACCAGCTGACAAAATGTGTCCTAAGAAAATTAGCTTGCTTACTACAGTTAGGTTTGGGGGTAGAAGAAATGAGGGCATGAAATGCAACTTCAATAATCAATTTAAAATCAAGGAAAATTATTTCAAGTAGTCTTCCTTAGCTTTGGATGAGTAAACAGGTATTATTAATGATGATGTTCAGTTTGTCTTATTTATTCAAGGACTCAGAGCCAAGTTTGAAATGACTGCAGAAGGCCTCTGTGAATAGTTTGAATGAACAGACTGTTTCCTAAGAAGCTGAGAAAACAAATCAGTACAAGCTGAAGTGGAATCTGCTATGACCGTTACAGATAATGGTGGCAAAAACACGTGTGAAGCAGAACAAGGCTTAGACAGATTTAAAAACTTATGAAAATATAAGGTATGTAAAGCCTGTAGTTATTCACTGTATTATTTGTCAGCAGATATTTTGTTGAAAATATTTTGAATCTATCATTTGTCACTGTCTCCATGTCAGTGGTGAAATTCACTCACTCTCATGGACTCTTATCAGTTCTGTGATTGTTTATTCTTTTTTTTATTTTTTAAGTTATGTAAGTGTGATAACACAATTACAGGAGACTTGGAAAATACAGAACAAAGTTGCATCTAGTTCCACTATATATTACAATTTTTAAGTAGGTAAATTCAGGTTTTTAGTTGGAGTTTCAATATCAACTGTCAAAAATTAATAGAATGAATAGATAGAAAAGTAAGAGGATATAGTAGACCTGAAAAGCACTATGAACCAATTCAACATAATCAAGATTTATACAATTTTCACACAACAATAGGATACAAATTCTATTCAAGTTCCCATAGACTATAAACTTGGAGACACTGGAACATCAATTCTGTGAATTTTTTTTTTTCATCTGAAATAGAAGCTGAATATTCTAACTGGTTGTACTACATAGCAATTTGACAGTTTAGAAGTGGTAAGGTTTTATTGTGATTTTTAACTCAGGAACTAGATTGAAATTGTACTCAAATGTTTATAACAGCTTATTATCACAGTCCCAAATGGGAAATAACCTGTTAAATGCCTATTAACTGGTGAATGAATTAACAAATCATGGTCTATTGTATTCCACTGTGCTATGGACTGAATTGTGTTCCCCCAAAATCTATATATTGAAGCCCAGTTTGACAGATTTGAAGATGGGACCTTTGAGAGATAATATGGATCAGAGGAGGCCATGGGAGGTGGGGAACTGGCTGTTAGATTACTGCATCCCTCCTTTCTCCCCCATTTGAGGACAGAGAGAGAAGGCAGCTGTCTGCCAGCCAGGCTTTGCAGAGCCCTACCACAATGGCACCTTGATCTTGGACTTCCAAAACTGTGAGAAAATATATTTCTGTTGTTTAAGCCCCTAGTCTGTGGTGTTTTGTTATGGTAACCCAAGCTAAGTATGATCTATTAGATTCCGTTGTAACACAATAAGAAAGACATACTATTGATACGCACAGCAACATGAGTGAATATCAAAAACATTATGCTAAGTGACATAAGTTAGACACAAAAGACACACGATTCCATTTATATTGCAGTCTGTAAAAGGCAAAAGTAAAGGGACAAAAAGCAGATAAGTGGTTTCCAAGAGCTGGAATAGAGGGTGGAGACTAAAGGCAAATGGGCACGAGGGAACTTTTCAGTGAGATGAAAGTGTTCTGTATTTTGATTGTGGTGTATATGTGTATATATATATATATATATACCACATTATGTGGTATATATATAGTATCTGTCTATATATAATGTCTGTCTACACTTATCAAAACTCAAAAAACAGAACATTTAAAATTGGTGAATTTCATCATATGTGAATTTCACCTCAATAAAGCTGATTAAAACCCATCCACACATACATACAGCAGGTCACCAGATTGAATCCTCTGCTCATACAATTTACAACCATGGTGGTATGGTCACTCACTTAGAGTCAGACATCCTGGAGTGTGAAGTCAAGTGGACTTTAGGAAGATAACACAGCTAATGGAGGTGACGGAATTCCAGCTGAGCAATTTAAAATACTAAAAGATGATTCTGTTAAAGTGTTGCACTCAATATGTCAGCAAATCTGGAAAACTCAGCAGTGACCACAGGACTGGAAAAGGTCAGTTTTCATTCCAATCCCAAAGAAGGGCAGTGCAAAAGAAAGTTCAAACTACCAGACATTTGTGCTCATTTCCCATGCTAGCAAGGTTATGCTCAAAATCCTTCAAGCTAGGCTTCAGCAGTACACGAACTAAGAACTTCCAGATGTACAAGCTGGATTTGGAAAAGGCAGAGGAACCAGCAATCAAATTGCCAACATTTGTTGGGTCATAGAGAAAACAAAGGAATTCTAGAAAAACATCTACTTCTGCTTCACTAACTACAATAAATCCTTTGACTGTGACTGTGTAGATCACAACAAACTGAAAATTCTTCAAAAGATGGAAATACCAGACCACCTTCCAGTCTCCTGAGAAACCTGTATTCAGGTCAAGAAGCAACTGTTAGAATTGGACATGGAACAACTGACTGGTTCCAAATAGAGAAAGGAGTATGACAAAGCAGTATATATTGTTACCCTGTTTATTTAACTTATATGCAGAGTATATTATGTGAAATGCTAGGCTGGATGACTTACAAGCTGGAATCAAGTTTGCCAGGAGAAATATCAACAATCTCAGATATGCAGATGATACCACAGTAATGGCAGGACTGAAGCTGAAACTCCAGTATTCTGGTCATCTGATGTGAATAGCTGACTCAATGGGAAATTTCCTGATGCTGGGAAAGACTGAAGGCAGAAGGAGAAGAGGGTGGCAGAGGATGAGATGCCTGGAGGGCATCACTGATGCAATGGACGTGAACTTGGGCAAACTTCGGAAGTTGCTGAGGGACAGAGAGGCCTGGTGTGCTGCAGTCCATGAGTTTGCAAAGAGTTGGAAATGACTGGGTGACTGAACAACAACAACAACAACAATGGCAGAAAGCAAAGAGGAACTAAAGAGTCTCATGATGAAAGTGAAAGAGGACAGTGAAAAAATTTGACTTAAAACCCAACATTCAAAAAACAAAGATCATAGCGACCGGTCCCATCAGTTCAGTTCAATTCAGTCGCTCAGTCATGTCCGACTCTTTGTGACCCCATAAATCACAGCATGCCAGGCCTCCCTGTCCATTATCAACTCCCAGAGTTCACTCAAACTTATGTGCATCGAGTCAGTGATGCCATCTAGCCATCTCATCCTCTGTCGTCCCCTTCACCTCCTGCCCCCAATCCCTCCCAGCATCAGGGTCTTTTCTAATGAGTCAGCTCTTCGCATGAGGTGGCCAAAGTACTGGAGTTTCAGCTTCAGCATCAGTCTTTCCAATGAACACCAGGACTGATCTCCTTTAGGATAGACTGGTTGGATCTCCTTGCAGTCCAAGGGACTCTCAAGAGTCTTTCTCCAACACCACAGTTCAAAAGCATCAATTCTTCGGCGCTCAGCTTTCTTCACAGTCCAACTCTCACATCCATACATGACCACTGGAAAAACCATAGCCTTGACTAGACGGACCTTTGTTGGCAAA
>NW_011494753.1:6487773-6492480 GCF_000754665.1 Bison bison bison
CAGCTTTCTTCACAGTCCAACTCTCACATCCATACATGACCACTGGAAAAACCATAGCCTTGACTAGACGGACCTTTGTTGGCAAAGTAATGTCTCTGCTTTTGAATATGCTGTCTAGGTTGGTCATAACTTTCCTTCCAAGGAGTAAGCATCTTTTAATTTCATGGCTGCAATCACCATCTGCAGTGATTTTGGAGCCCAGAAAAATAAAGTCTGACACTGTTTCCCCATCTATTTGCCATGGAGTGATGGGACCAGATGCCATGATCTTAGTTTTATGAATGTTGAGCCTTAAGCCAACTTTTTCCCTCTCCTCTTTCACTTTCATCAAGAGGCTCTTTAGTTCTTCTTCACTTTCTGCCATAAGGGTGTGTCATCTGCATATCTGAGGTTATTGATATTTCTCCCGGCAGTCTTGATTCCAGCTTGTGCTTCCTCCAGCCCAGCGTTTCTCATGATGTACTCTGCATATAAGTTAAATAAGCAGGGTGACAATATACAGCCTTGACGTACTCCTTTTCCTATTTGGAACCAGTCTGTTGTTCCATGTTCAGTTCTAACGGTTGCTTGCTGACCTGCATACAGGTTTCTCAAGAGGCAGGTCAGGTGGTCTGGTATGCCCATCTCTTTCAGTATTTTCCACAGTTTATTGTGATCCACACAGTCAAAGGCTTTGGCATAGTCAATAAAGCAGAAATAGATGTTTTTTTTCTGGAACTCTCTTGCTTTTTCCATGATCCAACAGATGTTGGCAATTTGCTCTCTGGTTCCTCTGCCTTTTCTAAAACCAACTTGAACATCTAGAAGTTCACGGTTCATGTATTGCTGAAGCCTGGGCTTGGAGAATGTTGAGCATTACTTTACTAGCATGTGAGATGAGTGCAATTGTGCGGTAGTTTGAGCATTCTTTGGCATTGCCTTTCTTTGGGATTGGAATGAAAACTGACCTTTTCCAGTCCTGTGGCCACTGCTGAGTTTACCATATTTGCTGGCATATTGAGTGTAGCACTTTCACAGCATTATCTTTCAGGATTTGAGTTAACTCAACTGGAATTCCATCACTTCCACTAGCTTTGTTCGTAGTGATGCTTTCTAAGGTACACTTGACTTCACATTCCAGGATGAGTGATCACACCATCGTGATTATCTTGGTCGTGAAGATCTTTTTTGTACAGTTCTTCTGTGTATTCTTGCCACATCTTCTTAATATCTTCTGCTTCTGTTAGGTCCATACCATTTCTGTCCTTTATCGAGCCCATCTTTGCATGAAATGTTCCCTTGGTATCTCTAATTTTCTTGAAGCTATCTCTAGTCTTTCCCATTCTGCTGTTCCTCTATTTCTTTGCATTGATCGCTGAGGAAGGCTTTCTTATCTCTTCTTGCTATTCTTTGGAACTCTGCATTCAAATGGGAATATCTTTCCTTTTCTCCTTTGCTTTTCGCTTCTCTTCTTTTCACAGCTATTCCTAAGGCCTCCTCAGACAGCCATTTTGCTTTTTTGCATTTCTTTTCCATAGGGATGGTCTTGACCCCTGTCTCCTGTACAATGTCACGAACCTCCATCCATAGTTCATCAGGCACTCTATCAGATCTAATCCCTTAAATCTATTTCTCACTTCCATTGTATAATCATAAGGGATTTGATTTAGGTCATACCTGAATGGTCTAGTGGTTTTCCCCTACTTTCTTCAAAGTGAAAGACGACAGTGAAAAAATTTGACTTAAAACTCAACATTCAAAAAACCATGATCATAGCAACCGGTCCCATCACTTCATGGCAAATAGGAGAAGAAGTGGAAGCGGGGACAGATTTTATTTTCTTGGACTCGGAAATCACTGTGGATGGTGACAGCAGCCATGAAATTTGAAAATGCTTGCTTCTTGGAAGATAAATTATGACAAACCTAGATAGCATATTAAAAAGCAGAAACACAGCTTTGCCAACAAAGGTCCATATAATGAAACCTATGGTTCTTCCAGTAGTCACGTATGGATGTGAGAGTTGGACCACACTGCTGCTGCTGCTGCTGCTGCTGCTAAGTCGCTTCAGTCATGTCCAGCTCTGTGCAACCCCAGAGATGGCAGCCCACCAGGCTCTGCCATCCCTGGGATTCTCCAGGCCAGAACACTGGAGTGGGTTGCCATTTCCTTTTCCAATGCATGAAAGTGAAAGTGAAGTCACTCAGTCGTGTCCAACTGTTCATGACTCCATGGACTGCAGCCTACCAGGCTCCTCTGCCCATGGGATTTTCCAGGCAGGAGTACTGGAGCGGGTTACCATTGCCTTCTCTGAGTTGGACCATAAAGAAAGTTGAATGCCAAAGAATTGATGTTTTCAAGCTGTGGTGCTGGAGAAGACTCTTGAGAGTCTCTTGTACTGCAAGAGATCAAACCAGTCAGTCCTAAAGGAGATCAACCTTGAATATTCATTGAAAGGACTGATGCTTAAGCTGAAGTTCCATTACTTTGGCCACCTGCTGTGAAGAACCAACTCATTAGAAAAGACTCTGATAATGGGAAAGATTGAAGGCAGGAGGAGAAGAGGGCAGCAGAGGATGAGATGGTTGGATGACATCACTGACTCAGTGGACATGAACCTGAGCAAACTCCAGGAGATAGTGGAGGACAGGGAAGCCTGGTGTGTTGCATGCAGTCCATGGGATCAGAAAGAGCTGGACACGACTCAGTGGCTGAACAACAACAAAGCTGATTAAAATTCATCTTTGACATATGTGGCAGGTCACCAGATTGAACCCTCTGCTTATACAATTTACAATCAGGATGTTGATGCCAATGTAAATTGCAACATTTCTTTTTGTAATCTGACTTACAACCTACATTCAATCCATCAGTAAATTCTTAGGCTTTAGCCTTCTGCTTCCACTCTAGTCTAAGCCACTGTCATCTCATCCTGGGGTTATTGAAGCAGCCTCCTAACTAGTCTCTGGGTCTCTGTGCTTGCCTTCAAAGGCAATTCTCAGAACAGTGATCCTCTTAAAACATAAAGCACATTTCATCACCCCTGTTCAATTGCTTCTGTCATGCTGGGGAAACATTGCAAAGCTCTGCAGAGCCCTCCTTGATCTGGACTCTGCTTGACTCTCCAATTTATTGGATTGGCCAAAAAGTTCCTTTGGTTTTTTTAGTACAAGTAAAAGACACATTTTTCATTGTCATCAAGAACTTTATTGAACAACATATTCACCCTTCTGTTCTACTCCGCATGTGTGTGTGCTCAGTCATTCAGTTGTGTCTGACTCTCTGTGACCCCATGGACAGAGGAGACGGCCAGAGGAAATACCTCTGTCCATGGTATTTCCAGGCAAGAATACTGGAATGGGGTTGCCATTTCCTCCTCCATGGGATCTTTCCAATCCAGGGATCAAACCTCTATCTGTTATGTCTCCTGCAGATGTTTCACCACTGTGCCATCTGGGAAGCCCTTTTTTCCACTACCCTCTGTCATTTTTCAGGCAACTTCATAATTCCATCTTCTCAAAGCTTTTTATCTTTTTGAGCAAAGAACTGTTCTGTGATTTTAACAATCTTTCAGGGAATTGGAATTTTTTTTCATTAAGAGAATTTTTTAAAGACTGAAATAAATGGACATCTGAAGGGGCAATGTCTGGCGAATAAAGTTGATGAGTCAGAACTTCCCAGCCCAGTTGTAATGGTTTTTCCCTGGTCATCAAACATGCAGTCTTGCTTATCCTAACAGAAGACTGTGCATTTTCTGCTGACTAATTTTGGGCACTTTTTGTCAAGTGATGCCTTCAGCTGATTTAATAGGGTGCAGTACTTGTTGGAAGTAACCCTTTGGTTTTCCAGAAGGAGCTCATAACAGAGGACCACCTTGAAGTCCCACCATATATACAACATCACATTCTTTGGATGAAGACTGGCCTTTGGTGTAGTTGATGGTGGTTCATTTCACTTGCCCCATGACCCTTCTGCTCCACATTACTGTGTAGTATCTACTTTTCATCACCCATCACAATTTGTTTTAAAAACAGAATGTTTTGTTATGTTTAAGTAGAGAACTGCATGCAGAAACAGCATCAATAAGGTTTTTTTTTTTGCTTAACTTACCCAAACATCAAAGTGATTAACATAACCAAGCTGGTGCACATGATTGTCAGTGCTTGATTTGGATATTTTTAAAAATAATTTTAATTATTTATTTTGGCTGTGCTGGGTCTTTATTGCTGCTCTTTTGGTTTGTTTTGATTTTAACAACAGCTTTCTTGAGATATAATTATATACCATTTCATGTATATAAAATTTTTAGCATATTCACAGAGTTGTGCAAGCCACAGTTAATTTTAGAATATTTTCGTCACTTCCAAAAGAAACCTCATACTCTTAGGCTATTAAATCCTAATTACCCCATACCACCAGCACTGAGAAATGACTGATCCACTTTTTGGCTAAGAATTTGCCTATTATTTCAATGCCTTGCATTGAAAAAGCAAGAGAGTTCCAGAAAAATGTCTATTTCTGCTTTATTGACTATGCCAAAGCCTTTGACTGTGTGGATCACAATAAACTGTGGAAAATTCTGAAAGAGAAGGGAATACCAGACCACCTGACCTGCCTCTTGGGAAACCTGTATGCAGGTCAGGAAGCAACAGTTAGAACTGGACATGGAACAACAGACTGGTTCCAAATAGGAAAAGGAGTACGTCAAGGCTGTATATTGTCACCCTG
>NW_011494753.1:6492580-6494964 GCF_000754665.1 Bison bison bison
ACTGGACATGGAACAACAGACTGGTTCCAAATAGGAAAAGGAGTACGTCAAGGCTGTATATTGTCACCCTGCTTATTTAACTTTTATGCAGAGTACATCATGAGAAATACTGGGCTGGAGGAAGCACAAGCTGGAATCAAGATTGCCAGGAGAAATATCAATAACCACAGATATGCAGATGACACCACCCTTATGGCAGAAAGTGAAGAAGAACTAAAGAGCCTCTTGATGAAAATGAAAGAGGAGAGGGAAAAAGTTGGCTTAAGGCTCAACATTCATAAAACTAAGATCATGGCATCTGGTCCCATCACTCCATGGCAAATAGATGGGGAAACAGTGTCAGACTTTATTTTTCTGGGCTCCAAAATCACTGCAGATGGTGACTGCAGCCTTGAAATTAAAAGATGCTTACTCCTTGGAAGGAAAGTTATGACCAACCTAGACAGCATATTCAAAAGCAGAGACATTACTTTGCCAACAAAGGTCCGTCTAGCCAAGACTATGGTTTTTCCAGTGGTCATGTATGGATGTAGAGTTGGACTAAAAAGACAGCTGAGCACCCAAGAATTGATGCTTTTGAACTGTGGTGTTGGAGAAAGACTCTTGAGAGTCCCTTGGACTGCAAGAAAATCCAACCAGTCCATCCTAAAGGAGATCAGTCCTGGTGTTCATTGGAAGGACTGATGTTGAAGCTGAAACTCCAATACTTTGGCCACCTGATGTGAAGAGCTGACTCATTTGAAAAGACCCTGATGCTGGGAAAGATAAAGGGAGGAGGAGAAAGAGACAACAGAGGATGAGATGGTTGGATGGCATCACTGACTTGATGGACATGGGTTTGGGTGGACTCTGGGAGTTTGTAATGGACAGGGAGGCCTGGTGTGCTGCAGTTCATGGGGTTGCAAAGAGTCGGACACGACTGAGCGACTAAACGGAACTGAACTTGACTATTATGGACACTTTGTATAAATGGAATCATAAAATCTGCTGCCTTTTGTGACTTGGTACATACTTAGCTATTTTCCAAAGTGACTATCTCATGTTATGTTCCCACCAGCCATGTGTTATTGCACTCTGATTTCCACATCTCTGTTACATTCCATTATTTGTGGCCTTTGCTGTATTGCCACAATACAAACATTGCACCATGCTCCTGGGTCCAGGTTGAGCCATAGGTTGTTACTGACCTTACGTTATTGTTTAGTATGTAATACATGAGACACTCACCACCCCCAAATGAATTGTATACTCCTTTAGGGTAGATTCCATGTCTTGTCATATTCATATCCCCTCCATCATATAGTGAAATGCTAGGCATGCAACAGGTGCTCATTAAATATACATTGATTGTCTGAAGAAATAACAAGAAGTTGGCAGCAATCATGAAAGGAGGGGGAAAAAAAAGAAATAGAGAGAAAGAAGAAGGAAAGGAAAAGAGTAAGTCAAGGAGATAAAAGGAAGGAAGGAGTTTGGGGTGACAGGGAAAGTTAGAACCGAATCATTTGAATTTTAAATGTTATACTGAAAGGTCAGGCATCAAAAAGTTCATTCTTTTGCTTCTCCTTGAAAAAGAAACTTTCTTGTTGTGAGGTTTCCACATGCAAAAGAATGAAGTTAGAGCCCTTCCTCACACCATATGCAAATATTAACTCAAAATGGGCATGGAGAGATGGTGTGAATAAGGTCCTAAGGGTTCTGAAAGACCCTGACTAGGCCCTATAACTAAAGAGTCAAATGGTGGCCAGTTCACCTAGAGTAGTTTCTAGGGAACTGTGAGTGGGGTGAGGTGGTGTTTAGCTAGATGATATAGTTGTCAACTGGACAGATTTTTTTTGTTTAGATCAGTTCAGTTCAGTCACTCAGTCGTGTCTGTCTCTTTGCTACCCCATGACCCGCAGCACGCCAGGCCTCCCTGTCCATCATCAACTCCTGGAGTCCACCCAAACCCATGTCCATTGAGTCACCGAGGCCATCCAACCATCTCAGCCTCTGTCGTCCCCTTCTCCTCCTGCCCTCTATCTTTCCCAGCATCAGGGTCTTTTCAAATGAGTCAGCTCTTCACATTAGATGGCCAAAGGATTGGAGTTTCAGCTTCAACATTAGTCCTTCCAATGAACACCCAGGACTGATCTCCTTTAGGATGGACTGGTTGGATTTCCTTGTAGTCCAAGGGACTCTCAAGAGTCTTCTCCAACACCACAGTTCAAAAGCATCCATTCTTTGGCACTCAGCTTTCTTTATAGAAAAACCATAGCCTTGACTAGACGGACCTTTGTCAGCAAAGTAACGTCTCTGCTTTTGAATATGCTATCTAAGTTGGTCATAACTTTCCTTCCAAGGAGTAAGCATCTTTTAATTCATGGCTGCAGTCACCATCTGCAGTG